>NC_058130.1:17488415-17576609 GCF_016433145.1 Gracilinanus agilis | reverse complement strand
AAGCGGGCCCGGGAGGCCGCCGAGCTGGAGCAGCAGCGGCGCCAGGAGCAGAAGCGGCGGCGGCGGGACGCACAGCAGCGGCAGCAGCTGCAGCACCTCGAGTCCTTGTGAGTGAGGCTGGGCTGGGGAGTCCCGGGGGCCGACGGCCTCTGCGGCCTGGACTGACCCACGCCGCGAGTCCCGGAGCCCGGGAGCGGGGCCAGAGCCTCGGGCTCTCCCTCGGAGCCTCCTCCGTTAAAGGGGCCGACCTGGTCCCTTTACCCCAGGGGTAGGGGGAGGCTCACTCGTGACGTGGCCCCGTTACACTGGGGGAAACTGAGGCTGGGCCGATGACGCCCGTGAGACACTGGACAGAAACGAGGCTTTGGGATGTTCACGAGGGGAAAGAGTCGAGGGGGACACTGAGGCTGCAGGCAGTAGGCCTGGCCTTGGGTGGGCGTCCGCAGGGCCAGGGTAGTGGGGAGCTCCGGGGAAGGAGACTGGAGAGGGCTGGCTGGCCCTGCGGGGAGCTTTCTGCCCCGAAGAGTAGGAGGAATGCATGGGCGCCAAGGCCAGCCGAACCCGGGTCACTGCAAGCTGGCGCAGTGGGCCAGGCCGCCTGGAAGTGTCAGAGGAGGCGGGGCACCCAGAGAGATGCTTCAGAGGAAGGTGGCCAGGCCTTGGATATGGAACACCAGAGAGCCGCAGGCCAGAGTGACAGGGAAGGGGGAAAAGGCCAAGTTTGGAGCCTGTGGAGGCCGAAATGACCCTGAGATAGCTGGGAGTTTGGGGTCAAAGGTCGGGGGCAAGGGGAGGCAGGGAGGCCCCAAGAAGAGGCGGGAGAGGCTGGAGAGGCTGGAGGACTGCTCAGCAGCAGGAAGGGCCTGCCAAGTTGGTGACCCTGAGTTTGTAGTGAATGGAAAGGGAGGGAGATCAGCCCTTAGGGAATGGCCCGTGGACTTCCTGCTGTGAGGGGAAGGAAGGCTGCTTGTGTGGCCCCATGAAAAGAAAAGGGAGCAGAACCAGGAAGAGAAGCATTGCAGAGTGGGCTTGCTCAGGACCAGAGGATGCAGGATGCGGGGCGCCCCGTTCTTTCTAGATTAGGCTCTGGAGGGTTTTCTCTAGCCACATACACATGTATTACTTTGTTATCTGTTGGGGCTTGGGGGAGGAGAGGAGAGAATTCAGAACTGAAAATAAATGGATTGAATGAAGAGCAACAACCAACACTTGTGGGCCTAGACAGCATCCTCTCATGATGGGGAGCAAGGCCAGAGTCCAGGAGGGAGGAGCCGGGCAGGGGCCCACAAGAGGAGGGAGGAGGGAGGTCAGGAGCACTTAGCAGCTGTTTGGACATGGGGGAGGAGGCTTAGAGAGGGGGACCCCTAGGCGAGGGGCCTGAGTAGAGATAGTGAGGAAAGTTAGGAACGAGGGAGGATTCGGGGTCGGGAGCAGGATTTGTTCTGGTTATGTTGAATTTAAGATACCTGCAAAATGTCCACTTTGAGATGTCCAATTGTTCCATTGTTTCAGTCATGTCTGACTCCTGGCAAAGACACTGGAGTGGTTGGCCATTTCTTTCTGCAGCTCCTTTTATGGGGGAGGAAATGGAGGCAAGCAGGCTTAAGATGACTTACCCAGGGTCACACTGTTAGTATCTAGTAGGAAATTGGAAATGTGAGAATAGAGGTCAAGGGAGAGGCTAGGGCTGAAAAAGCCTTGAAAATTATCTGCAGAGAGATCAAAATGGAATTAAAATTGGGAGCTAATGAAATCACCTAATGAAATAATACAGAGAGGAGGCCCCAGGACAAAACCTTGTAGGCCTCAGTGAAATAACCCACGGTTAATAGGGGGTCAGCCAAGGAGAATGAGGAGGGATTGATTAGCCAGGAAGCAGAGGACAGTCATCCAAGGTTGGGGTTTTGCAAGGCATAAGATAAGAAAAATGGGATGTTAGTACAGAATATTAAAGAGTTGAGCTGATTGATCAAGGAGTCAAGATGGCCAAAAAAGGGGCACGTAGGTGAGGATGATGACCTAGGAGAGAGAACTGCTGTGGAAGGAATGACTGGTCAGGAGGTAGAGAGAATAATGAAAAAGATTGCCATTGGATAAAAGAATTTCCATTTATGAACTTGGAAGTGGAATCCCATGGATGATGGCAAGGTCCCAGGTGTGTCTTAAGCTCTACAACCCAGAGAGAATGCAAGAGCAGGCCTTGGGAACAGCACAGCCGGTATTGGAGGGGGGCATTGGCGTCCACCCCGAGAGCAGGACTCCTGGGGGGGTCATTCGGGGAGAGCTGCCAGAAGCTGGCTGGGTTGATGAATCTGGACTGAATGACCTTGGAGGCTGGAGAGGTGACTGAGGAGGGTGCTCGAGGCCAGTCTCTAAGTGGCAATGGAGAGCAAGGACTATTGAGGTTCCCCTGAATTCCCCTTGCTTTTAGCTCCAGATGGGCCCCTTCCTGCTTTTCCAGTGTGTTCCTCCTTTTTCCTTGACCTCCCCTTTTGTAGTCTGCATTCTAGCCATCCAGGCCTAAGGGTTTTCCCTCCACCCAGAGTGCTCTGTCCCCATCTCTGGCTCTTCCTGTTGCCTGTGCTTCGGGCCTGAAACACCTTCCCTCCTCACCTGGGCCTCTCAGAATCTTTGGTTTCTTTCCAGACACAGCCCAAGGGCCACTTGCTTTATAGGAAGCCATTCCTAGGTGTACAAAATGCAGGGAGGAAAGGAAAGGGTTCTCTCCTAAATCTCCCTCAGATTCATTTGTCTCTATGCTGTACAGGTTCGTGTCTCATTAGAATAGGAGCTTCTGTTTATCTTTCTTTCAACAGAGCCTGACACACAGCCGGGGCTTATTATTAATCGATGTTGATGGAACGTAGAGCTCTCCTTACACTCCTTTCTTGCATTTATGGAACCCAGACTCCCTTCAGAAGATACTGCTTCGATAGCCATCCTTCAAGTCCTGCCCACCCCTTCTTCACACTCCTTGGCAGAGTAGGCCAAAAGAAAGACTTGGCATATTTCTGGCTCCCTGATGTTTAGGCTCAGATGTGCCGGTTATGTTATTTTCTGTGGTAGCCCGAGCGCCATTTCTTATGAGAATATATTAGACTCTCATTTTTGACTTACTGTGAATGTGGATAATTCTCTACAATCCTAATTGCCTTTTCCTTTGTAGCTCAAAGCCTTCCTCTTGGATGCTTGTAATGCAATTATCGATACTGGCAATGTGGCATTTAATTGCTACATGAAGCAAGTTTTTTATTTTTTTTATAGTGACTTATAGACTCTTGATGAATCTATTTCATATATTTTCAGGCATTTGGAATAGTTTTTTTATATTTTTTCTGCATTATGCCATTAAGTCTTTCTTATTGCATGTATTCTTCTGGGACCTGTGATCCTTACCATATCTCTGTCTATCCTGTCTTCAAGGTCAGAGACTTTGGCTTGTATAGGACTCATGTCTTTTTTTTTTTTTTTAAACCCTTAACTTCTGTGTATTGGCTCCTTGGTGGAAGAGTGGTAAGGGTGGGCGATGGGGGTCAAGTGACTTGCCCAGGGTCACACAGCTGGGAAGTGTCTGAGGCCAGATTTGAACCCAGGACCTCCCATCTCTAGGCCTGATTCTCAATCCACTGAGCTACCCAGCTGCCCCCTCTCATGTCCTTTTAATATGGTTACCTTTTACTTCTCTTTTGCCAGATTTTTCTCCTCTTAAAGTATGTGTTCCAAATCTATTCTTTCTCTGAGCTGCTTTTTTGGAGTAACTCTCCATCATTTGTACAATTTTTCTTGCTTTTTTTTGGTATTGCTTAATTCTGCAGAGAGCATTTTTTTTAGCCTAAATTCATCCCTAATTCTTTTAAGAGTATATTTTTCTTTTAAAGCATTCAGGAGTTTCTTGATATTCCCTAATCTCTGGGGAGTCTGTGGGATTCCCTTTCACTGAATAGTATTGGTCAATTTTCCTTTCTAGTTTAATGCTTGCTCAAAGTACTTTCATTTCTCTTTGAGGTTTTGTTCTTCCTTGTTTTTCGGATTTTCTGTGCCTGCTTGTGAAATAAGGTTTTCAGACAAGGATTTTCTCTCCAACTTTTGGATTTTTAGCCCTTGTCTTGTATTGGTTGACACTCGTCTTTGTGGATCTTACTTTTGACTCGATCTTTTCCACTACTCCATGGGCATTCACCCCTGGCCTGAGTGGCCCGGCCAGCTCAGTTCCTTGGGGCTGGTCAGTTGGATTTCGGGTCCCCTTTCCCTGAGGCCCTGAGCTCATTCCCCTCTTGATCTCATCCATGTGGCAGGATAGAACCAGTGTGTCTGTGCCTTTGGGGTTAGGAGGATTTAGGGCCAATCACTGTGCTTACAAGTCCAGTTGGGCTCCCTGGGGCAGGTCTGCAGAGCTGGTTGGGAATGGAGATGGCCATTGTGTTCATTAGGATTTGAGCTGCTGCTGTTTTTTTTTTTTTTAAACTCTTACCTTCCATCTTAGAACGGATATTAAATATTGATTCCAAAGCAGAAAAATGGTAAAGGGAAGGCAGTGGGGGTTAAGTGACTTGCCCAGGGTCACACAGCTAGGAAGTGACTGAAGCCAAATTTGAACCCAGGATCTCCTGTTTCTAGGCCTGGTTCTATCCAAGAGCCACCTAAGCTGTCACAATTTGAGTTCCTTTCCATTGTGGCATCAGCCAAAATTACTCTAAATCTGGCACATAATTTTTCTTCTTCTTTAATTTTTGAGGTTCTGGGGTTTGAGAAATCTGCAGAATATGCTATTTGAGACACATAACCCATGGCAGGGAGATGGCATGTCTCCTCACCTGTCTTTGTAGCCTTTGGATCTGGGAAGAAGCGTTTGCCCTGAGGGAGAACAGAAGAGCCTCTAGCAGGCTCAGTGGAATCCCAAAAGTTCCCCAGATTCGCTGTGGGCTTTTATGTAAGAATTAGGCATGTTAACATAGTTTTGGTCATTGTTGTTCAGTTGTGTCCAATTGTACAAGGCTCTTTGGGGTTTTATTGGCAGAGACACTGCAGTGGTTTGCCATTTCCTTCTCCAGCTCATTTGACAGGGTCACACAGCTGAGGACAGATTTGAACTCAAGATCCATGTTCTGGACCTTCAGGCCTCACTCGCACTCTCAACACTGTGCCACCCAGCTCCTAAAAAGAGACGGGATTATTTGATTATTTCCAAGGAAGAACATTCGCTTTTCCCCATGAGTTTTGTTACTTTTGCTGCCGTGTTCAATCGAACCCTTTTTCCATTTTCAGTTTTCAGCCCCAAGGCTGGTGGAAGGAGAAGGCAGCTCTCCCAAGCCCTGCGGCCATTTAAAGAAAGAGTTTTACAGGCGGTGTGAAAGCTTGAAGTTGTGATGTCCTTGTTAGACAGGATTAGAAATTCTTCTAGGTCTGAATACCTTCATGATGATTCTCCAAGACTTGCACTCGCCAATTCACAGTGAAATGGGCAGATCCAAGACAATGTCTGGGGGACCAAAATCACGTAAAGGACAAGAATGTTGCAATGAGTGCAATAACCAATAAAGACTCCAGAAGACGAAAGGCTGGATGAGATACTGGTTTTTTAGGGATACCCAAACCTGTCTTGCCTTAGTGTGTGTTCATAGTACTGTAAAGGAGAGGTCTGCTTTAGTAATAATTCAGCACTTAAATCTTTGCAGTTCAGGCAAATATATGGAATTATTTGGAGCCAGACGTCTGCCTCATTCGAAACAATTGTCAGTGGGAAGATATTGTAAGAAAATGCCCAGGGGGCAGCTGGGTGGCTCAGTGGATGGAGAGCCAGGCCTAGAGATGGGAGGTCCTGGGTTCAAATCTGACCTCAGACACTTCCCAGCTGTGTGACCCTGGGCAAGTCACTTGACCCCCATTGCCTACCCTTACCACTCTTCTGCCTGAGAGCCAATACACAGTATTGACTCCAAGATGGAAGGTGAGGGGTTAAAAAAATAATAATAATTCCTGAATGCCTTTAGGGTTATGTTGCCTGCAGCAAGAATTTCTGTTGTATCTGGGTCAGAGCATTTTAGATAAAAATCCACTTTACAGAGATGGAAACTGAGGTTTAGAGAGGGCAAGGGACTAACCCAGTAAGTGTGAGGCCTCAGTGGGAGCCCAGGGTGTCTCACTGGACCCTCAGGCCTCACTGCTTTTCTCTACGGAGCCGTCTTTCCTCTGGTGCATTGGGGGAGGTTCTGAGAAGGTAGGAACGACACCGCCGTTGTCCTTTCACTACCCTTGAAAATCCTGGGCCCGAAATGCCCGAGAGCCCTTCCGTGGCCCATCTTCTTGTTGGACTTGCACTTTCATGTGTAAATGTGCTCTACCCCAGGAGCACTCACACTCCCTGTGCGGTGCCGCGACCTTCCTCTAAAGTCCTGAAAGCTGCTTTTGCCTTTGTCTTCCCAGAGCTCAGCGCAGTACCTGGCACACAATAGGCACTTAATAAATGCTGCTGAATGACTCTTGTCTTGGCTGCCAGGCCTATCCAAATGGCAGGAAGATCTAGTGGTTTCTGTGACCTCTTGGCCTCCTCTTGATGAAGCTTTTCTAAGAAAGGTTGATAATCAATATTTATGCCTTTCCCAGATCGCATACGCGGGCGGCATTTCTTGTTTAATCACGTGCAGGCCCAGATGCCGTCATTCTCTGTAGGGTCATCTTCTCTTTATCTTCCTTGACCTTCGGGAAGCCCATCCATCACCCTCTTCCTTTGAACTTTCTTCTCTCGAGGTTTTCAGGGTGCTGCTTTATCTTGGTTCTTCTCTCTCTGCCTCTGGCCAGTCCTTCTCAGTCTCCTTTGCAAGGTCTTCATCCAGGTCATCCTCGTTGACCCTCAACTTCCCCAGAGCTGCTTCTCTTCTGTCTTTCCTTGGTTCTCTCATTGGTTCCCATGCTTCCCCCATTCTCTCTGAAAATGACTCCCAAATGTACCTATTCAGTCCTAACCTCTCGACTGAATCTCTAACTGCCACTGGACTTGTCCAAATGGATGTCCAGAAGATGTGTTAAATTCAGCATGTCCAAAGTGGAACTCGCCTTTCTATCTAAACTCTCCCTTCTTCTTAACTTTACCATTAATTTCTTTTCTTTTCTTAAACCCTTCCCTTCTGTCTTAGAATATTGATTCGAAGGCAGAAGAGCAGTAAGGGCTGTGCCGTTGGTGTTAAGTGACTTGCCCAGGGTCACACTGCTAGAAAGTGTCTGAGGTCTGATTTTGAACCCAGGACCTCGTCTCTAGGCCTGGCTCTCTAACCCGAGCCACCCAGCTGCCCCTGGCAGAGGTTATCTTTTGCTTTCTTTTGTATCCCCTGCATCTAGCACAAGGCCTGGCTCAACTTCAAGGCTTCCTAAACACTTGCTGACTGCCTGACCTGTTCTGGTTTTATATTGGTTCTGGCCTTTGCCTTTCACCATGTGACCGTCCACAGACCGTGGCTGCGGAATAGCTCCCAGGTCCATAGCAAGTTGTTCCCCTTCAGGACAGAAGGCGCCACGAGAGCACCTGCCAGCTCTTCTCTTGAAGAGGGTGTCATTAGGTCCAGGCAGGAGGTTTCCGAATGGCCTACAGCCATCTGGCTGCTTCCATTTGGGCTTCCCAAGCTGTATCTTCCCACCTTCGTGTGGAAGGAGGCCCCAGGACTGAGGCCGAGAGGCTCATTTGGAGGCAGAGGGGCCTGAGCGGGACGGGATGGGCTGCTGCCCCTTCTCTGATCGCAGCTGGCTCACCCTTCCCAGGAAGGGGTTGGATTCGATGTTCTCCGAGGGCCTGGCGCTGGCCAAGTCCTTTCAGAACCCCCATTTCATCCTCCGAGCGCTCGGCGTTTCCTGGCACGAGGTGAGATGACCGGCTGCCCCATGAGGTGGGGTGGCCTGAGGCTTGGACCGCTCCTTTGAGCCGGGCTCTTCTTCCACGGAACTCCGAATTCTGTGTGTCTTCGTTTTATTCGTCATTCCGTTCTTTCTGTCTCTCGGCGCTCTTCTGCGTTTGGGCTGCAAGAGGGAAATGGTTCTTCAGAGCCTGCCCAGACCGGAGAAGGCTGAGAGTGAGAGTAACGCAGGCTCTCTGCTCTGGCAGTCCTGGCTCGCCGCCTTCTTTAAGATTGGGACAGGAGTTACGAGGATTCGTGCTAGGGACGGAGCAGAACCTTTTCTCTTGCAGAGGATGCCATGCCAGGAGGGGACGAGGCCAGATACTGTGCAGACGGTGGAGTCCCATAGCTGGCTGGATGACAAGGCCGGCCCCAGGGGTGGCCACTAGCCCCTTCTGGCTGGGTGGCCCACGGGGTAGAGGATGCTTTCCCACCTGGGAGTTCTTCCAGTGAACCATCACAGTCACCCCATTTTGTTTTTATGGCTCTCGTGGCCTGATTTATTGGTTATTTACAAAAAGTCTTCCTTCCCATCTCTGCAGATTTATGCCATTCGCATTTCTGATGATGGCCTGCAAATCGTCTACATGTACATCCCCATCTTAAGCAGATTTCTTCTGCATCTCTTCTTTCGCTTTCATTAGAAACATCATTTTAAATGTGTTTTGGGAAAGCGGCCTTCTGAAAAAGGACTGTCGTGGGCCCTCGACGGTGTCTCGGCTAACCCCAGCCTCGAATCTCCCCCTCATGTCCAGGAAATAGCTTAAGCTAGCGTGCTCCAGACTGAGCTCCGTGTCTTTCCACCCAGCCCCTTCCCTCTTCCGAACTTCATGATTCCTTCCCAGGGCACCACCCAGGCACACGTCAGGGTCATCCTCAGCAATTCCGTCTCTCTCACTCCGCTTGTCCGGCTGAAATCTTCATCCATGCGAGGATCTCTCCCTCCATCTCCACATCTGAAAGAAGGACCATCAGATCAGAGCTTTTATAACTGGAAGAAACAATAGAAGTAAACTCATTTTACAGTCTCTGAAAGGACATTTTTTGTCTTTACATATCAAAAGGCTAGTGCTGAGCTTGGAATCAGGAAGATTCGAGTTCAAATTCAACCCCAGACACCTACTATCTGTATGACCCTTGGCAAGTCACTTAACCTCTTTGCCTCAGTTTCCCAAACTACAAAATGGGGCTGAGAATAGCACCCACCTCCTTAGGATTGTGTGATGATGGAATGAGATACTAGCTGGGTAGCTCAGTGGATTGAGAGTGAGGCCCAGCCTGGGTTCAAATCTGGCCTCAGATACTTCCTAGCTGTGTGACCCTGGGCAAGTCACTTAACTCCTATTGCCTAGCCCTTTCTGCTCTTCTGCCTTAGAGGATACCCAGCATTGATTCTAAGATGAAAGGTGAGTGTTTTAAAAAAGATTTTTTAAAAATAATTGTACAATGCTTAGCACACTGCATGGTACATAAGAAGAGCTAGATAAATACTGGCCATTACTATTGTTGTTATTACTGTGTGACACATCATTATATACTTACTACCTGTTAAACTGAATTCATTTTAAACATTTATTAATATTTATTTTTTAAAAAAGTTAACATGGTTACATGATTCATGCTCCTACTTTCCCCTTCACCCCCCTGAGCTCCCCCCCATGACAGATGTGCATTTCCCCTGGTTTTAGCATGTGTCATCGATCAAGTCCTTCCTATTTCCATATTATTGATAGCTGCATTGGGGTGGCCGTTTCGAGTCTGCATCCCCAATCATGTCCGCCTCAGCCCAGGTGTTCAAGCGGTTGTTTTTCTGAAGTGACTTTCTTAAGGTCACATGGGTTCATCTCTGACAGAACTGGGATTCAAACCCAGGTCCTTGGGGTTCTAGTCATGCACTTTTCACTCCACCACTTTGTGAGAAAACGATTGCAATTCTTTTTCTATGTTCATAAAAGAAAACTAATCCTTTTTCTAGTACAATTACTAATATTCGAGCTTCTTTCTTACAACACGCATGTTAGGTATCCCATTTTCACTTAACTGTTCGAAGGTTTTCCTAGAAGCATACATTGACAAGAATGGAGGAACATAAATGTCCGATAGGTGAGGGATTATGAAATGGAATACTACAATGCCATTAAGACAGACAACTACGAGGAATAGAGAACTCTCCAAAGACCGTCATGATAATGCCCGAAGAACACACTACACACTGGTCCTTATTTCAAGCCTTCTAGTTTAGTTAAGTTTACAAATTAATTTTAAAACTTTGTTATGGAGAAGGCAAAGACTGTTTTAGGATCTATGAGGACGGCTCAAGTAAGGTTGGGGAGACTTAGGACTCACGGAGGTTTATGGAAGGGTCAGTTGGCCTTACAAGTCAGTCACTTCTGTTTTCCTTAGCTTAGCCACTTCTTTGGGCAGCAGGCTTTATCTTCAGTATTGCAGTCTTTTTCAGTGCTCATTCTGGGAAGCTGTATTGGAAAATGGCATTTTTTACCAATAGTCTTCTCTCTGGAAAGTCCCAGTTTTGGGGTTGTTTTATTTTTTGTTTTTTGCTCTCTCTCTGCCTCTGTTTCCTACCCCCAGAGGGAAAAATTGACCAAAGGGCTTGGCAATGAAGCAAGTGCCTGATCTTATGGTAGCTCTGTCGGGTTCCTGGGTTTGAATCCCACCCAGTAAATGTTGTATCTTCATGGCCTTGACCTCTCTGGTCTTTATCTGAGCCTCAGAGGGTACACCTAGCTAGCTCTAGACCAAAGACTATGATTCTGCCACCTGGAGAGTTTGTAGTGACATTTTAGTAGTCATGGCATTCACATACTATAGTAGATCATTTAAATTGAAGTAGCTCCAAGGGTCCACCTCAAACGCATCAGATTGGCAAATCTAAACAAAAATGTTGCAGGGGAAAAACAAGAACATGAATGCGGTCTTGTTGGTGCTAGGACCCAGGCCAGGCATTCAGAAAAGCAGTTTGGAATTAAAGCCACCAAGTTATTACTAAGCTGTGACCTTATACCCCAGGATACAGTGACAAATTGCTATTCCAGAAGCTCTATGATGAAACAGAGAGGTGATGGATCCCGGGTCAGTACCGACCAAGACACACTGGACACAGCCAGAACAGGAATCTGTTCTGCTTGATTATGCACATTTATGACAGGAATTTTGTTTTTTTCTCTCAGTGAGGGGTGGTAGAAGGTGGAAGAGAAGGAATGATAGGTTTTTGTAATTGGAAAAAAAGATGAACCAATAGTAACTGAGTGTTTATTGTTGGCATAAGACACCTCTGTTGAATCTTAATGTAATATAGTGGGGAAAACACTAGATTAGGAGTCTTTTTTAAAAATGTATTTTATTTAAAAAAATTTTTTTAATTAAGAAAATTTTTCTGTGGTTACATGATTTATGTTCTTTCCCTCCCCTCTTACCACTCACCTCCCATAGCCAGCATGCAATTCCACAGGGTTTTACACGTGTTATTGATCAGGATCCATTCCCATATTATTAATATTTGGAACAGAGTGATCATTTAGAGTCTACATCCCCAGTTATATCCCCATTGAACCATGTGATCAATTATAAGTTTTTCTTTTGCCATTCTGCTCCCATAGTTCTTTCTCTAGATATGAATAGCTTTTCTCATAAGTCCCTCAGGATTGTCCTGGATCATTGCATTACTGCTAGTACAGAAGTCCATTACATTTGATTGTGCTACAATGTATCTGTCTCTGTGTTCAATGTTCTCCTGGTTCTGCTCCTTTCACTCTGCATCACTTCCTGGAGGTCTTTTCAGTTCACATGGAATTCCTCCAGTTCTTTATTCCTTTCAGCACAATAGTATTCCATCACCAGCATGTACCACAATTTGTGGCATCCCCTCATTTTTCAATTTTTTGCCACCACAAAGAGCTTGGCTATAAATATTTTTGTACAAGTTCTTTTTCCTTTTTAGCTCTTTGGGGTATAACCTCAGTAGTGGTATGGCTAGATCAAAGGGCAGGCATAGATTAGGAATTTTGTTTTTTTAAGAAAACTTTTTGATCTTAGGAACTTGCCCTCTCTGGACTTCAGTTATTTCCTCTTTAAAATGACAATAAGCCCCATTCAATTTATCTTGAAAAGTAGTTTTAAAAGTCAAACAATTAGTAATGCCTTTACAACCTTTAAAATAAGACAATTAAAAATGCAGAACCAGAGGAATAGAGTACACAGTAACTATTAGCCATATAAGAGTAAAATAAATGAGAATGAATAAATTCATTGGAAAGCATGCAGGATTTCACAGCAGAGGACCTGAGATTAACTCCTACCTCTGACATGATCTGATATTGGGCAAATCTCTTCCTGTTTTTGGGCCTCCGTTTCCTCATATGTAAAATGAAGAGGTTGGACTGTGTACCATCTGAGGGCCCTTCCAGCTCTATGATTATACTTTAGAGCCATTCTTCATACTAAAAGCTCCAAGATCCATCTGCTAGGACTTTCCCTTTTGAGCTAACAATCAAATCGATCTATTCAGCTAACCTCTCTATCCAGATAAAAGTAATGGACCAGGCAAAAGTTATTTCTTTTACTTTCTCCAGGATTTCTTTCTCTGAAAACTACTGGTTATTATCCTAATATTTATCAATTGTCAAATGACTGTTATTGTTATAAATTTCATTATTTCCTATATATCTTAGAATTAAGACCTTTGTCAGAAAAATTTGCTGCAAAGATTTTCCCCAACTCTTTCCTTCTCTTCTAATTTTAGCTACTCTAATTTTGTTTATGCAAAATCTTTAAAAATTTATGTAATCAAAATTGTTGGTTTTATCATCTGTGATCTTTTCTATCCCAACAAAAGCTGGTGATAAGGCAAAAAGAAAACCGCTTTGCTGTTTACTTCTTTATGTCTTTTTTTTGTCCTTTTCCCCCCCTCATTTTTCTTTTTAATTATGTTATGGAGTATTGAGAATACTCATCTGGTCTGGACCTCATTCTTCCTTGACCAGACAGACCCCTACCACTCTGCCCTATTGTCATGGGTAGGTTATAGAATGACATCAAGTAATAGTGCTCATGCTTGGGTACAAGAAAAGTTATTTGGCTGATGTGTCTCAGTGCAACTGCAGTCAAACAGGCCTGTCATCTTTCCTGGGCAACTTGTGGCTGACCTCCTAACATCAGGAAGATAGTGGTGGAGCCCCCACGTTGAGGGCCAGCTCTCACTTGCTCTTTCTAGGTGGCCATCTCTTCTTGGATGACATCTCTTCCTTGTTGGCCCTTATTGTTGTTTAGTGGGGCCGCTTCACACTCATTGTGCACATTTTCATTCTTCACCAAGATCATCGTGGTTTTACCTGACCCCCCAAATTGTACACCACTGCTAGAATATTGTTTTTTTTGTTTTTTTGGGGGGGGGAATTTATCTCCCTTTATTATCTCAATTTCCTCACTGGCTACTCATGTCTCAACCTTTTACAATTTGGCTTTTTTTTTATATTTATTAATATTCATTTTTTAGAAAAGTTAACATGGTTACATGATTCATGCTCCTACTTTCCCCTTCACCACCACCCCCCGACTACCTCCCCCATAGCTGATGCACATTTCCATTGGTTTTAACATGTGTCATTGATCAAGACCTATTTCCATATTATTGATAGTTGCATTGGCGTGGTAGCTTCGAGTCTACATCCCCAATCATGTCCGCCTCAACTCATGTGTTCAAGCAGTTGTTTTTCTTCCGTTTCCACTCCCGTAGTTCTTCCTCTGAATGTGGGGAGCGTCTTTTCCATAAATCCCTCAGAATTGTCCTGGGTCATTGCATTGCTGCTAGTACAGAAGTCCATTACATTCTATTTTACCACAGTGTATTGGTCTCTGTGTAAAATGTTCTTCTGGCTCTGCTCCTTTCGCTCTGCATCAATTCCTGGAGGTCTTTCCAGTTCACATGGAATCCCTCCAGTTTATTATTTCTTTTAGTGCAATAATATTCTGTCACCAGCATATCCCACAGTTAGTTCAGCCATTCCCCAATTGAAGGGCATACCCTCAGTTTCCAGTTTTTTGCCATGCAAGTCTGTTTATCTATGATCTCTTTGGCATACAAACCCAACCCAACAATGGTATGGCTGGATCAAAGGGCAGGCACAGAATATTGGTTTTAAGATGGACCTTTATTGATAGAAAAAACATAGATGATAAAATGGACCATTTTTGGTGACAAAATTTCAAAGTTTTTGCATAAACAAAATCAGCGTAGCTAAAATTAGAAGAGAAGCAAGTAGCAGGGGGATCTTTGCAGAAAGTTTCTCCGATAAAGGTCTCATTTCTAAGATACATAGGAAACAATTAAATGTGTAAGAACAACAGCTATTCCCAATTGATAAACAGTAGAAGGATATAAACAGGCAGTTTTCAAAGAAAGAAATCCACATTTTCAATAGCCATATGGGAAAATGCTCCAAGGGGGCAGCTTGGTGGCTCCTTGGATTGAGAGCCAAGCCTAGAGATGGGAGGTCCTGGGTTCAAATGTGACTTCCCAGAATCACTTCTTCCTTAAACAACCCTACAATGCTATCACATCTCCCTCACAGCCTGACAATAAGAGCTACTTTTAAAATAATAATAGCTAATTTATACAGTGTTTAAAGTTTTGCAAAATATTTTATGTCTTATTTTATCAATCACAATAAACCTGTTTGGGTACTTTAATTATCTTTCTTAACCTTTACCTTGCATCTTAGAATCAATATTGTGTACTAGTTCTAAGGTAGAAGAATGGTAAGGGCTAGGCAATGGGGTTAAGTGACTTGCCCAGGGTCACAGCTAGGATATGTCTGAGGCCAGATTTAACCCAAGACCTCCCCTAGGCCTGGCTCTCCATCCATTGAGCCACCCAGCTGCCCCCATTTTCATTATTTTTCTATTGAGAAAAATATGCTCAAAAAGGCTAAAACTTGCACAGAATCACTACTACTGAGTGTCTTCATCCCTGTTTGCTTCCGAGTTGTACTCCATGGCCTCAGAGGTCCCTTCCAGCTCTCAGTCTATGATCCTTTCTATGACTGTCTAACCTTCCAGGGAATAGCTAGAAAGAGAGCTGCATTATCTGATTTTAATAATTTTTAAAATTTGAATCTGATCACTGACTTTGTAGGCCTTATTTTTTTTTTTGCTAAAATTAAAATTAGACTGTCATTTGCTACATTAATGTAATTGACGGATTCTTTCTTCCCCCTCCTCCCCCCAGTTATGAAAAACCTCCTCCGGGACTTATTAAGGTGAGTATAGTTAATTATTTTGCTTTTTATAATCTGACCATTTGAAAAAGTTGCATTTTAAATAAACTTTTATATAATCAGATCATTATAATACAGCATAAAATGTCTTTCTTTAAAAAAAAAAAAAGAAAGAAAACCTGTCTTAGAAGAGTGGCAAAGGCTAGGCAATTGGGGTTGAGTGACTTGCCCAACGTCAGAGAGCTAGAAGTGTCTGAGGCTAAATTTGAATTCAGAACTCCGATTTCTAAGCCTAGTTCTATATCTACTGGTCTGCTTAGCTGCCACCACCCCACCCCCTTCTTTAAAGCCTAATGTTTGGTAACATTGCTTTTCTGCTGCTGTTTGTTTTTTGTTTTTTTGGAATAGTATTTTGTCTATGTATCCAGAGAAGGGCTTTAAATATTTTTTGCGTGATGAATATTTTGGCAGTTTGGTGATGCATAAAATAAAATATGTAAGACTTTAAAGGAAAGCAATTAAAGATTTGATTTTTTTTTCTTACCAAGTTCATGGACTCTGAAATCAACCCCCGGATCTCATGGGGATCCAAGGATGCCGAGTTAAAGAATTCCTAATTACAGGACATGTCCTTGTGGCTATGTGATCAGTGATCATTCTTCTCCTCTGAGGCCCAGCTTAAGTTCCACCTCCATCTGATGCTGCCCTTCTTGTTACTAATTGCTGCTGCATGTTTTAGTTCTTTTATTATAGAGACTCCCTAGCTAAGTTTTAGTGCTCTAAGAATTAGAAGGCACCCAAGAAATGTTCTTTCCCAATGAAAGAATTCTTTCTACAGTGTCCAAAAAAATAACAATTAAAGCCTTTCTTTAAAAAGGATGGGAAGGAGGCAGCTGGGTGGCGCAGTGGATGGAGAGCCAGGCCCAGAGACGGGAGGTCTTGGGTTGAAATTTGGCCTCAGACACTTCCCAGCTGTGTGACCCTGGGCAAGTCACTTGACCCCCATTGCCTAGTCCTTCCTACTCTTCTGCCTTAGAATCAATACACAGTATTGTATTGTACACAGTATTGATTCTAAGATGGAAGGTAAGGGTTTTAAGAAAAATAAAAATAAAAAGGATGGGAAGATCATACTCTTAAAAAAAGCTTGTTTCATGGTTGTGTAGTTCTGATTATTGGAAAATTCAATTAATTTCAGAAGCACATATTAATCACGGACCATATGTAAGATTTTATGCTATTCTGGAGATTCGGTGACAAAAATGAAATCATCCCTTGCTTTAAGAAACTTCTATTCCACTGAGGAGATAAAGTCCCACCTACACAGATAAGCAAACAAAATATAAATTGTCTATGTAGTAATTAATAAAAGTACTTGTTTCAAAAAGGACAGAACATTACCAACTGGGAAAGGAACCTGCTAGGACTCAAACAGCAGGTACCGGGGCTGTGATTTGAAGGAAGCCAATCAAACATAGTAGATTACCGATAACATACAAAAGCATCTAATTGGACAATCTGAAAGGAAAGGGCCATACAAGGGGAATAATGTGAAATTAAACCGGAAAAGTGAGGACCAAACTGTAGGAGGCATTTGTAGTTTATCGCCAGTACCTCAAGGTAATAGGAACCACCGAAGATTTTTGAGTAGAGGAGTGACACGGTTAAACCTGTGTTGAGAATATCAATCAGCAGCTGCCTGGAGGAGCAAGGCTCAAAGATCAGTTAGGAGGCTCTTGCACTATTCCTGGGGAAGGATGAGTTGGGCCAGAACTAGTGGTAGCCTCTGTGGGAGTGCAGAGGAGAACGCCCAGTTATCCTGAAGGGATTGGGGGGGGGCATCATTTTCCTTTCTTCTCATCTCACCAAGGGGATGGTGTCCTAAAACCACGGGAAGAGAAGACCCGGACTTTGGGCTTTTTGCTTACAGATTTTCCCCTTTGTTTAGGAAGATGAGACTAAGCCAGAAGACTGTATCCCAGATGTACCAGGCAATGAACATGCCAGAGAATTTCTGGCTCACGCGCCAACTAAAGGACTTTGGATGCCCCTGGGGAAAGAAGTCAAGGTTATGCAATGTAAGTGAGCTCTGGGCTTCTCATCTTTCAAGATCTGTGTCCTGGAGGTAATTTATTTGGCATCTGACTGCTACCTTCTACACTTTTTCAAAAAGAGAGCTGGAAACATTTAGACTTTGGGAAGGGGTGTGAGAAAGTGGGCAGTGATGGGATAACTGTCTTCAGGTATTTGAAGTGTTGTGATGTAGACTCATTCCATTTGGGCCCAAAAGATAGTACTACAAGAAATCTTTGGATGAGGCCCACTAAGATTTATATTAAGGAAAAACTTCCAAAAAATGAAAACCATCCAGAAGTGGAAGGAACTTGATGGTGGAACTATCCACAACCTATTTACCTATTATTAAAGACTCCTTGAGGAAAGCTCATTCTATGTGCTACATAATTAGTTGGGTTAAAAAAAAAATTAAAAAAAAAATAATTAGTTGGGTTAACTGCATTTACTTTTCAAATTGTGGATTTCATAAAAACTAACTTGATGTGACTGAATCTTATATCTTTGGATTTCTGTTTGCTTTTAGGCTGGCGCTGTAAACGGTATGGACATAGAACGGGTGACAAAGAATGCCCATTCTTTATCAAAGGCAATCAGAAATTAGAACAATTCAGAGTTGTAAGTACCAAATGTTAATATCAGATCTATTTCTATTTTGTTGGACTGTTAAGTTGTCTAATAGAAGATTAACTTCCTCCTGGAACTATATTTGGTAAGCACAGTACACATATCCCCTCTTATATCCTACAACATGTTTCCCCCAACACAGTTAAACAAGATCCTCTAATAGGGTGATTATAACTTATTTCACTTTTTTCTTTGGTGATTAACTGATTGTTAAAAGATACAACTTTAACTTTCCCCGTATTTGACCTGAGCTTTTAATGTTGTCTTTATATTATTGTAGCCAAAGTATGTGTTTTCCTTTTGACCTTTTTTGATTTTTATTCTCTATTAGTTTGTCTTTTTATGTTTCTCTTAATTCTTCATATTCATCATTCTTCATAGTTCAGTCATTTTTCATTACATTCATACGACCTAGTTTGTTCAATGCAGGCCAATATTTTGTTCCGTGCCTTTTTTGCTTCAGTAATTTTGCCATTATGGGTATTTGTGTACACTTAGGTCATTTTTCACTGTCATTGATTTTCATGAGGTATAAACCTCATGGCAGGATTCCTGGGTCAAAGAATATAATAGTTTAGTCACTCTTCTTACACAATCCAAATTGTTTTACAGAATGGATAGACAAATTCTCAGTTCCACCTACAATGAATTAGTTTGCCCATCTTCACATCACAGACCATCACTGAATTTCCCCATCTCTTACCTTTTTGATGGGTATGAGGCAATACCTCAGAATGGCTTTAGTTTTCATTCTATGATTATTACGGATCTTTAGCGTCTTTTTCAGGTAGTTGTTGCCTAGTTTTTACTGATGTTTATTCCTATCCTTGCCTTTTGACCAGTTCAGATGAGAGTGATGTTCAACTGTCAGCCACCCCCTATGCCTTCCTCCTCATTTGGATAGACTGCTTTGACTTGTGCAGCCTGATTATCCAAGATAATGTCTCCTCTCCTTCTTTTCCCTCTTCCCCTTCCCCTTCCCCTTTTTTCCATTCTTTTAAGATCAGCACATTTTAACAGAATCCCACCTAGGCCTTCTGTCTCATTAGATTCCCTCTATTACCTCTAATGATGACAGACTTCAGAGGGAACACATGGATCATCCCCCCATATTAATTAGTATGTTCACTTTCTCCTTATTTAGCTCCTTATTTATATATTGATGGTTATGTTTCTCTTTAGTGTTCTATGCAGTTCAGGTCTTTTCATCAGGAATGAGTAGAAATCATAGGTTTTTTCCCCTCCTGATTATACTAAGTTTTGCTGTGTAAGTTAATATCCTTTGCCTTCTGAGATTTCATGCTCTATACTCTCTGCTCCTTTACAGCAGTGGCCACTAAATCATGCATGAACCTGCCTCCGTTTCCTAAGTACTTGAATTCTTTCTTTCTCACTATTTGCACTTTTTTCTTTGACTTGGAAGCTCTCAATTTTGACTATCATTTTCCTGAGTGTTTTCATTTTGGGAGGTTTTTTTATAGGTAATTCTTAGGGTCTTTCTATTTCTCCTTTGCCCTCTGGTTCGAAGAGATCTACACAGTTTTGAGATTTTTTTTGAAACAATCTTTTCTTTTTTTTCCTTTTTTCATCATGACTTTCATGCAGTCCAATTCATTTTTTCTCCTTGATCTGTTTTCCAGGTTGGTTTTGTGTTTTTTTGTTTTGTTTTGCTATGAAATGACTTACATTTTTCCCTACTTTTTCAGTCTTCTGATTTTATTTTAATATTTCTTGTTCTTTCATGGAGTCATTGGCTTCTACTTGGTCCATTCTAACTTTCAGAGTTTATTGGGACAAGGTTTTGAACCTCTTGTGCCAAGCTGCTAATTCTCCTCCTAATTTTTTTTTCCCCATATCTTTCATTTCTTTTTCACTTTTCCCCTCTAGTGTTATAATTTACTCATGAAAAACATTTTAAACTTTTTAAAAAATTAAAATCTTAATTCATCTCATCCACGAATTCTAAATAAATTCATGCCCTTGCTTTTTTTCTTGGTTGCTTTGCTAATGGATGTTTTAGTCATTCTCTTCTTCTGGGGTTTGTGCGTTGAATATCCTTGTCAATAATAACTTTTTATGGTAGGATTCTTTTTTTCTTGGTTCATTCTTCCAGCCTGCAGACTTGATGTTAGGTCCAGGCTCTGCCCAGTTTCGTAGGGAATGTCTAAGCCAGTTCTATTGCTACTTTTTGGGAGTTATTAAGTCTTGTGTTACATTCCAGGATCTCAGTGATAGGTATAACTCAACATGCCATCTGAATTTTCTTTTAAGTAAATTTTATCTTTGGTATCCTTTGTTTTAATATTTTTTAAATTCCACCCCTACTTCCTGCCTCTGTCTTTCTCTTGCCCTTCACTGATACTGAGTGAATTGCTTTGAGGTCTCTTCTAAATCCTATAATGAGGAGGCAGCTGGGTGGCTTGGTAGATTGAGAGCCAGGCCCAGAGATGGGAAGTCCTGTATTCCAGTATGACCTCAGACACTTCTAGCTATGTGACCCTGAGTGGGTAAGTCACTTTACTTACCCCCGTTGTCTACCCCTTACCACTCTTCTCCCTTGGAACCAAAAATCAGTATTGATTTTAGGAAAGAAGGTAAGGATTTTCCCCAAATCCTATAAAGATGACTGATTTCACATCCACTAAACCAGCCAGAATTCTTGTCTGACAGAATAAATGGCTCCGATTCTCCCTTCTTTGGCTTCATTCTCATTTGTCCATATTTACTTTCTTAACTAGCAGCTTTCAGCTCAGATTCTCATGTTTCATCTACTTGCTTCTAGAAAGATCCTACAATGGTAGATTCTTTAAAGCTGAACAGAGAGAGGCTGATGCCAAGCTTCTTCCAGGGTGACGAGCATTTCAGTCACAAGGACTCCTAAGTCTCAGGCCTAGGACTGTAACCAGGACCAGCAAAATCACAGGTCCTTTAAAAACAGAAGAAAAGGATTGTGCACACAGGTTTAATAAGGACGCAGGATTTCATTGAAACGATTTATTTATTTGTTTATTTTGTTTAAACCCTCACCTTCCTTCTTGGAGTCAATCCTGTGTGGTCAGGGTGGGCCGTGGGGGTCAAGTGACTTGCCCAGGGTCACACAGCTGGGAAGTGTCTGAGGCCGGATTTGAACCCAGGACCTCCTGTCTCTAGGCCTGGCTCTCCATCCACTGAGCTACCCAGCTGCCCCCCCTGAAACGATTTATTTTTAATGTCCAAACATAGGATCTCATTGTTATATCTTCTTAAAGGCACATGAAGATCCCATGTATGACATCATAAGAGAGAATAAGCGGCATGAAAAAGACGTGAGGTAAGGCTTTCCTGAATGAAATGACATTCGCATTTCCACAGCTGATCAGAGCGCCCAGAACCCAAGAACCGGAGCCCCAAGTCTCCGGCCCATGCTGGCCGCTGCTGGCCGCCCCCTTCACACAGCGCCCGCTTCTTTAGTCGTGGCTCCCGCCTGCCCCTGCCTCCCCCCATGGCCAAGAGAAAGGGAGAAGCCTCTCGTGCCGCCCCCAGATAGACAACAAAGCAGGCCCGAATGGTCTGTCCGAGAGGCACGGCTGGCCCCACGCTGTCGGGAGGTGCCGCTAGTCAGCTCAGAACCGTATTTACAATTTTCCTTTCTTGCATACGTTGTTCTCTTGGTTCTCTTTACGTGCTTAGCTCTGCCAGTTCATGGTGCCGGCAGGAAGTTACTGGTTGGGTCATTGTGGAGGGCAGCGTGGCACGAGGCCTAAAAGACCACAAAATGCTGCCAGTCGGACTCCCTGACTAGGCCTGCATCCTAGAGGGAGCGAAGAAGACCACGTGCACAAACACGTGCAGGGCAGTGACAGAGAACAGGAAGCCGGGCTGCCCATCCAGGGGGAGCCGCGTGGTTGTGACTCCGACGGCCGAGGCCTCGCCTCTCTTCTGTCTTAGAACTGGTTTTTTAAAGAATGAAATGACAAGCAAGATGATGTCAGAAAACCTGGAAACATTTATATATGAATTGGTGCAGAGTGAAGTGAACAGAGAACCAAGAAAACATACACGGAACAAGAAGATTGAAATGATCAATCGTGAAAGATTTTGCGACTGATCAATAAGTACAGTGACTCGAGACAACTCCAAAGGACTCAGGGGTGAAAAATGCTATCCGCCTCCAGAGAGAAAACTGAGGAAGTTTGAGCGAAGATCGAAGGATCATTATTTCACTTTATTGTTCTTGCTTTTTGCAACACGTGGAAATAGTTTTGCATGACTTCACATATATAAATGATAATCACTTTACTTACCTTCTCAGGGGTTAGGGAAGGGCAGGAAGGGAGAGAATTTAGAACTCAAAATTTTAAAAAATTTATGTTAGAAGTATTTTTACATGTAATTGGGAAATATTTGATGAAATAAATATGGATATAGAAAGTGGGAGAAAAAAAGAAGACAATAAGAAGGAAATGCTTAAGCATCCTTTGTGTCAGTACTGAGGAGCTGAGTTTACAGGAAGCTGATTTAGTCAGTTTTTCTTTTTCTAGTGGTTTGGTAAGTCTTGCTGGGGAATATGTGGGTTCTGCCACTAGAGATTATGAGTTCTAGGAAGTCTACACTATACAAATAATAAAACAATATCTAGTATATATGTGAAGTGCTATTTGTTATTTAAAATATTAATTCATTTGATCCTCAGAAGAACACTGGGAAGGGTATGCTATACATTATACAGGTGAGGAAACAGATGAGGGAGACAAGTCAGATGACTTGTCCAAGGTCACAGAACTAGAACTGTTTGAAGCTGAATTTGCACTCATGTCTAATGGATTCCAGGACCAGTGGTCTATCCACTTCAGTCATTTAGCTGTCTCTTAAATGAAAAGAATTAGATAAGATTTAAAATCATTTGTAGCTAGTTTACTTATATAATTATTTCTTTGTCAAGGGGTCTAGGATTTAAGTTGTTTTCCCAAATAAAAGCATTTCCTTTTAATAACAAATAAACAAAATTTTTAAAAATCATACTACCTAAGATTTAAAAAAAATCATTCCTTTCATCCCAATAAGAAAGACTCTATCACATCTATGGGCCCCAGTTTGTTAAGCCAACAGTCTGTCTAAAGCACTCCTTTAGACCTTACTTCTTTTCTACTCCCCCCCCCCTCTCCTTTTATCTGACCTTCAGGATCAAGAAATTTATTCTGCTTATGACTATATTTGCTTCCTTCTTAAATCACTCCATTCCCTTCCTCTCTTCATTTGTCTCCCTGTTGGGTTTGATATACTTCTGCACTAGACTCTTCTCACTTTCTTTAAGTTTCTGCTTTTGTGAGCTATTATCATGCTAAGTTTTTTGGAAAAACAAAGATTATACACTTGGCTTTGGTAAATAAAGGGTATGAATCAAGATCTGGGGTTTTAGAGTACTCTGAAGTAGCACGAGTTGCATCTTCTAAAAAAGACTTGCCTTTTTAACCCAAGTTTTATGTGTTTAGGATTCAGCAGTTAAAGAAGCTACTAGAAGATTCTACCTCAGATGAAGATGGCAGTAGTTCCAGCTCCTCAGAATGTAAGGAGAAGCATAAGAGAAAGAAGAAGAAAGAGAAACATAAGAAAAGGAAAAAGGAGAAGAAAAAGAGAAAGAAAAAGAAAAAAAAGCACAAATCTAAATCAAATGAGAGTTCAGACTCTGACTAAAAAGTCATTTCCTTTGAATCCACCTTGTCACTCCAGAATCATAGCTGAATGTCAGAGGTAAAGAAGAAGTAGCCACAAAAAGGCCTCAGTTGACAGAGAAAAAGGAACCAAAAAAAAGTGCATAGTTAGCATCCCCCCCGTGGCATTTTGCCCTCCTGCCAACAGTGATGAATTCACCGTGATGTTGTTTCTTACATGCCACTGCTGGATTCTCATCATCATCCTCCCTGTGTACTATAGTTTGTGATTCGTTTTGAAGAAAAATCAAGCATAAGATACAAAAATGTTCTACGTGTTTCCAAGAGAGATTAGATTCCCCTGGAAGGGCAGAGGGTGAGTGGGGAGGGTGGTAGGATGACTTGAGGAGTTGAGATCTTCAGCAGTTACAAGTACGTTCTATGGGTGATGAATAATAAAACTCCATTATTTCTGACTTAAAAGTGAGTATCCTTGCTGCAGACTTGCAAAATCTATTGGTGGAAGAGTGGGAAAGGAGGCAGCTATACAAAATATCTCATCTCCATGGAAATCATTTTGTTGTAGAATCTGGCATTCCACAAAGTAATCCAGTAAGATTTTCAAAAAAAAATTTTTTTTGGTCAGCAGAAAATCCTTCCTTTCCTTCCCAGTATAATCTATTCCCCAATCCAGAACAACAACAAAAGAAAACCCAATAAAAATGTGAACTCAAGCAAAACAGATTTCCTTCTTGATCATGTCTAAAAGGAAAAATACACACACACCCCATTTGTCTCATTCTTCACTCTTGACCTTTTACCCCTTTATTAGGAGATGCACAGCCCGTTTCGTTATTAGTCCTCTGGAATGGTCATTAAGTTGAACAGAGTTCCTAAGTCTGTCTTTTTTTTTTTTTTCAAACCCTTCCCTTCTGTCTTAGAATCAATTCCTAAGTATGGGTTCTAAGGCAGAAGAGTGGTAAGGGGCAGGCAATGGGGGGGTCAAGTGACTTGCCCAGGGTCACACAGCTAGGAAGTGTCTGAAACCAGATTTGAACCCAGGACCTCCTGTCTCTGGGCCTGACTCAATTCACTGAGCCCTCGCCGCCCCATGTCTTTCACAGTTGTTTTCTTTACCACATTGTTATCATTGTGTAAACTGTCCTGGTTCTATTCACTTCACATCTTCCTTTGTTTCTCTGAAAGCATTCCTTCATCATTTCTTACAGCACAATAGTATTCCATCCCATTCTCCTATACCATAATTTATTCAGTTGTTCCCCAATTGGCAGGCGCCTCCTCAGAGTCCCCTTCTTTACCACCTCAAAAAAAACTTGGGAAAATGTTTGTATATCCTTGGAGTTGGATTGGCATAGAACTACTCCCTTCCATTCTTCTTTTAAGATCATCACATTCAACAGAATCCCTCCTGGGCCTTCCCAGGTCTAATTAGGCTGCCTCTAATGACGACTGACTTGAGAGGGAACACCAAGATCCCTTCCCTATATTAGGGTGTGCATAGTTCATCCTTGTTTAGCCCCTTCTGTTTCTCTTAATTCTGTGTTTGAACGTCAGCCTTTCTAGGCAGCTCTGGTCTTTTCAGCGCCGGTGCGTGCTTAGAAATCCTCGCTTTCACTGCCAATCCATTCTCCCCCTTTTGCCTTCTCTTCTGTGCTCTCGGCTCCTTTTCAGTGATGGCAGCTAAACCATGTGCCTGCCTGCGTTTCCTTAGTAACTGAAGGCAGTATTGTTTCTTTGACTTGGAAGCTCTGGATTTTAACTGTCATTTTCCTGAGGTTTTCATTTTTGAGTTGGGTTGGGTTTGATTTTGTTTCTTATAGGAAGTGCCCTCTAGTTCCAAGTGATCCTGGGCAGGTTTTTTTTTCTTTTTTCTTTTTTAAATTTTTTTTAAACCCTTACCTTGGAGTCAATACTGTGTACTGGCTCCAAGGCAGAAGAGTGGTAAGGGTAGGCAATGGGGGGGGTCAAGTGACTTGCCCAGGGTCACCCAGCTGGGAAGTGTCTGAGGTCAGATTTGAACCCAGGACCTCCCGTCTCTAGGCCTGGCTCTCCATCCGCTGAGCTACCCAGCTGCCCCTGTGAAGTTTTCTTTTACTCCTCAACCTTTCTAAATTGCAGCCAATCTTATTTATTCTCTTTGTGTCTAATCACTGCTATTATTTAGTTCAATGATATTGTTTTGTTTCTAGATGAGAATAATTAATGAAGCCATCTCACTGTCCAGCTTAGGATTTCCAGAAGTGTGATCATTTTTCTCCTTTCCACCCCAAGTCCTCTGGCAGCCCCAAATTAGTCTCTCAACTTATTGCTAGCCTTTCCCCTCTTCTTCTCTTCATCCCCATCCTATTTTCCAGGTGGGGGGGGGGCAGGTTATTTCCTGAGGGTTTGGGCCCGGCCTTTGCTTCCTATAGCCGCATAAGAAGGCACACAGGTAGTCTAGAGGTCCGAGTGCTGGGCTTGGAATCCGGAGAGATTTTGGTTCAAATCTGCCTTCAGACACTTTCAGCTGTAAGATGGGGATAAGGGTTGCACCTACCTCCCAGGGTTGTGCAGAGCTGATGAGATGAGCATCGTGAAGGCACTTGGCACTCCCTGGGGACGAGGCTCTGCCTAAGATGGGGGCCTCGAACCTCTTCAGAGCTGCTCTGGGCCTACGAAGTTCGTTTCTCTTTGGTTGGCCTTTTAATGTTTCTTGATGCATTCTGGAGTCCCTTGTCAGAAGGTGACAGTCTGCAGGAATGGTCTGTTCTCTCTCTCTCTCTCTCTCTCTCTCTCTCTCTCTCAAAAGCCTGACCTTATTCTCAGGCAGGAGTGATGTGGGCTGGGCAGCTGGGGAGAAGCGACTTGGCCAGGAATCCTCCCAGCTCCGGACCTGAGGGTTCATTCTTTGTGCTGCCTCGCTGCCCCAGGCCAGTTCATTTGGGTTGTTTTTCTCTAAACCCATCCACCATAACGTATCTCCACCGACTTGTAACGCCACTTGTCTGTTCGTTATATGGCCTTCCCGTAGCTCACTGGGGTTTCTGGTTTTGAGGCGTCCTTATATAGGCCATTAATGAATACCAGACTTGGGCATTTTTAATATCTTTCCCAGGAAGTTTTTGAAAGTCTAAATAAGCATAATTTTCTTCCCACAGAGGCCCAATTGCCTTGTCTTGATACTTTGCTTCCGTATTCAGTGCTCACCAGCTTGCCTGCTACGTACGCAGGATTCATCTTTCCCGTCCACTCTGAAACTGTTAGAAGTCAGTTTGTTAATATTAATGTATTCCAGCCATTTGTACTAGAGATCTAATAGTATTTTTGGCCAAAAGTTTCACATTTTCACCCCTGAATTCCTTTAAAATTCCGGGGCAGCTCCCCATAGTCTTGGTACTTTAACGTTAGTCAGCTCAGTTAAAAATCGGTAAACATGTCGGAGGTTCTCCAGGTTCCGTTATAAAGGACTCCGAATACCAAAGAGGGCATTTTGCAAAGGCTGGGGGGGACCCAGCAGAGTTTCTCAAGGCAGGATGGGAGCCGCTCTCGCCTCCAGCTGTGTCCTACCACCTACCCCGTGCTGTGAGCACAGCCGCCACCGCTTCCCAGAAGGCGCGTCAGGCAGGCGCCCTGTTGTGCCTCCCCTTGCTTGGACTCTGCTGGTTGTTCGCTCCGTCCTGCTGCGGGCTCAGGCCTGCGCCGGCGCCTCTTGGGTTGCGTCTCGCCAGTATTCATCCCTCTGGTGAGAGGCCGATGCCAGGCCCTGCTGATGGCTGCTTTTAGGGTCTCAGCTGCGATTCTGGGTATAAGATGGCAAAGAAGAAAGCGTTTATTACTTGCTTACTGCGTCCCACGTGCTGGTGGCTACAAACAGGAAGGTGGAGGAGGCACAGGGCACGGGGCGGGCCAGGGGGGCACCATTCATTAGGAATAGGGCAGCCCCCACCCAAAGGAGAAGGAGGAAATGGGTATCCCGTGGCATCTGGTGCCAACAAGTGGGGGAAATGAACTAGGAAAAAACGATATTAAACTAAAATTAATGGCTGAAGTGTAACTAAAATGAACAAAAATCACGGGGATGTTTGAATTCATGAAATTCTCTTTATGAAAACATGGAACATACCCATCATTTTGTCCGAGTCCGAAGAAGCAGCAAAGCCCCGGAGGTGTTCAGTGACTTCTCCGAGGTAGCCAGCCTGAAACTAGAATGTGGAATTCCTGACATCTGTCTCCGCATTCTCTCCGAATCACCACAACATCTACTTTGGGATTTATAGTTTCAATTAGTCCAAGAGATATTTTGTGCCGAAGCTGTGATTCTATTGATCAGACAAAGAGAAGCGTTAAGACTAGCCCTTTTTATCAGTACCATTTTTCTTAGTATCTTTCTCTTCATTTCTAATGATTGTGACATAGGGAACAGAATACTAGAGGTCAGGAAGACTTGGATTCAAATCCTTATTCATTTGAACACTTACCAGCTGTATTTAATCTCATTTAAATGTCTTTGAGAGGTTTCCTTATCTGTAAAATAAACAACATAATACTTGGTTTTGGCTGAGACTCCAATGAGATGAAGGTAAAGGTCTTTGAAAACCTTAAAGAGCCATATGAGTCAAGTATTATACTAAATTTCCTTCCTTATTCCACTATTGAATGTGTTGCTTTTAGTTTGTGTCTTTCCTCCAAATAGAGAGAGTGTTTTTATAACAAAAAGAGAGTAAGGCTGGGCTAAGATAGTCATTTAAATAATCTATATTTTTAATGTTAAGATTTTGGGGTCCCTGTCAGCAAGGTTAATCCAACATGAAAGCCTCTGTTTTTTTGTTCTACATGGTGCTCAGCTGGTTGTTTTAATGAATAGCTGCTTTTTTTGCTTATACTGTCAAATGCCACCACTGGTACCTAAATTTCATATCTTAATCAAGAATTGAACAAAGAAGACATTCTCTTAAAAAAATGCCTGCTGGGCAAAATATTCCACCGTACAATTACGTGACAAAATCAAATTTAGATTCCTGAATTATAGTGAAGTATTTATACAAATGTTAAACTAGGGCTTACTTTGAGATTCTCATCCGTGGGATCCCCTTTCTGTGAATAACCTTTCATGTTTGTCATCTTGTTGGTGGGGCCATGATGAGAGCACATATTCAGAGTCCCAACTGAATGAATGAAAAAGCCTTTATTTATCAGGTATCAGATATTGTGCTAAATTTATTCAAAAACAAAAAAGTCCATTTCTTCCAGGAGATGTCCAAGAACTGGGTCATGAAGGAAGAAAAGGATTTTTTAAAGTTTTAGGGGAAAAAACCATATAAAACGTTTATAAAACAAACATGCAACATGGAGGGTAGAAGGCATGAAGCCAGGATGGCGGAGGAGGTACACAGACCTACTTGATCTCTACCAAATTACCCTCCAAAAACCTCAAAATGAATTCTGAAGCAGCAAACCCACAAAAGGATAGGGCGAAATCGTTTTTCAGCCCAAAACAACTAAGAAGGCCAGCATAAAAGATTTATTGTACCAGGGTGGAAGTGAAGCACAAAGCAGCATGCTAAGGTAGTACCCTCTGGAGCAACAGGTCCTTAGTGGCTGCTGAACAAGCAGCAAAGGCATCTGGAACTTTCAGTCACAGATAATAAGGGGGATGGGGCAGACAAGGGCTCAGAATCAGTTAACGGGGGTCCCTTTGCTGACTCTGGGTGCAAGAGTTGCTGCACTGCCCATACAAAGATCCAGATTCCAGGGCTGGGTGGCCGTCTCGAGGCGAGGAAGAACATGACGAGCACACACCAAAGAGGAGCAGGGGACCCCAGGCACAGTTCTAAGGGAGAAAAAAGTGGTTACTCACAGACAAGAACACAGGCCAAAAGAATATTAAACACACCTCTCCTTCCATCATACCACCTTGGAAGAACTGAAAGCAGATAGATAGATCCCAAGAGCTACCTCTGAAGGCAGATGCACAAAGAAAAGGAAGCTTGGAACAGTGCTCCCTTCACCACAGTTACAGAGCCCAACTTTTAATCACTTTTTATTTTTTTATTTTTATATTTTTTTAAACCCTTATCTTTCCTCTTGGAGTCAATACTGTGTATTGGCTCCAAGGCAGAAGAGTGGTAAGGATAGGCAATGGGGGTCAAGTGACTTGCCCAGGGTCACACAGCTGGGAAGTGTCTGAGGCCAGATTTGAACCTAGGACCTCCCATCTCTAGGCCTGATTCTCAATCCACTGAGCCACCAACCTGCCCCCTGTTTAATCACTTTTTAAATTTAAAAAAAAAAAAAGGAAGGGGCTTTTAGGTTCAAATTTGGCCTCAGACATTCCTACTCTGTGACCCTGAGCAAGTCACTTAACCCCCATGGCCTACCCTTACCACTCTTCTGCCTTGGAGCCAATACACAATATTGACTCCAGGATGGAAGGTAAGGATTACAAAAAAAAAGCCTGGAAAATGATCAAATAACCAAAAAAAAAAAGTTTTTTTTTTCAATACAAAGTTATTCCAAAGCCTCCAAGAAAAATATGAATTGCTCTGAAGTTCAAAAAGAATTAATGGAGTAGCTCGAAAAAGGATTTTAAAGATCAAATAAGAGGGAGAAGAAAAATTCAGAAAAGAAATGAGAGTGATACTAGGGAAATTGTGAAAAAAAGAGTCAACACAGTTTGGTAAAGGGGGCATAAAAAAATCCCAACCTGAATTAATATTTTTTTAATTTTTTTTTTTAAACCCTTAACTTCTGTGTATTGGCTCCTAGTTGGAAGAGTGGTAAGGGTGGGCAATGGTGGTCAAGTGACTTGCCCAGGGTCACACAGCTGGGAAGTGTCTGAGGCCAGATTTGAACCTAGGACCTCCCAGTCTTTAGGCCTGGCTATCAATCCACTGAGCTACCCAGCTGCCCCCTTGAATTAATATCTTAAAAAAGAGAATAGGCCAATTGGTAAAAAAAAAAAAAAAAAAAAGTTCAAAGAAGAGAACTCCTTAAAAAACATATCTGACCAGTATACAAAAATGCACTGAAAAGAAGAACTTCTTAAAAGGAAGAATTGCCATTTGAGAAAAAAAGACATAAAAATTAATTAAGGAAGAGTTCTTTACAAAGTAGAATTGACCAAATGGAAAAGGAGATACAAAAGCTCACTCAAGAAAATCATGCCTTGTGAATTGATCCAACCATTCTGGATGGTAATTTGGAACTATGTCCAAAGAGCACTAAAAGACTGCCTGCCCTTTGATCCAGCCATACCACTGCTGGGTTTGTACCCCAAAGAGACCATAAGGAAAAAAGATTTGTGCAAAACTATTTATAGCTGTGCTCTTTGTGGTGGCAAAAAATTGAAAAATGAGGGGATGCCCTTCAATTGGGGAATGACTGAACAAATTGTAGTATCTGTTGGTGATGGAATACTATTGTGCTGAAAGGAATAATGAACTGGAGGAATTCCATGTGAACTGGAACTACCTCTAGGAACTGATGCAGAGTGAAAGGGACAGAACCAGGAGAACATTGTACACAGAGACGGATACACTATGGCACAATCGAATGTAATGGACTTCTCTACTAGCAGCAATGCAATGATCCAGGACACTTCTGAGAGACTTAAGAGAAAGAACACTATCCACATCTAGAGAAAGAACTGTGGGAGCTGAAACACAGAAGAAAAACAATTGCTTGATCACATGGGTTGATGGGATATAGACTCTAAACGATAACCCTAGTGCAAAAATATCAGTAATATGGAAATAGGTCTTGATCAATGTAAATGATCAAGTAAAACCATGTAAATGACACATGTAAAATCCAGTAGAATTGTGTGTGGGCTATTGGAGGGGGGTGGGGGAAAAGGAGGGAAAGAACATGAATCCTGTAACCATGGGAAAATGTTCTAAATTAATCAATTAAATAAAAATTAAAAAAGAAAAGAAAATCATGCCTTACATTTTCACCCTACTGCAAATATGAATAATATGAAAATGGGTTTTGAAAAATGATACATGTATAACACAATGGAATTGCTTGTCAGCTCTACAAAGAGGGAGAGAAAGAATATGAATCTTGTAACAATGGAAAAATATTGTAAATAAATGTTTGCTTTTTTAAGAAAATCATGCCTTAAAAATTAAATTGGGCAAAGGAAACTAATGACTATGAGACATCAAGAAACAATCAAACAAAAAGCAAAAGAATGAAAAATAGAAGAAAATGTGAAATAGTTCATTGGAAAAACAAATGACATGGAAATTTAGTCTAGAAACTGAGCTATTTAAGGTTTCTGGGTTAAGATGGGGGCAGAGTAGAAGCAGCATGCTTAACCTCTCCTAACCCATATATACAAGACTCCTCAGGAGGACACCAAAACCAAATCCAGACAAACGAAGGGACCCCACAACAGGGTACAGCATTGAAGGTATGTGGGATCTGGGCATTCCCATGCTATAAGGGGGTGAAGTAGCTCTCACTAAAACATGAGCTGAGCAACCACACACACACACATACACACACCACCTACAGTGCCAAAGCCAGCACACAAAGAGTTAGCACAGTTTGGGCATTCATTAAGTTCCTGGCAGCTACGTGGGATCACCAGGGCCTGCTCCTGAGAGCCGCAAGACTTAAGACCCCAAGAGGCTAAAGAACGCAGACTTTGAACACAGACCTTGAGCGCAGAGGGGTGCATGACTGTGGAAGCAGTGCCCTGAGACTGTTAAAGGAGCCTCAGCAGAGGAGCAAGCAAGAGGACCACCAGGAGACTTGACCCTGAGAATAGCTAGACTTGAGACCCTAGGAGCCTAAAGAGCTTAGACCAACTGTGGGCGCAAGAAAAAAGCTTAGAGGGCCGCACACCTCTGTGACTCAGGCAAAAACTGCTCCACAGTTCGATAGGCAGAAAGCCTGTCTACCTCACTCAGACTTCTGACTGAGAAAGAAAAACAGCATAACAATAATGGCAAGCCATGCACAAGAATCTCCAAAGAGAAAGATCAAGAAGAAATCGTTAACACTTCACAACTTTTACACAGAAAAAATCCAGACAACAGAACAAACAGCAGAGGAGAACAAACAAGTAATCACATCCAAACCTTCCCAAAAAAATGAAAATTGGTCACAAGCTTTTGTGTGTGTGTGTGTGTTTTTATGTTTTTTTATTATTATTAAACATTTATTAATATTCATTTTTAACCTGTTTACATACTTTATGCCCCTACTTTCCCCTTCATCCCCCGCTCTCCCCCCACCCATGGCCAACACACATTTCCACTGGTTGTAACATGTGTCCTTGTTCAGGGCCTATTTCCATATTGTTGTCCTCCAGTTTATTATTCCTTTTAGCACAATAGTATTCCATCACCAGCATACACCACAATTTGTTCAGCCATTCCCCAATTGAAGGACATACCCTCCCTTCCCAGTTCTTTGCCACCACAAAAAGCACAGCTATAAATATTTTCGTACAAGTCTGTTTATGATCTCTTTGGGGTACAAACCCAACAATGGTATGGCTGGATCAAAGGGCAGGCAGTCCTTTAGAGCTCTTTGGGCATAGTTCCAAATTGCTATCCAGAATGGTTGGATCAGTTCAAAACTCCACTAGCAATGCATTAATGTCCCAATTTTGCCACATCTCCTCCAACATTTATTACTTTTCCCTGCTATCATTTTGGCCAATCTGATAGGTGTGAGGTGGTACCTCAGAGTTGTTTTGATTTACATTTCTCTAATTATTAGAGATTTAGGACACTTTCTCATATGCTTATTGATAGTTTTGATTTCTTTATCTGAAAATTGCCTATTCATGTCTCTTGCCCATTTATCAATTGGGGAATGGCTTGAATTTTTACACAATTGATTTAGCTCCTTGTATATCTGAGTAATTAGATCTTTGTCAGAGTTTTTTGTTATAAAGATTTTTTCCCAGTTTGTTGTTTCCCTTCTGATTTTGGTTGCATTGTTTTGGTTTGTACAAAACCTTTTTTATCTAATATAATCAAAATTATTTATTTTACATTTTGTATTTTTTCTAACTCTTGCTTAGTTTTAAATTTTTCCCTTCCCCATAGATCTGACAGGCATACTATTCTATGTTCACCTAATTTTCTTATAGTTTCCCTCTTTATAGTCAAGTCATTCACCCATTCTGAATTTATCTTGGTGTAGGGTGTGAGATGTTGATCTAAACCTAATCTCTCCCTATTGTTTTCCAATTTTCCCCAACAGTTTTTTGTCAAATAGTGGATTTTTGTCCCAAAAGTTGGGCTCTTTGGGCTTATCATACACTGTCTTGTTGATGTCACTTACCCCAAGTCTATTCCACTGATCCTCCCTTCTGTCTCTTAGCCAGTAATATATCATTTTGATGACTACTGCTTTATAGTATAGTTTAATATCTGGTACTGCTAGGCAACCTTCCTTCATATTTTTTTTCATTATTTCCCTTGATATTCTTGATTTTTTGTTCTTCCAAATGAACTTTGTCATAATTTTTTCTAATTCAGTAAAAAAGTTTTTTGGTAGTTTGATAGGTATGGCACTAAATAAGTAAATTAATTTGGGTAGAATGGTCATTTTTATTATGTTAGCCCGTACTACCTATGAGCAATCGATGTTTTTCCCAATTGTTTAGATCTAGTTTTAATTGTTTGGAAAGTGTTTTGTAGTTGTGTTCATATAATTCTTGTGTTTGTTTTGTTAGAAAGATTCCTAAGTATTTTATATTGTCTAGGGTGATTTTAAATGGTGTTTCTCTTTCTAACTCTTGCTGCTGTGATGTGTTGGAAATATATAGAAATGCTGATGATTTATGTGCATTTATTTTGTATCCTGCAACTTTGCTAAAGTTGTTGATTATTTCTACTAGTTTTTAGTTGATTCTCTAGGATTTTTTAAGTACACCATCATATCATCTGCAAAAGGTGATAGCTTAGTCTCCTCATTGCCTATTTTAATACCTTCAATTTCTTTTTCTTCTCTAATTGCTACTGCTAGTGCTTCTAGTACAATGTTAAATAATAGAGGTGATAATGGGCATCCTTGTTTCACGCCTAATCTTACTGGGAAGGCTTCTAATTTATCCCCATTGCCTATGATGCTTGTTGATGGTTTTAGATATATACTGTTTATTATTTTTAGGAAAGGTCCTTCTATTCCTATACTTTCTAGTGTTTTCAATAGGAATGGGTGCTGTATTTTGTCAAAGGCTTTTTCAGCATCTATTGAGATAATCATGTGGTTTTTGTTGGTTTGCTTGTTGATGTGGTGAATTATGTGAATGGTTTTCCTGATGTTGAACCATCCTTACATTCCTGGTATAAATCCCACCTGATCATAATGAATAACCTCATGATCACTTGCTGGAGTCTTTTTGCTAGTATTCTGTTTAAGATTTTTGCGTCTATGTTCATTAAGGAGATTGATCTGTAGTTTTCTTTCTCTGTTTTTGATCTACTTGGCTTTGGGATCAGTACCATATTTGTATCATAAAAGGAGTTTGGTAGAACTCCTTCTTTGCTTATTATGTCAAATAGTTTTTATAGTATTGGAATTAGTTGTTCTTTGAAGGTTTAATAGAATTCACTTGTGAATCCATCTGGTCCTGGGGATTTTTTCTTAGGAAGTTCTTTGATGGCTTGTTCAATTTCTTTTTCTGATATGGGATTATTTAAGTATTCTATTTCTTCTGCTATTAGTCTAGGCAATTTATATTTTTGTAAATATTCATCCATCTCACCTAGGTTGCTATAATTATTGCCATATAATTGGGCAAAATAGTTTTTAATGATTGCCTTAATTTCCTCTTCATTAGAGGTGAGGTCTCCCTTTTCATATTTGATACTTTGATACCATGATTTGGTTTTCTTCTTTCCTTTTTTTAATTAGATTGACCAGTACTTTGTCAATTTTATTTGTTTTTTCAAAGTACCAGCTTCTAGTCTTATTTATTAATTCAATAGTTCTTTTACTTTCAATTTTATTGATTTCTTTAATTTTTATAATCTTTAATTTGGTCTTTAACTGGGGGTTTATAATTTGTTCCCTTTCTAGTTTTTTGATTTGCATGCCCAGTTCATTGTTCTTTGCCCTCTCTAATTTGTTAATATATGCACTCAACGATATAAATTTCCCCCTGAGTACTGCCTTAGCTGCATCCCACAGAATTTGTTAGGGTGTCTTTATCATTCTCTTCAATGAAATTATTGATTATTTCTATGATTTGTTCTTTAACTGGTTTTGGAGAATAATATTATATAATTTCCAATTAGTTTTTGATTTGCCTGTCCTTGTGCCCTTACTGATTATTATTTTTATTGCATTATGATCTGAAAAGGTTACATTTATTATTTCTGCTCTTTTGCATTTGTTTGCAATGTTTTTGTGCCCTAGTACATGGTCAATCTTTGTGAATGTACCATGTGCAGTTGAAAAGATGTATTCCTTTTTGTCCCTATTTATTTTTCTCCACCTATATATTAACTCTAATTTTTCTAGGATTTCATTCACCTCTCTTATCTCTTTCTTGTTTATTTTTTGGTTTGATTTATCTAGTTCTGAAAGAGGAATATTTAGATCTCCCACTAGTATGGTTTTACTATCTGTTTCCTTCTTGAGCTCTGCCAGTTTCTCCTTTAGGAATTTGGATACTATACCATTTGGTGCATACATGTTGAGTACTATTCTTTCCTCATTGTCTATACTGCCTTTTATCAGGATGTAATTACCTTCCCTGTATCTTTAAATCAGATCTATTTTTACTTTGGCTTTGTCAGAAATCATGATCCCCACTCCTGCCTTCTTTTTCTCAGTTGAAGCCTAAAAGATTTTGCTCCAGCCGTTGACCTTAAACCTGTGTATGTCCACCTATTATCCTCCCCCCTCTCCTCCCCTCCCTTTTTTGACCTCCCCGCTCCCCTGCTCCCCTTGGTTTATCCCTTCTGACTTTCTCAGTAGGGTTAGATAGAATTCTATATCCCAATGGATATAGCTACTCTACCCTCTCAGGGTTAATTCCTCTGAGAGTAAGGTTTAAATATTACCTATTAATGATCTTTTCCTCTCCTTCTTATAATAGTATTCAACTCCTCCCCTTCCCATGCCCTCTTTGTGTGGTATAGAATATCCTATTTTTCTTATTCATTCAAATTTCTCTTGGTGCCATCTACTAGTCACCCTCCTCTTTTTTTCCTCCTGTATCATCTTAGACCATTTAGTGCTCCAACTTCTCCCTATGAATAATTTTTTCTAATTACTATAATAGTGAATACAGTTTTTGTAAATTGCACATAACATTTCTCCATATAGGAATACAAATAATTTGATCTTATTAAGGCCCTTAAAGAGGGAAATTTAAGAATAAGAATTTTCTTTCTTTCCCCTCTGTTTCTTTTTTACCTTTTCATGTTTCTCTTGGTTTTTGTGGTTAGATATTGAACTTTCCTTTAGTCCTGGTCTTTTCTGTGCAAATACTTGGAAATCTATCTTGTTGAATGCCCAAACTTTCCCCTGAAAGTATATAGTTAGTTTTAATGGGTAGGTGACCCTTGGTTGTAGATCCAGTTCTCTTGCCTTTCTGAATATCGTATTCCAAGCTTTGCAGTCTTTCAGTGTGGAGGCTGCTAGATACTGTGTGATCATGATTGGTGCTCCTTGATATCTGAATTGTCTCTTTTTGGCTTCTTGTAAAATTTTTTTCTTTTACTTGGAAACTCTTGAATTTGGCTATTATATTCCTGGGGGTTGTCTTTTGAGGGTTTAGTGTAGAGAGTGATCTATGGATCCTTTCAATGTCTATTTTGCCCTCTTGTTGAAGAACATCAGGGCAGTTTACTTGAATAATTTCCTGTAGTATGGAGTCCAAATTTCTATTAATTTCTGCTTTTTCAGGAAGACCAATGATTCTCAAATTGTCTCTTCTAGACCTGTTTTCTTGAGCTGTCATTTTCTCATTGAGATATTTCATGTTTCCTTCTATTTTATCAGTCTCTTGACTTTGCTTTATTTTTCTTGCTGTCTTGAGAGATCATTGGCTTCTTCTACTTGTCCAATTCTTGTCTTTAGAGACTGGTTTTCTGGTATAATCTTTTGATTTTCCTTTTCGATTTGGTCTATTCTGTTTTTCCTGGTTTCCTCTAATTTGCTTATCATTTCGTTTGATTTTGGGGTATCTTTTTCTAATTGGGAATTTTTAACCTTTTAATTTCCTTTTGAGCTATTTCCCACTTTTCTTGCCAAATCTCTTCCATCTTTCTCATAATCTCAGATTTGAACTCTTCAAAAGCTTGTGACCATAGAAAGAGAACAAATTAAAAACTCTCAGATGAAAACTAAATTAGAAATACTAAAAATTAAGGGAGAACTTAATAAAATCAAAAGTAAAAGAACTATTGAATTAATAAATAAGACTAGAAGCTGGTATTTTGAAAAAACAGATAAAATAGACAAAGTACTGGTAAATCTAATAAGAAAAAGGAAAGAAGAAAACCAAATTGACAGCTTAAAGATGAAAAGGGAGACCTCACCTCTAATGAAGGGGAAATTAAGGCAATCATTAAAAACTATTTCGCCCAATTATATGGCAACAAATATAACAATTTAGGGGATATGGATGAATATCTACAAAAATATAAATTGCCTAGATTAACAGCAGAAGAAATAGAATACCTAAATAATCCCATATCAGAAATAGAAATTGAACAAGCCATCAAGGAACTCCCTAAGAAAAAATCACCAGGACCTGATGGATTCACAAGTGAATTATTGCTCTATTCAAAGAGCAACTAATCCCAATACTATGCAAATTATTTGATATGATAAGCAAAGAAGGAGTCTTACCAAATTCCTTTTATGACACAAATATCATACTAATTCCAAAGCCAGGTAGACCAAAAACAGAGAAAGAAAACTATAGACCAATCTCCCTAATGAACATAGATGCAAAAATCTTAAATAGAATATTAGCAAAGAGACTCCAGCAAGTAATTAAGAAGATCATCCACCATGATCAGGTGGGATTTATACCAGGAATGCAAGGATGGTTCAACATTAGGAAATATATGTTTTGTGGTAGCTAAAAAACTGGAAAACGAGGGTATACCCTTCAATTGGGGAATGACTGAACAAATTGTGGTATATACTGGTGATGGAATACTATTGTGCTCAAAGGAATAATAAACTGGAGGAATTCCATGTGAACTGGAACTACCACCAGGAAATGATGAAGAGTGAAAGCAGCAGAGCCAGAAGAACATTGTACACAGAGACTGATACCCTGTGGTAAAATTGAACGTAATGGACTTCTGTAGTGTTGTAAGATAAATTAATAAGATGTTTAAGATTAGTTATTTGGAAGGCTTAGCAAGCAGGGCTGGAGAATTCTAAATGGAATGGGGAAGCAGGAAGTTTTGCTTTTCTCACCGAGATGGACTCCATGGTGGCTGGGGACAAGTTGTAACTGACCCCCTGGGAGACCTCAGAGGAAGTGTAGTTTGTATCCTGATATCTTGATATCCAGAAGGAGGAAAGTCATCTGCCTGTGGGAGGTTTTGGTTGAGACTCTAAAACCTAACTTGGGTTGCTGATCAGCTCAGGTTGGTTTAGCTCCCTGACTTACCCAACTGAAGGAGTACTGGCTGAAGACCTGGGAAAGCTGTATCATCGCTGGATTTCGTCAGGACTCAGCAGTGAGGATCCCACTTTCATTCCTGATATCCATTGTGTCTTGCCCTGCTATAGTTACTATCTTAGTGTAGGTAAGTCTATTCCCTGACCCTGAGGCTTGCCCATAGACTGGTAGATTAGGACCACTTTTCCCCTTCCTTAAAAATTAATGAATAATAAATAATTAAAAACTTAAAATTTAACCATTGAGATAAACCCTGTTCATAAAACCTACTGTCAGTCTACTCACTTGTTAGTTTCACAGACTTCCTGGCTACATGGATCTGTGTTGGCAGTTGGGTGCCCAACTGCCAAACCCATTCTAAATTGTATTTTCCCAATTTGTTAATCCCAGTCTATTGCCTTGACTTGTCTCTTACTACTCAGAACCTGATAATATTTAATTTAACACCCAGTTTTTTCCCCCATAAGAGTACTAGCAGCAATGAAATTACCCAGAACAATTCTGAGGGATTTATGGAAAAGAATACTACCCACATTCAGAGGAAGAACTACAGGAGTAGAAATACAGAAGAAAAACAACTGCTTGAACACATGGGTTGATATGGACATGACTGGGGATGTAGACCTGAAAAGACCACACCAATGTAACTATCAATAATATGTAAATAAGTCTTGATTGATAACACCTGTTAAAACCAGTGGAAATGCACGTTGGCTAAGTGAGGGTGAAGGGGAAAGTAAAAACATGAATCATGTGACCATGGAAAATTTTTCTAAAAAAAAAATTAAAAAATATATATACAAAAGAAATTTAGTCCAGGAGAGATAACCTAAGAATTATATTAGACTACCTGAAAGCTATAATCAAAAAAAGAGTTTAAGTCTAATATTTTAAGAAATTATCAAGAAAAACTGCCCTGATATTCCAGAACCAGAGGGTAAAACAAAAATGAAAGAATCCACTGACCAACTCCTAAAAGAGATCTCAAAAAGATAACTCCCAGGAATGTTATACCCAAATTCTAGAACTCTCAGGTCAAGTAGAAAACATTGCAAGCAGCCAAGAAGAAATAATTCAAATATCATAGAGCTAGAGTCAGGATAACACAAGACTTAGCAACTTCTACATTAAAGGACTGGAGGGCTGGAAATTTATTCCTAAGGGCAAAGAATGTAGGACTTCAAGCAAGAATCACTTCCCCAGCTAACCTGGGATAATCCTTAGGAGGAAAATATGCATATTCAATGAAATAGAGACTCTTCAAACATTCCTGATGGAAAGACTAGAGCTGAATGTAAAGTCTGATTCTCAAATACAAGCCTCAGGGGAATCATAAAAATGTAAACAAGGAGAGAAATCAAAAGACATTCAATACAGTTAAACTGTTTACATACCTACATAGGAAGCTATTTCTTCAAAGAACTTTATCATTATTAGAGTAGTTAGAAGCAGTATACATAGACAGAGGGCAGGAGTTTGAGTTGAATATGATGCAATGATATTTAAGATTAAGGTATGAGAAAGAGAAATACATTGGGAGAAGGGGGAAGGGAAAATAGAATAGGATGAATTATCTTACATAAAAAGAGCTTTTCCAGTGGAGAGGAAGATGGGTGAGGTTGGGAGAGGTGCACATGAACCTTACTTTCATTGGAACTGGCTCAGTAAGTGAAGAACATAAACATTTGTATAGAAGTCTATCTTACCATATGGGGAAGTAGAAGGGGAAAGGAATAAGAGAAGAGGGGGTGAGGCTAATAAGAGGACAAATGGGGGACATGGTGGTCAGAAACTAAACAGGATTGGGAGTAATACACAGTCATCGTAATGGTGCAAAAAAAGTTTACATATCTTTAATAAAGGCCTCATTTCTCAAATATATAGAGAAATGAATCAAATGTATAAAATCCAAGTCGTCCCCCAACTAATAAATTGTCAAAATATACAAATGGGCAATTCTCAGACAAAGTAATCAAAGCTCTCTATAGTCATGCAAGAAAATGTTCTAAATCACTATTATTTATAAAACAACTCTGAGGTACCACCTGTAAAAGTGAAAATTGGGAAATGTATCAAACTACATTTCCCGTGGTCCAACGGGTTTCCGTTTCCAGTTTTTGGGCTTTGGAAGGCTTAAGTCTTGACGCAGGGAAGGGTTTAAATCTCCTGGGGTAGGGGGGAGTGGTCTCTTTTTGCGAGTAGGCGCTTGGCTAGGAGGCGGCAGTTTTGAATGCTTTCAAGCGCGTGGTCTGATAACTTTATCTATAAACATGGCTTTAATTAAAATACTAATTTATATATTTACACAAGCCTTTATTATTTTTCATATTTATAATTTGGCGAACCAGAAGGTCGAAATTCGGACTCTAAATCTTCCAGATAGCCTAACGATAGCCATGCCTGTTTTTTGGCCGTCTGGCTCAGCTCTTTTGAGCACTTTTTAAAAAAAGGAAAGTGGCTTTCCTTGCCATGCTTTTGCTGAAAGCAAGAGCACGTTTTTGCCTACGGCGGGACTCAGCCAGCCAGTCCAGCCCAAACCACCTTGGGAGGGAGGTCAGGCCAGCCGATTTGGGATTTTGGGTTTAAACTAAGATCCCGGAGCCCAGCCAGACTGTCTCTGCCACTGATCTCCATTCTTGACTCGCTGATGCTGCTGATGCTGCCGATCCTGCTGATGCTGCCATCGTTCAACACCGAGCTCCAGAACCTGAGATTTCCGGGAAGGAACCCAGTCCTGACTTGCCGAGATCTCGATCTCCAGAGACTGCTTCAGCTCTGCCGCAAACCATTTGGGTAGTATATTCCCCTTCCTCTCTACTTTCTTATAGGAGACATTCTAGCCTTCCACGTGTTTCTCTAAAGACCTAATTTAGCCACCCACACAAGCTCTACACGTGGGATTTTCTACATTGACCCGACACCACGTGGACCTAGTGTTTACCCTTAATCAGGCCGAAAGGCCTATTCAGACTTGCTTGTGATTAAAAACTGAACTCAGGGGAAGAACTTTGAACTTGAAAAAAAAAAAACCCTTAAACTCAGCAGAACTCAATCAAAAGAACCTTAAATTGAAATCAGGGGTGAACTTTTAAAACCTCGGAACTGAATGAGCTTTATTTCTGTTTTAAAAAGACTGTATCTTACTGTATATTGCTAATTACTTCTGTTAATTAATCTTGCTTATTTCGTTGATTTTTCCTGTTGCACTGAACCATTTTATGCTAATGAAGTTTCTGCTTATGATGTTATTATATTTCCTAATTTACTTAAAGCTTACTGTATCAAAAACAATGCGGTTATATGTACCACCTATGAACATCTTATAGAGCACATGTCTTTTAAAATTTATTCTGTCTTGGTAATTGCAAAGAACCTTGAAAGTTTCCATGCTTTAAATATTACCTTGTAATTTTACAAGAGATCTTTTTTAACTTTTACTTTAAATCCTTAAAAATTGTTGTCTTAAAAGGATAAAGCTCTTATATATTTTATTATAAGAGATATTATTGCCTTAAATGGGTATAAGCATTCCTATCCAGGATTCTTTAAAACAGGATTTTTTTTAAATACAGAGAGTTAAGGAACTCCTGTATATTCTTTGCTATGGAAGCAATAACAGCATTTGCCAAGGGTTAAAAGTTGTAGCAAGCATATGATTTTGAACATCACTATTGTTTTAAAATGTGCTATTGGAAATAATGGTACTCTATCTGAATGTGCATTGTGAATCTGCTATTTGTAAGATCCATTTTCTCTCACAGAAAGTCTCATTTTGGGGTAACATAACCCTTTTAATTCTAAGCTATATATATATATATATTTTTGATTTTTAAAACATTTTTTTTAATTAGAGCAATTGATTTTCCCTTTTTATCATCTTGTACTGGAAGTACGTATATAATCATTATTTATCCTTTTTCTGATTCTACAGCAAATACCTGAGCCTATAGGACTGTGATTTAAATGCCTCTCTGATTCCAGAAGGGAATATGAAAGCCATTAATAGTGCTAAAGAAAGCACATGGTCAGAGACTTGACTGACTAAGATCTGCATAATTACTGCAGTTCTATGCCAATACTTTAGGGCTTGAAAATTGGGGTTTGAGTCCTGGAGTCCCAGTCTTTTCTAAAACTTTAGAGGACGTGGGTCCCCTCGACTTAGATTCCTAGAAAGCACCTAAGATTGGTTATTTATTTGGCTCACTTCCCTAAAAAGCTGATGATAAGTCAGATCAGAGAGAGACATTTTCCTTAGGTCCTGGCCCTGGATGGGTAATTGCACACTGCTGAATTCACTTTAATTAGACCTTCATTCAAAGGTCTAAGTTTATTTTCCCCAGATTTTTGCACATTTCATTCACAAGTTAATTTTTTTCTTCTTTTTTCTTGAATTTTATTCTTTGTATTTTGCCATCCTTAGCTGACCTGAGGTACCCTTTTTTAGAAAAAAGGTGTGTTTAAGATTTACCTCATGGGGATATCTGATAAGTTTTTTAAAATTCGATAATGTGAAAATATATGTATATTTAACTCTTTTAGGAGTAATTTCACGGGGAATTGTATGAATCTTTGAAGAAAATGTATGTTTTGTAATCTATAATGTAAAGTTTAAATTCTTTTGAGAATAATTTCAGAATAAGGATCTTGCCATCTTCCCAGAATCCAGACGACGAACTTGTTTGGTGAGGACACATGAAGATGTCTGAAAAGCCTTCACTGTACCATGAAGACCAAACTTTGAACTTTGGGGTACAGTTGATTGAACTATGGGGAGTTGAAATTGAGTCGTATGTATTGTTTTAATTGTACACTGTTATGCCAGTGGGGGACAGCCCCAAATTGGTTTTTTGTCAATGCGTCTAATTTTAACCATTTGTTCATCTATTTCTTTTATCCCCAAATTTCCTGAAAAATTTAGAAGTTGTTTATTTTTACAGGTCCAGCGAAGAAAAAAGGACTAACCTTTTTTTTTGCTGGACCTCACGGGGAATTGTAAAAGTGAAAATTGGGAAATGTATCAAACTACATTTCCCGTGGTCCAACGGGTTTCCGTTTCCGGTTTTTGGGCTTTGGAAGGCTTACGTCTTGACGCAGAGAGGGTTTTAAATCTCCTGGGGTAGGGGGGAGTGGTCTCTTTTTGCGAGTAGGCGCTTGGCTAGGAGGCAGGAATGGAGGCGGCAGTTTTGAATGCTTACAAGCGCGTGGTCTGATAACTTTATAAACATGGCTTTAATTAAAATACTAATTTATATATTTATACAAGCCTTTATTATTTTTCATATTTATACACCTCACACCTAGCAGATTGGTTAAAATGACAGCAAGGGAGAGTAATGAATGTTGGAAGGGATGTGGCAAAATTGGGACATAAATGCATTGCTGGTGGAGTTGTGAATTGATTCAACCATTCTGGATGGTAATTTGGAACTATGCCCAAAGAGAGCTAAAAGATTGCCTGCCCTATGATCCCACCATGCCACTGCTGGGTTTGTACCACAAAGAGATAATGGCAAAAAACTGGAAAATGAGGGTCTGCCCTTCAATTGGGGAATGGCTGAACAAACTGTGGTATCTGATGGTGATGGAATACTATTGTGCTCAAAGGAATAATGAACTGGAGGAATTCCAGGTGAACTGGAACTACCACCAGGAACTGATGAAGAATGAAAGGAGGAGAACCAGAAGAACACTGTACACAGAGACTGATACACTGTGGTAAAATTGAATGTAATGGACTTCTCTACTAGCAACAATGCAATGACCCAGGAGAATCCTGAGGAACTTAAGAGAAAGAAGCTATCCACATCCAGAGAAAGAACTGTGGGAGCAGAAACACAGAAGAAAAACAACTGCCTGATCACACAGGTGGATGGGGATATAATTAGGGATATGGACTCAAAGTGAACACCCTAATGCAAATATCAATAATATGGAAATTGGTCTTGATCAATATCACATGTAAAACCCAGTGGAATTGTGTGTGGGCTATGGGAGGGGGTAGGAATAGGGGAGGGATAGAACATGAATCCTATAACCATGGAGAAGTGTTATAAATTAACAAATTAAATAAAAATTAAAATATATAAAAAAATGATTAAATAAACTATTGATAAGTTTTATGCCAAAGCAAAAAATAATTAAATCACTATTATTTAGAGAGATCCAAATTAAAACAGCTGTTAGGTACCACCTCACATCTTTCAGATTGGCCCATGTGACAGAAAAGGAAAAAGACAAAACTTGGAGGGGATGTGGGAAAACTGAGAAAGGAATGCAGTGTTGGAGGAGTTGTGAACAGAGCCGATCATTCTGGAGAGTCATTTGGACCTGTGCCCAATGGACTATAAAACAGTACGTACCTTTTGGCCCAGCACTACCATGACTAGGTTTGTATCCCAAAGAGACAAAAAAAACAAAAGGGGGAAGGATTCTATGTACAAAATGTGTCAAGCAGCTCTTTCTGTGGAGACAAAGAATTGGAATGTGAGGGGACACTCATAAATTGGGGAATGACTAAGTATAAGATTGTAATGGAATACTATTATGTTGTAAGAAATGACATGGAGGCAGCGAGGTGGCTCAGTGGATTGAGAGCCAGGTCTGCAGATGGGAGGTCCTGGGTTCAAATTTGACCTTGAACACATCCTAGCGGTGTGACCCTGGGCAAGTCACTTAACCCCCACTGCCTAGCCCTTACTGCTCTTCTGCCTTGGAACCAATATATAGTATTCATTCTAAGACAAAAGGTAAGGATTTAGAAAAAAAATGACAAGCAGAAGGAGCTCAGAAAAACAGGGAAAAACTCATCTGAACTGAAGCAGAGTGCAATAAGCAGAACCAGGAGAATAATGTACACAGCGGCAGGAATCCTGTACAATACATAGCCATGAATCACATAACGATTCTCAGCAGGACTGTGATCCAGGGCAGTCCTGGGGAACGCTTGATAGAAAATACCATCTGCTTCCAGAGAAGGTACTGAACTTTTCACTTCTTAATTTTTTCATTCAATTTTCCTTCAACAAAAAGATTAATACGGAAAAGTGTTTTACATTATTGCATATGTAAAATCTAAACAAGATTGCTTACCATTTCAGTGGGTGAGGGGAGGAGAGGGTGAAGGGAGAGAATTTGAGACTCAAAATTCTTTTCTAAATGTTGGAAACTTTTTACATGTATTTGGCAGGAGGTGGGGGGGGGGCAGATAAAATTAAAATTAAAAAAGAAAAAAAAATGGAAGGTAGAGTCCTAGGTTCAAATCTGGCCTCAGACACTTCCCAGCTGTGTGACCCTGGGCAAGTCACTTGACCCTCAATGCCCACCCTTACCTCTCTTCTGCCTTGGAGCCAATACACAGTATTGACTCCAAGACGGAAGGTGAGGGTTTAAAAAAAAAAAAAAGGAAGGTAGAACAAAATTGGAGAGGGGCAGCTAGGTAACACTGGACGAAAAGCCAAGTCTTGAGTTGGGAGGGCCTGGAGTAAAATCTCACCTCTGACACTACTTAGGTTGTATGACCCTGGGCAAGTCACTTAACCTCAAATGCTTTTAAAATGTAAACATTTAAAAAAAAGAAAAAAATTGGAGAATGACTAATAGTCCAAGCAGGCTGGAGCTGTTAAAGAGAATAATGAAAGCTAGTGGTAAGAGGGTGGCTGGGAGCTCCTTGGAGAGCTTCAGTGAGGAGCCAACCTTCCTTTTAAGCCAATGGAGGACCATTAGAGGGTGTGAGCAGGAAGTGCCCATCTGTGCAGGGACATCAGTTGCTCAGCTTGAAGAATGACTCCACGGGATGCCGTATGCGAGGCGGACTGAGGAATCAGGATTTAAGAACACGTGGCGGACGTGGCAGGCCAAAGAAGCGGCTCTGTCGGGGCACGGCTGGGGGCCGGGAGGGAGAGCAAAGGCGCCGAGATCTCGTGTGTAAGCCGCTCGGAAGTGCCGCGCAGAGCCACTTGGGGGGAGAGATGGCTTCTACTTTGGATGGTTGGGTTAGGCTTGATCCGGACGGCACTATGAAAATCTCTAACCGGAGTTTGGACATTGAGACGCGAACCCAAAGGAAGGCCACGTGGGAAGGGGCCAGAGGTGAGGAGGGCCGTGTGGGCAGGGAAAGGGGGCTGCCCGGGGCCACGTGCTGGAGTGGATCCCTGCGGTCCTCGCTCTGTCCGGGATACCAGCCGGGGTGTTGTCCTTTCCAGCCAGCCAACCCCCTCCCAAGCCTTCCTCCGCCCTCCCGGCAGAGCCCAGAGTCTTCAAAGTGGCTGTTTCGGGGAGGACCAGGATGGCTGCGTCTGTGGTTAGAGGTGACGTCATGGGAAGCGCGGGCTGTCAACGGAAGGGACTTCTCCGGCCGCCCCGCCTGTGAGGGTGCCTCTGGGGCAGTTCATTCCCCTTCCGTCTTACACACTTGCACACGCACACACACACTTGCACACTCCCCGCTTTAAATGTTTCTCAATTCAAGCTGAACTTGCCCAGGGGAAATCTCACCTCCTCGCCAACATTTAAATACAGTCGGGCTGCACTGTATCAGGGTTTAAAAAACTACAGCGAATTCCCTATCGTGGAGTTCTCGCTTTATCCTGGGATTCTTTTTAAGAACCCCCAGTTTATCGAATGAACAGTCCAACAGCCCCCCCAAGAGAGCCGCTGAGCCGGGCCAGGTGCGGGGCCACGAGGGCTCTGAAGGGAGGCCTTTCTGTCCAAGCCTCTGCGATGGGGACGAGTTTCGGAGCAGGAAGGGGGTCTCGGTGGGCAGAACGCTGGCTGGAGGACCGAGGCCTGTGGCCCGAGCCCCTGTGCTTCAAAGCCCCCATCTTAGGGGCGGGAGGCTGGAGGAGGCAGGGCGTGGCGCCCCGGAGGCGCAGGAGCGGAAGCCAGTGAGTTCTGGAAGACACAAGGACCACATGACGGGACACTTCCTGGGCCCTAGAGGTGGGGCGGGGATGGAGGGGTCCTTCCTTACGGTGCCAGGAGAGGAGCCGCCGGGCCGCCCCCACCGCCCCTTTCCTGCTGGCGGCCGGCCTCAGGCCATCCCTTCTGTCCCCCTCGGGAAAGCTGAGCTGACCTGAGACAGAGATGACAGTCCTGGGATGCGGGTGGGGGGTTCTAAGCAACAGCGGGAGGCCTACGGGCGCCCCGCCCCGGTGCTGTGCCTTGCATCCTGGGCGCCGACTGGCTCAGTGCCTGGAGCCTCCTCTGTCTGCGCGCTGGGACTTCTGGGACTTTCCCCTGTGGCAGGGTGATAGGTGGGCGATGGGCCTCCTTTTTACTTTTCTAACACATTTCTACTTGTGTTTTCTAAAGTTATGAGATCCATATTGAAGTAGGTAAGTAAACCCTCAGGGGTTTGGAGAGGGAAAAAGGGGTGAAGCGGGAATGAAGGGGAAAAGGGAGAAGTGCCTGACCCACAGCAACACACCCCAAATACAGGACTCGGGAATGGGTGGGCGCAGTGGAGAAGCAACTGTCCCTTTGGACCAAATCTGCCGGGGTTTCCCATGACCTTAGAGAGGAAGTTATAAAATACAGTTTAATAATTACCTTCAGGGTCAGAGACGTGGGGAGAGCCCCCCCTGTGCTAAATAACTCACTCCTCTGGGACCACTTCGGGGTTGGAGGTGTGGGGGTCCCTTCACTGACACCCAGGCAGGGGCAGGATACAAGGGAAGGCCGGGGTTCTCACGCAGATGTTCCGCTAGTCCAAGAGCACAGGGAACAGGCAAGCCATCCACAGAGAAGTCAGGGAGAACATGGTCTTGCTTGTCCACCAAACACGTGATGCTTAACCTGCCCTTCCGGGCCTTGAGGGTTGAAATGTTCCTCTTGCAGATGATGCTCAAAGCCGGAGATACCCAAATCCACAGGCTCTCTGGTCAGCGGCTGCGACTTCTCCAACTCCTTCAAAACCCAGCCGCCCTCGAGAAAGGCCCCTGTGTTCAGTCCCTCCCTGTGTTCCAGGTTGGAATTTTTAGCTCCTGCCAGCCTGCCTGGCTAACTTTACTTTTCTTGCTCTTAAAGCCTGTTTCCCCCATTACAATATCGTCTCCCACCCAGAGCTGACAAACAATTCGATCTGAGTTATACATGTGTTATCATGCAGAATATTTCTCTATTATTCATTTTTGTAAGTGAAGAATCTCATAAAACCAAAAACCCTAAAAATATACCAAGTAAACAAGTGGTCAATCATGTTTTCATCCATAGTCCTGCTCTAACAGCTCTCCTTCTCCCAAGTCCCCCAGAATTGTCCTGGATGATGGCATTGCTGTCGGGAGCGAGGCCTTTTCCCATTTGATGGTCCTGCAGTGGTTCCCTTACTGTGAACACAGTTCTCTTGGTTCTGCTTGTCTCATTCTGCATCAGTCCAGGCTCTTTCTGACATCATCCTGTTAATCATTCCTTATAGCACGAGAGTATTCCATTACCATCATGTATCCCAATTGGTTCAGCCATTCCCCAGTGGAGGGTCAGCCCTTTAGTTTCCAATTCTTTGCCTCCACAAAAAGAGTAGCTATAAATATTTTGTACAAACAGTTCCTCTCCCATTTTTTAAAAACTCTCTTTAGGATACAGACCTAGTAGGGGTGTGTGTGTGTGTGTGTGTGTGTGTGTGTGTGTGTGTGTGTGTGTAACCTAGCAGAACTGCTTGTCAGGTGTGTGTGTGTGTGTGTGTGTGTGTGTGTGTGTGTGTGTGTATGTATGTGTGTGTGTGTAACCTAGCAGAACTGCTTGTCAGCTCCAGGAGGGAAGAGGGATGAGGAGTGGGAGAACACATGAATCATGTAACCATGGAACATTTTTTAAAATTAAAATTAATTTAATTTTTAAAAATACTCCTCTCTAGCCTCCCTATTACTTTTGAGACTACCATTATGCTCCAAGTCTCCCAAGCTCACATCTTAGCTGTCATCTTCTGCTCCTCAATATCTCTCGCTCTCCTATATCCAGTCTGTAGAAAGGCTTGTTGATTCTACTTTGAAGGCCTATATCATATACACCCCTTTTCTCCTCTGACACTGCCACCACCTTGGTGCAAGCTTTCATCACTTCATGCCTAAACTATTGCAATAGCCTGCTAGTATGTCTGCCTGTCTTGAATCTCTCTTCATTCTAATCCATCAATTCGGTCTGTCACCTAAGTGATTTTCCTGAAGAGAAGGTCTGCCCATGTCACCCCTTGCTTAATAAACTCTAGTGGCTCCCTTTAGGATAAAATATAAAGTACTTTGGCATTGAAAGCTTATTAAAACCTGAACTCCTGCTATCATCCCAATCTTCCTACACATCCCGTTTCTTCCACAAGGACATTATAAACCCTATCATCAGAAGTCATAGAGGAAATCTAATTAGGCAAAAGACCTAGAAGTAGTTCTGTTATGGCCCAAATTAATGTAACAGAAAAGAGTACTGAAATAACTCTATCAAAAAATGTTTAAAAAAACCATTTAAAGAATAGGAAAAGAAAGGATCTTATTAAATGTCTTCTATAACACAAATATGGTCAAAATAAAAAAAAAACTGTAGACCGATAAGATCAAATGTTTGAAAAAATCCTATATAATACTTAATAATAATGCCAATAATAATAAAATACTTGGGAGTCTATCTGCCAAAACAAATAGGAACTATATGAAGCCAAGTATAAAACACTTTACAAAAATAAAAACATCCAAATAAAATATTAATTGTTCACGGGAAGACTAAGCTAATGTAAATGCCATTATTACTTAATTTATTAGGTGCTATACCAATCAAACTACCAAAGAATTTCTTTAGAAAACTAGAAAAAATAATAAAATTAAACCAGAGGAGCAAAAAGTTGAGAACATCAAGAGTTAATGAAAAAAGTAAAAAAAGGAAGAGATCCTGGCAAAACCAGATCTCAAACTATCACTACAAAGCAGTAATCGTCAAGCAGTTTTGTACTGGGTGAGGAAGGTGGATCAATGGAACAGATTAAATAGAATAAACAGAAGCAAAAAAGCAGGGTAGCCAAGTGTTGGATAAATCCAACGATCTCATATATGAAGGCAAGGATTCACTATTTAACAAAAAACTGATGGGGAAACTGGAAAACAGTCTGGCAGAAACTAGATAAAGACTCATAAGTTATACCAAGAAAAACTATAAACAGGTGACTTGCATATAAAATTATGTACATCATAAACAAATTAGGTGAACATGGGAGAAATTAACTGTGGGATCTATAAATGGAAAGGAGTTCAAGACAAAATAAGAGATGGAAAGGTCCAATGGAATTAAAATAGAACATTTTGATTACATAAAGTCAAAATTATTACACAAAGAAAATAGATCCTGTTACAATCAGAAATGGGAAATTAGAAAAATAATCACAGCAAGTTTCTCTGATAAATGCCTCATTTCTAAAATATATAGGGAATTGATCCAATTTGTAAGAATAAAAGCGCCATTCCACAATGAGTTTTCAGAGAAAGGCATCCAAGCTATGAATAGCCATATTTTTAAAATTGTCTAAATTACTTATATGTAGAGAAATGCAAATTGAAACAGTTCTTAGGTACTACCTCATACCTATCACATTAGCAAAGCTGAAAAAAGGAAAATGTCAAATGCTAAAGTGGCTGTGGGGGGAAGTTGCATATTAATGAATTGGTGGAGCAGCAAATGCAATGAGCTAGTCTGTCATTCTGGAGAACAATATGGAATTGTGCTAAAAAAGTTATTAAACTGTGCATATCCTTTGACTCAGTAATGGGCATATACACCAAAAAAGATTAATGAAAGAGGAAACAGGCCTGTATACACAAATATTTATAGCACTTATCTGTAGTAACAAAGAATTGCAGACTAAGAGGGCACCTATTGGGGAATGGCTAAAGACGTTATATGATAGTAATGGAATACTTACTATGTTGTAAGGATAATGAAGGAGACAGCTTTAGAAAAACCTAGGAAGTCTTGTATGAATTGATGCAAAACCAGGAATATATAATTCATATGATACTACTATATCATATATATATGTAGTATATATACATATACTACTATATGTTATAAGGAAAACAATCTTGAAAGACTTAAAAACTCTTAACATAGTAGAACTGACTGCAGTTAGAGGACTCAAAATGAAACATGCTCCTCCTCTAGATAGACTCAAAGAGCAGATTGAAACTTTTTTTTTTTTGCCATTTATATAAATCTTTATTTTTTTCATTTTAATTAAGAGTATTTTCCCATGGTTCCATGATTCATGTTCTTTCCCTCCCCCCTTCCTTCCCCCCTCCAGGAGACCACAAGCAATTCCACTGGGTTTTACATGTATCACTGTTCAAAACCTACTTCCATATTATTCATATTTGTAATAGTGATATTTTAATGCCAAAACTCCCATCATATCCCCACCAAACCACGTGATCAAGCAGTTGTGTGTTTTTTTTCTGTGTTTCTGCTCCCACGGTTCTTTTCTCTTAATGTGAATAGCGTTCTTCCTCATAAGTCCCTCAGAATTGTCCTGGGTCATTGCATTGCTGCTAGTAGAGAAGTCCATTACATTTGATTGTGCTACAATGTATCTGTCTCTGTGTACAATGTTCTCCTGGTTCTGCTCCTTTCCCTCTGCATCACTTCCTGGAGGTCTTTCCAGTTCACATGGAATTCCTCCAGTTCATCATTCCTTTCAGCACAATAGTATTCCATCACCAACAGATACCACAATTTGTTCAGCCATTCCCCAATTTTCCAGAAACTTTTTTTTAAAGACATGGGTACTGCAAGAATTTGTTTTGCTCAACTATACATTTTTGTAACAGGTTTTATTTTTCTTCTTTTCTCAATGGGTTCGGGAGTTGGGAGGTAGAGAATTTGGATTTTTAATTTGGAGAAAAAAAGAGATCTCCCCTTAGCCATAGAGATAATAGACACTTGACCTCCTCTCCTATTTTGCTGAGGTGTTACCTTTAATGTTCAGATCATATATTTTGAGCTTATTGGAGCATCTCCTATAAAATAGTGATCTATATCTGATTTCTTCCAACTTTCCAGATTTTTCCAGAAATTCTAGTCAAATAGGTAATAGAGTAGTTGATGTTCTGACTTTTATTCTAAAACTGAGTAAATGAGTTAATTTTTTTTTCTGATTGTTCCTTATTTTTCTGCTTTATTGATCTAGAAGTTGAGATAGCATGGAACTACAGTTTGGGAGACCCGAGTTCGAATCCAGTTTTATACACTAGTGGTGTGATCTAGGGCCAGTCACTTAAATGCTACCTGCCTCTGTTTCCTCATCTGTAAAAATGAAATAATAATAGCACCTACCTCTCAGGATTATTGAGAGGGTATAAAATGAGATATCTGTAAAATGACTTGTAAACCTTAAAAGTGTTATTTATATAAATGCTAGCTATTATTATTATCATCACCTGCTTTTAATATTTTGAACAGTAGCAAGCCATTTTGTTAATTTTATTTTTTAATTAACAAAAGTCAATTCTATTTCCTTCTATTCCACACTCTGAGAAAAAAAAATATGCATAGTCAAACAAAACTTTCATGTCTGATCCTCCCCAAAAGTTTCATTCTCTACTCTCAACCCATCACCTCTCTCTGTCAAGTGCTAGGGAGCCTGGAATTATCACTAGTACATTCTTTGATTTGAATTCTCAAATATATAAACATTCTTGCTTTTACACTGTTCTTGTAGTATAATTTATTCTCCTTGTTCTGCTCACTTCATTCTGCATCAGTTCATACAGGTCTTCCTAGCTTTCACTAAAAATGTGCCTTTCACCATTTCTTTTGGAGCAATTTCATTATACTGATATACCATAATTTGTTTAAACATTTCCCAGCTGATGATTCTTTTTTCCAGTTGTCTTTGCTACTACAGAAAGAGCTGCTATATTATTTTAATATTTTGTCCTTTTCTACTTTTTTGTGATATTGTTGGATTCAAAGAATATGCACAGTTGAATTATTTGGGGGGTAGAGTTCTAAATTATTTTCAAGAATAGCTATAGTAGGGAACAGCTAGTTGGCTCAGTGGATTGAGAGCCAGGCCTAGAGTCAGGAGGGCCTAGTTTCAACTCTGGCCTCAGATGCTTCTTAGCTGTGTGACCACAAGCAAGTCACTTACCCCTCACTGCCTAGTCCTTAGTGCTTTTTTGCCTAGGAACCAATACACAATATTGATTCTAAGACAGAAAATAAGGGTTTGGGGGGGAAAGAAAGAAAGGCTATAATATTAAAGAGTTTTGATTATTTCTTTATAAAATAATTTGAGTCCTGGAAGTGCTATCCTTCCCTTCATTTCTCCATTTTTTGTTGTTCCTTCCCTTGGGATTCTACACCTTTTGTTCCTCCAAATGTTATTAATTTATATAGCTCTATAAAGTATCCTCCTTTGTACTCTGATTGTTGTAGCCCTAAGTCTATAAATTAACATGGATAGTATGATCATTTTTATTACAATGGCATAGCTAGCCAGAAGCAAGGACTATCTCTACAATTATTTACTGTCATTTTTTAAAAGTTTGTAATTATATTTTTTTCATTCTTAAATTCATCTTGGTAAACTGATTCTCAGATATTTTGTACATTTTATTATTTTGAATGGTTATTTCCTCCTGGGTTTCATCACTGCTTTATATTTCTATGGATATATCTGTTTTTATCCATAGGACTCCATAGATATCCATATACCATGGATAAAACCTGTTTTTAATGTAGTTATTAAAGGAATTTTAAATTTGCTGTTACTAATCAAGACTTAGGGCCATGAAATTTTACTTAGAAGCTTTGAACATTCCTAAGAAGCTAGACGAAGAATCCCAACTGCTCCTGACTCTTTGGTAACATGTAAATCCTCCTCCTTAGCTTATTTGTGACTCTTTTCAACATAGTGCCCTCTGTAACTTGACTTAGTTTACCTAAAGAGTTTGTCTGATAAGGTTGTTTCCTCAGGGAATGTACGAAATTATGACTGTTTGAATTTATTCAACTTTATGACACAGAAGGAAACCGTGTGATTATAGATCTTTTTTTGTAATTTTTATTGCCTAAGAAGAATGTACAAGATTGTGATATGTTGAAGAATTATTTCTCTCCCACTCTGATGTAACTTTGCCTATAAGAGGACCTGTAAGGGTCCTAAATGGGGTTCAAGTTTCCTCTGAGGCCTGAACCTATGTGTAAGCATATTAATAAAACCTGGGGCCCTCTTCACATACCAACTTGTTTATCTTAACTTTTTTCTCCTATTCTAACTCCTTCTCCACTCCTCTGATCCAACTTTTTCTTCTACCCAAGCCATTCTTTAATTTCTCTTCCTTGAATTTATTCTGTCCCTCTTCACAATTTTACAAATCTCCTTCGCCAGTTTTGTTTTGTTTTTAAATTTTAAAATTTTTATCTTTTGTTTAGAATCAAATTGGTTCTAAGACAGAAGAGCAGTAAGGGTTAGGCAATTGAGGTTTATATGACTTGCCCAGGGTCAAACAGCTAGGATGTGTCTGAGCCTAGATTTGAAACCGGGTCCTCCTGACTTCTTTTAGCCCTAGATCCATCAGAGTCCTAAGTCCAAAAACTATTCTCACAAATCAGATCCTCCAGGCAAAGTAAATGGCTCCACACCAAACTCTGTGGGCACCAAGTTCAGGTGGGTCAGAGGAGGCTGGCTGCCTGCTCCTCCCCGCGATGTTCTGGAGGTAGCCCTGAATAGCAAGAGGACTTCTCTGGTGCTGCTGCTCAAGCTCACATCTGAAGGGGGGGGGGTGCCCCAAACATCAGTGACAGCCGCTCCTCATACACACGAAGTCCCTGGGGAGAACAACCTAGAGAGCACGTGTGGTGGAAAACAACAGCTCCTGGTTACTTCTTCAAAGTTATAAGTAAAAACTGGTTTCCTCCAGATCTCAAAATAACCGCCAGGGGGTCGTGGGGTGGTGAGGAAGTGTTAAACTTCTGCTTTAAGCCTTCATAACCAATTTTGTGTAATGCCTTTATTTTTTAAAATGAGCTTTTATGGATGCCCTTTGTTTTTTACGTCAATTCTTCATATTCTAAAGTCTCCCATTTGTGGTCATTAAATTAAGTCTACACAAAGGTGAGAACACCTTCCAACTCTGGGAGGTCCTAACCCACCTGTGCTAGAGTGAGTGACCAATCAGAATCGACTGACCGCCCCCAGGCGGTCTATGAAAAGCGTCTATTGTGACTGGACAGGCAGGCTAAGGGAAGGCACTGGAAGTGACCTACAGGCGAGCCCCCCCAGAGAGGAGGGGGTGAGGCTGCGAGTGGTGCCGTGAAGGAGACCTGAGGGAGCTTTGCTGGTTCGGGACTGAAACTGTTCCACGTGGGTCAGTTAGGCTGACTCTCTCTCTCTCCCTTGGTGTTTCTGGAGGCTCCACCCTCAGGGAGGCCTCTCCCACCTCTAATTGTAAAAGGCCTCTGGCTAGAAGCCTTGTTTAATTAGCCTCTGCGCCCCTCTGCTGGGCCTCTAAATTCTTACCTGGTTCGGCCTCTGGTCCGGGCCAGAGTTTCCCTCTCTCAATTTCCCTACCTTCTACCTTCCTAATTGAAAATAAATCACCATAAAAGTCAATTTTGTCTTGAGATTATTCCTTAATTGGGGAAATTTCCCCTGGTGACCACCTTTTAATATATTGAACCCATAAAGCCCCTCTTTCCCCCTTTCACATTTCAGGTAAGCAAAAACAACCAATAGGATGGCTCCACCTGACAATTTGTATACTGTTCTGGCCTAGAAGGTAGGATGTTCCTACTCTGTTTTTGGTCCTCCATATGACTATTTTTTTCCATTTCTCAGAAGTTGGCTTCCTTTTAGTGAACATACTAGTCACATTTTTGATGTTGTAGTCTTGATCTGCTTCTATTTATTTCACTCTATGTTCTTTTATACAGATCTTCTCATCATACTCGTCATCTCTTATTGGAGCATAACCTTTATAAAAAAAAAGACCATCTCCTCATTATAGTCCCCATCATTGCCGCACCTCTTCTTAGGAAATGATTTAGTACAATCCCATCACCTTCAGACTGGCAAATCAGTATGTTGGAACCAGGAGAACATGGCACACAGTAACAGCAAAATAGGGAACAACGGAATGACGACTGTTCTCAGCAATGCAACGCGCCAAGACAACCCCAAAAGACTTACAAGATGCCATCCACGACCAGAGAAAGAACTGATGGAGTCTGGATGCAGATCAAAGCAGACAACTCTTCATTTTATTTTCTTCAGGTTTTTTTTTAATGTGTCTTCTTCTACAACATGACTGAGTATGAAAATATATTGATAGCACAGGTATAACCAATAGCAAATGGATTACTGTCTCAGGGAGGTGAGGGGAAAGAGGGGTGAAGGAGAGAATGTGGAACTCAAAATATTAGAAAATGAATGCCAAAAATTGTTTTCACATATAAGTGGAAAAAGTAAGACATTTCTAAAATTAAAAAAAGCAAAGCAAACAAAACAAAGGGTTTGGAGCAGGGTTTCAGAAAATAGAGTACTAGTGATGTCATTATAAAGACAATAGATAAAAGCATCAATTAGATATTTCTTAAATGCTCTGTAAAGCACAGAAGGAAGTTTAAAGGAAACCACAAATACGGCTTATTATATAAGGGGCATCCTCAGGGGAGCCGGCCATTCTTGCTGCTTCCAGATAAAGAGCCAAGCAGGCTACAGGTCTCTATTTCATCTCTGGTCCCACTGGGAGATTACAGGTTTGGTTACCTGCACTGATGTTGGTTCTGCTGGTGGCCCCTTTTCCTTTTGCCCATAGGCTTCTATGCGGTTCTGAAGTAGAAATTATATACGATAGTTTCACATTTTATTTCTTTATAATTATTTCATCTAATATAAATGTCAGGTTTTTCCTTGAGTAGATAAATGGATGATCTGTTTCTGTTTAGGGACCCATCATGGCTAGAAATTCTCCCCTCTCCCCAAAATTTTTCAAAAAAATTTGTTTGATCACCATTTTTATTTTGGCCACAGTATGTTGGTTAGACCCAAAGAAAGGAGACTTTTGAGACAGAAAGACCAATTAGGAGGTAGGCTGTTGTAATCACTGAGGCGAAAGGGAATGGGTTCCTAAACTAAGATGGTAATTGTGGGAGTAGAGAAAAGATGCCTGATGCTACTGCTTTTGTGAAAATAGAAACAGGAAGATTTGGCAATTGTTCTAATTTAATAGTGGGTGAAAAAGAGTGAAGAATCTAGAATAAAGTCAAGAGTACAAACATGGGAGAGATGGAAGGATGGTGGGTGCTGCCACCTTTGATAGAGATAAAATTGAAAAAGAGGAGGGTTTGGGGAAGAATGTTAATGAATTCAGTTTTGGACATGTAGAGTTAAAGATGTCTCTGGGACATCCAGTTTGAAATGTCCTATAGGCAAATGGTGATGTGTAGGATTGAAGCTCAAAGGAAAGGATAGAAGGAAAAAAAATTTTTTTTTACCATGGAACAAGATTTCTAGTGGACACCATGGAAGGGGTGAGACTGAAGGGAATGAAGATGAGATCAAAGCAGGAGGGGGTTGTCAACAGTTTTCTCCTAGGTGGCTAGTTATTGATAAGTAGAGGAATAGAGAAACAAGAGGAACCCAGAGATTGTGCCTGAGTGGCTAGTGAAGTAAGGTGTGGCAGTGGTAGTGATAGATTCAGGAAGAAAGTCACTTCTGTTGGTAGAGTCTTTGATTGGATCCAAATTTTTTCTTCTATACTTATTTTTTACTTTATAAAAATTTATTTTAATTTTTAAAGGATGAACATAGCAAAGATGAACAAACATTTCTATATGCAGATAACAGAAAAATAAGATTTTATATGAAACCACATATTTTTTATTATGTACAGCTTGGGTGTTTTTTAAAATATATAACAAATTCAGCACATTAATTCCAACACATCAGTTCTAGTATCTCACATTGTACTTCCTTATCTACTCTTCTGTGCACTAAAAAGTTATATGTTTTGTTCTGAATCTCATTAACCCATTAAAAAATTTCCTTATACAAAATTGAACAAAAAAAGAGAATTAGATGTAAAACTTCAAATCTCTATTATATACACTGTGTTTTTTAAAAAGCATTTAATAAGCTTAACATGTTATTTTTAAGCTAGCCTGCTTGTCTGTTTCTTTCTCTTCTCTATATGTTCAAAAATTCCAAAATCTCTTTATCTAATCATAACCTATTCGTTTCCCTCTTCTCCCTGTGCCTTCCCTTATAAAACCATACTTTTCATGCACACCATGACCTCCAATCCCTTGATTTCTCATTTCTCTCTCTTCTCTCAGTCTTGCCCTCCTGGCGAACCAATTCCACTCCACCCTGTCTTTTTTTTTTCATGAATCCTGAGACCCCTTATCAATTAACTGATTATGTCCAGCCAAGCCTCTGCCTTGATTCACTCCCACAATTCATTGCTTTAGTTCCTATATACATTCTGCTGAATGAAGGGGGAGATAACCAAGCAACAGTTCTGACATACAACTTCAACTGAGCCTTCACTGCTGCTGGGCAATCCTGCTTTACCTGCCTAATCAATCCCTGTTCCACCCCCTTCATAACACTCTTTCAAACCTTTGCACCTCCCTCAAACCTCCTCTTCCTATTCTTTCAGCTAAGTACCTTGCCTTATATTTTACAGAAAAAAATTGAGGTCATTCTCTGTGACTCCCTTTTCTCCTTTCTTCCTCATCTCTTTTCACTCTGGGGCCTTCTACACTTTTTCCTCCTGCTTCTCTGTCTCACATGATAAGGTAGCCTTACACCAAATCAATGCTAATCTATTTGCTCAAGTGAGCCGGTACCATCCTGTCTCCTTCAACAAATTGCCTCCTTTGTTATTCCCATTCTCTCACTTTTTTTTTTATTAATTTGAACATTTTTATTTAATTAATTAATTTAGAATATTTTTCCATGGTTACATGATTCATGTTCTTTCCTCCCCTCCTCCCAACCCTCTCCCGTAGCCAACGAGCAATTCCATTGGGTTTTACATGTCTCCCACTTATCTTCAATCTCTGTCTATTCAATTGTTCTCTGTTGCCAGAAATACATCTGTTCTTCTACATAATGAAAAACCCAACCCTTGATCCTTCCATCCCTGCTCTCATTCTACATCTCTTCTGTCCTTTGTAGTTAAAATTCCTTGTAAAAGCCATACAAAATAGCAACCCTCCATTTCTTTCCTCTCTCTTCTTAAGCTTTCACAACTCAGCTTCCTACTTTCTCATGCCACCAAAAGTGCCCTAAATAAAGTTCCCAATGATCTCATAGTTGCCAAATGCAGTTCTCAGCCCTCATTCCTCTCAATCTTTCTACTGATCTGGCTCAAGTTCTTTTTCCTAGGTTTTCAGGACATCATTCTTTCCTGGTTCTACTCTAACCTATCGGATCGCTCTTTCTGTGTCTTCTTTGCTGGATCCTCCTCCAAACCACACCCTCTAACTAAAGGTGTCTCTCAGTGTCTGTTCTGGGCCTCCCCCTTTTTAAACTCTTACCTTCCGTCTTAGAACTGAATATAGTTGGATTCTGGGAAGATGGCGGCTTAGACAGAGCAAATCTTAAAAGCTCCGCACCCTTATGCACAGAGATAGAAAGCAATGCACTTCAAGAAGAAAGAAGAACAAATCTAAAAACGGAACAGAGCAGGGGGAACCCTACTGCGGGACAGCTAAAGAGGTACACCAAGAAAAAGGCTTGCATTCTTGAAGTGTCGGGTCTGAGGGTATAGAAGGGGAATCCCAGGACGCCTCCCCCACGTGCTGTGTGGAGTCTCCAGAGGCCCCAGAAATCTGAGGGCAGGCCAGCGCATCAGCCAGGAGAGAGGGCCTTGCTGGTGCCAGACTCAGGGAGTTGAACACAGGCACTGGAGAGGTGACTGGAGGAGAAAACCAGATAAACACAGCAAAAAGGCCCAGAAGATGGTGGCTTAGAGAGAGCCAAACCTCAGACCTCAGACAACTTGGCTTCCTCCTACCAAGGTAGAGAACAAAGGGCTTCAAGAAGAAATAAAACCATATCAAACACAAGGACAGCTCAAGGGGACCCTATTGCTGGACAGCTCAACTCAGCAAAAATGCTCCTTCTTGTCCCCCCCACTTTTTTTTTCTGTTTTTTTCCTCCTCTTGGAGGTTTTAGCCTAAGGGCTAATTAAGCAATACAGACTAATTCAATCAACACAAGCTTGATACCATCAATTGGACAGACAAGAAGTCTTCAAAGGGCAGGGAAAGTAACTACAAACTTCCATTGCCAGCTGGGGGGGGGGAAGACCTTTCATCAAAGATCATTAAATACATCTGCTCAAACTAGCAGAACAGAAAAGGAAAAAATATGAATAAGCAACAGAAAAAGAGAAAAGAAATGACAATTGACAGCTTCTTTCAAGGAAGTGAAAAGAGAGCAAATGAAAAATAGAAATAGAAGAAGAGGAAGTAGTTCCAGAGAATTGGACACAGGTTTTGGAAGATTTCAAAATTCAACTTCAGGAACTCAAAAACAATCAAGAGAGGCTGAAGACAATTTGAAAAAGGAAATACATGAACTAAAACAAGAAAATAAAGTCTTAAAAGCCAGAATTGGTCAGCTTAAAAATGAAGCAAAGAAGGCAAAACATGATCTACAAAGAATATCAGACCAGAAGGAGAAGGATGACCAAAAAGCCAGGGATGAAATTTAGTCTTTAAAAAACAGAACTCAACAACTAGAAGCAAATGACTTCACAAGACTATATTAAACAAAATTTTAAAAAATGAAAAATTTGAGGAGAACATGAAACACCTCATTGATTCTACCAAAGATCTGGAGAACAGAGCTAGAAGAGACAATTTAAGAATGATTGGTTTACCAGAACATCACGATAAAAGAAAAAGTTTAGACAGCATCCTACAAGAAATTATCAGAGACAATTGCACTGAAATTCCTGAACAAGAGGGAAAAGTGGAAATGGAAAGAATCCACAGATTACCCCCCTACATTTAATCCATAACTGACAAATTCCAGGAATATTATAGCCAAATTCAAAAACTACCAGACTAAGGAAAAAATATGACAAGCTGCTAAAAAGAAGTCATTCAGATATCAAGGAACCACAGTTAGGATAACACAGCATCTGGCTCCATCTACATTGAAGGACAGGAAGGCATGGAACATAATATTCCAGAAAGCAAGAGAACTGGGTCTACAACCAAGAATCAACTATCCAGCAAAACTGACTATATTATAGGGGAAAGTATGGTCATTCAATAAAATTGAGGACTTCGAAGCATTCTTCAAGAAAAAACTGGACTTAAACAGAGAGTTTGCTGCCCAAACACAGAACTCAAGAGAATCACCATAAGGTAATTAAGAGAATGGGGGGAGGGGAAAAATTTTTTTCTTTAAGGGACCCAATAAGTTCAATAAATTTGTATCCCAAGAAGAAAAGAAGATATTGGCAAATATTAAAAATTGTTATTACCAACAAGGTAACTAGAAGAAGTTTACATAGAGGGAACAGTGACAAACTGTGTAGGATGAAATGTCAATATATATATATATATATATATATATATATATATATATATATATATATATACAGATGTATGTATAAATATATACAAAACTAGAGGGGGAATAAGGTAATATTAGGAAAAATAGGAAAACAAACAAAAAAGCAGTGAATTTATATTCCATAAAGAAGTGCATGGGGCCAACAGGAAAGAATAACAATACACTGTAAGGGTAAAGATGTTGGAGAGAGGAAATATTTAATATTTATTAAATAAATAAGTGCATTAAAATCAACTTAAAGAGGCAAAAACAATCAGATCCATTGGGGCAGAGAATTGATTTCATGCCCTATAGAGAAGTAGAAGGGTAACAAAAGGACTGGTGGAGAGAGAAGTAACACTAGGAAGGGAGAGGGCAGGGGAGCTTAAAAAGATCCTAAAGAAGAATAAGAGGGGAATAAGAAAGGAGAGGGGAGAAAGGGAAGTACAATAAGGGAGGGGATTAGGGGAACTGATTAAAAACAAAACATTGGTATAGAAGGAAATAGTGAAAGAAAAAAGGACGGGATAAGGCAAGAGAATCAAAATGTCTGGGAATACACAGTTGATAATTATCACTCTGAATGTGAATGGGATGAACTCGCCCATAAAATGGAAGCAAATAGCAGAGTGGATTAGAAACCAAAATCCTACCATATATTGTCTACAAGATACACATGAGGCACCTTTTACAGCAGGCAGACATACATAGAGTAAAAATGAAAGGATGGAGCAAAATCTATTGGGCTCCAAATGAGAAAAAGAAGGCAGGGGTAGGCAAGGGTAGCCATTATGATCTCTGACAGAGCCAAAGTAAAAATAGATAAGGTTAAAAGAGATAGGGAAGGTAATTACATCCTAATAAAAGGCAGTATAAACAATGAAGAAATATCAGTACCCAACATGTATGCACCAAACGGTATAGCTTCCAAATTTCTAAAGGAGAAGCTAGTGGAGCTCAAGGGTGAAATAGATAGCAAATATATAATAGTGGGGGACCTCAACCTTCCCCCGTCAGATCTAGATAAATCAAACCAAAACATAAATAAGAAAGAGATAAGAGAGGTGAATGAATGAAACCCTAGAAAAAATTAGAGTTAATAGATATATGGAGAAAAAAAATTTAACTTGTGAATGAAAAGTCTGGCCTCTAAAGTGTTAGAAAAGCTGCAACTCCAGAAACTCAAACACTAGTTTTTAAGCCCTTCAGCAATGGCATCCTCAATCCATGGCCTGCATGGCCTTTTGCTCCTAGGCACTTTGCAGATAGCCTACCAAGCACTCTGAGAGCATTTTGGAGTTTTTGGTTCCACTTTTTCTCTTCTCCCTATTCTCCCCAGCCATGTGGCTGCTTTTCAGGGAAAGGGGAAAATGACTTTAAATGCTGTGTTTTTACAAGCAGCAGTTTGTTTTTGTTTAAGCCTCTTCAACTGGACCCTCCCTGGAGTCCCTGGGGTCCCGAGCCCTGGGTCTAGTTTAGTTTTTTTCCTGCTACCCAGCTTCTAGTGCTTGGTCTTAACTCCTGCTAACCCTGTTCCTACCAACGCTGACCCATACTATTCGAATGCTGGTTTCCTGCTGCTGCCTCTGATGTTCCTGACTTGCTGCTGCTGCCTGCCTGTCCTGTCTGGCTCCCCGCCCTCCCCACTGTCTCCGCCACTTGATGCCGATCCCAGAGAGTCCAATCCCATAGATAATTTCTGCTGCCACCTTAAGATTTGGGAAGTATGCACCGCCTTCTCGTAGACATTAATGACTTTTAACCTGAAAGAAGCTTTTACTCCACTACCGCCCTCCATGTGTTTTGTTTTTTTTTCTGAAACCTGACTTGGGCTTTTCTCTAGCCCCTACCCCAGTTGGCTTCCATGTGGGCGCTAGTGTTTACTCTTCAAACAGGAAGTAAAATGGCAAGCAAGAGCCACATGGCCTATTTCAAACTGAAACCGGGAAAAATTCACCCCTGTACACACGCTAAGCCTGCTCAAGGACTTTAAACAATATGCCCCTTAAGCTCAGAGCAGAGCTCGGTTAGAAGAAACTTGAAATTGGACTAGAGGTGGATTTTAAAAACCTCAGAACTGAATGGATTTTATTTCTGTTTTAAAAGTCTCTGTATCTTACTGCATTTTGCTGATTAGTTTTGTGAATTAATTTTGTCATTTTTTGTTGATTTTTCTGTTGCACTGAATCATTTTAAACTAATGAAGTTTTGGCTGCCAGATTAATTCTGTTTATGCTTTTATTGGAACTCCCAAATAGTGAACAAATCTATTAGAACTGGTAGAAAAGGTTTTTTGACTGTATAGCTTGTTATCTGTTACTCATATTGTATTTCCTGATTTCTTTAAGGTTTCATTTTTTACATGTATAAATCCAATTCTGTTATCTATACCATTTATGAACATCTTATACATTTTTAAGTTGTAAATAAGCCCATAAGCTTTATGTATACTGGATCTGCCATTTCACCTACAGGAGCACATGTCTTAAGTTTTTATTCTATCTTGATAATTGTGTACAACCTTGGAGATTTTGATGCCTTGAGAATTTAAATTATAATTTTATAAGAGGTCTTTAATTTGATTTTAGATGCCTAGTACCCTTCTGTATAAATAATAACGTTTTATATATTTATTTTAAAGAATTGTTGTCTTAAAGGATAAGGTTTTATATATTTTATTGTGAAAAATTGTTGTCTTATTTTTTTTAAACAGGAAGCCAAGAGAGCTCCTGTATGCTTGATGTTTAGTCTCTTTTTTTAGCTTGTTTTTCCATCAGAAGTCTAGAATTCTTGAAGATAATTTAGACCCAGGTGGTTTTGTTTTTTTTTTTAATCAGATTTCTTTTTAGGCTCTGCCCCACAATTTCTATGGAGGCAGTAATAAGAGTTTGTTGAGAAAATATCTTAGCCAAGATTTACTACACCTGTTGAATTTGTGACAAGTATAAAAATTTTTTAAACGTCATAGCAAGTGATTATAATAATGGGTTTGTTTACTGTTACTTTAAATGTGTTATTAGGAATTATGGTACATTATTTGAATGTGCATTATGAATCTGCTATTTTGCAAAACCCATTTACATTCACAATTCATGCAAAAGCTTAACAGGAAATGGATCTCATTTTTGGGTGAAAAACCTTTCACTAGTTCTAAGCTATATATTTTTTCATTTTTAAAACATTCTTTTATTTTTCTTCCTTGCGTGTGCAATGCAATATGTGTTCTTTTCTCTCATTTTTTATCCTTGAGAGCATTGTATTTTTTTCCCTGAATTTAAAATTTTCTTATTGCTTTTCCTTTTAATTTTTTAATTAGAGCAATTGATTTTTATCTTTTTCCTCATTTTTGTACTTAAAGTACATCTAATCAATTTAATCCTTTTTTGATTTTACAGTGATATAAGCTTAATGCAAATATATATTTGCTATAATATTAATGCATACCTGAAAAGCCTTAAGCTATGGTAACCTGCCAATTATTGGTAAATATTATGGGACTATGATTTAATGTCTCTCTGTCTGATTCCAGGAGATGTGCTAAAAAGAGCCACAAGGTCATGGAGACTGACTGAGAATCTGCAAAGTGCCTAGGAGCAAAAGGCCATGCAGGCCATGGATTGAGGATGCCATTGCTGAAGGGCTTAAAAACTAGTGTTTGAGTTTCTGGAGTTGCAGCTTTTCTAACACTTTAGAGGCCAGACTTTTCATTCACAAGTTAAATTTTTTTTCTCTCTTTTAATTGAATTTTATTCTTTTTTTATTTCTTTTTCTAATTGATTTCATACAACCCCATATGCAATGGGGATAAATTAGAAGCTTTCCCAATAAGAACAGGTGTGAAACAAGGATGCCCATTATTACCTCTATTATTTAACATTGTACTAGAAACACTAGCAGTAGAAAAATATGGGAGAGATTAGGGTTAGATCAACATCTCACACTCTACACCAAGATAAATTCAGAATGGGTGAATGACTTGAATATAAAGAAGGAAACTATAAGTAAATTAAGTCAACAGAGAAGAGCATACTTGTCAGATCTATGGTAAAGGGTAAATTTTAAAACCAAGCAAGAGTTAGAAAAAAATTACAAAATGTAAAATAAATAATTTTGATTATATTAAAAAGGTTTTGTATAAACAAAAACAATGCAACCAAAATCAGAAAGGAAGCAACAAAATGGGAAAAAATCTTTATAACAAAAAATTCTGACAGAGGTCTAATTACTCAAATATACAAGGAACTAAATTAATTGTATAAAAAAATCAAGCCATTCCCCAATTGATAAATGGGCAAGGGACATGAATAGGCAATTTTCAGATAAAGAAATCAAAAGTAACAATAAGCAAATGAGAAAGTGTCCTAAATCTCTAATAATTAGAGAAATGTAAATCAAAACAACTCTGAGGTATCACCTCACACCTAGCAGATTGACTAAAATGAAAGAAGGGGAGAGTAATGAATGCTGGAGGGGATGTGGCAAAACTGGAATATTAATGCATTGCTGGTGGAGTTGTGAACTGATCCAACCATTCTGGATGGCAATTTGGATCTGTGACCAAAGAGCTCTAAAAGACTGGCTGCCCTTTGATCCAGCCATACCATTGTTGGGTTTGTACCCCAAAGAGATCATAGATAAAAAAGACTTGTACAAAGATATTTATAGCCGTGCTTTTTGTAGTAGCAAAAAACTGGAAAAGGAGGGTATGTCCTTCAATTGGGGAATGGCTGAACAAACTGTGGTATATGCTGGTGATGGAATACTATTGTGCTAAAAGGAATAATAAACTGGAGGAATTCCAAGCAAATTGGAAAGACCTCCAGGAACTGATGCAGAGTGAAAGGAGCAGAACCAGGAGAACATTGTACACAGAGACGGATACACTGTGGTAAAATCGAATGTAATGGACCTCTGTACCAGCAGCAATGCAATGACCCAGGACAATTGTGAGGGATTTATGCTAAAGATGCTACCCACATTCAGAGGAAGGACTGCAGGAGAGGAAACATATAAGAAAAACAACTGCTTGAACACATGGGTTGAGGCGGATATGATTGGGGATGTAGACTCGAAACGACCACAACAATGCAACTATCAATAATATGGAAATAGGTCTTGATCAATGACATGTTAAAACCAGTGGAAATGCTTGTCAGCTATGGGGGGAGGGTGAAAAGGAAAGTAAAAACATGAATCATAACACCATGGACAATTTTCCTAAAAAAATTTTTAAAAGACTTTAAAAAAAAAGAACTGAATGTAGGTGGCTTGCCCCACGTCACATAGCTAGGAAATGTCTATCTCCTAGCCTGACTCTCTAGCTGTTCTAGCCCTTTATATGACTTCACTATTCTTAAAATATGTAGCCAGAGTTTTTTGTTTAGTCATTGTTAGCAGGGAGTATGATGAAATTCTATTTCCTCAACTTGTTTCTTAGCTCAGATATATGACAGTATACACCTTATATTTTCATTTATTTTTTCAATCCTTTGGCTTTGTTCAAATATTTCTTGTTGTTTCATGGAGTCAGTCTTTAGGCCATTATAATTTTCAGGGAGTTGATTAGAATTCCACTTTTTATCTTTTGATTCATTTATTCAAAGCACTCTTATAGTTCTTGTGGCCAAGCCATTTTTTTTCTGTGTAGTTTTACTTAAGTTGTGGAGTTACTCTCTTCTTCTGGGTTTACCCCTTTGGCATTTCTTAATCCATAGTTCTTCATAGTGTTTGGCATCATCTTCTATTAAATAATACCTTCAGCCTCAGTTCCTGACTTGGAACTATCTTCCAGAGATAAAATCCACCCTCTCTTATATGAAAAGGTGGTCAGGCACCATTTAAGCTTAACCTCAATTTTCTAGGCTCCTGCTATTGGCTTACACTTCTGCAGTTTCTGAAATCAGGGCGCCTGTGAGTTTCTATGGCACTGATGAAAGCTCTGGTCTTTCAACCTCCTGGGACATGCTGGTCAAGATAATTCATCTGAACTTGATCTGACTTCCCTGGAAAAACCCCTATTCTAGCACCTATAGCATCTGACTGACTTTTTACATAATCCTAACCTGGATGAAGGAAATTACTGTATTTTATTCTCTACTAGCATGGAGATTGCTTCAGCTCTGTACTCACACCTATTCAGGCCTTCAGGTGCCTCCATATCCCTCTCTGATTGGAAGCCTGAGCAAAAAACAAAACAAAACAAAACAAAACAAACTTCTCCTAAAGCATATCTTTTAAAAGGGTCCAGAGGGGGCAGCTGGGTAGCTCAGTGGAGTGAGAGTCAGGCCTAGAGACGGGAGGTCCTAGGTTCAAATCTGGCCTCAGACACTTCCCAGCTGTGTGACCCTGGGCAAGTCACTTGACCCCCATTGCCCACCCTTACCTCTCTTCCACCTATGAGACAATACACCGAAAAGTACAAGGGTTTAAAAAAACAAAAAACAACAAAAAAAAAAGGGTCCAGCAATTCAAGCAACTTTTCGTTTCCCTTCTGCTGCAATGTTTGTTTTTGATTTTACTATCATCATTTCATTTTCATCCTCACCCCTAAATTGGCTATCCCTTTCCCATTCCCCCCTTCCCCTTTTCAGCTTCTTCTTATGGGTTGTCTTTTCCTATTAGATTGTAAACTTCTGGAGGGCAGAGAATGTCTTTCTTTTTCCTAATTTCTATCCCCAGCACTTAGCATATTGCCTGGTACATGGAAGTAGTTGATAATAATCTTTGTATTGCACTATACTGATGTTTCTCTTTGGATTTCTTGATTCTTACTTAATCTAAGACTCTTTTTCATCATTGCCATAGACTAAATGCAAGAGATTAGCTCTTCTACTACCCTTCACTGCTACATTAACCGAAAGTCAAAAAACAAAGTACACAGCCTTTAAAAATCCAAGTAGCTTGGCGATTCCACTGTGTATCCGTTTCACTCCTGACTCCCCTTGTTCCTCCTCATGAGAAGTGCTTCACTTTTATTTTAGGATTTCAGCCTTAAATGCTTCATATCCTTCCTGGGTCAACTTCCACTGTGGAATGTAGACCCTACCTATTGTTTCTCTGGACTATTTGAAATATGCTCTCCTAAAATCTAGGCTATATTAAAAACTATACTCAGATTTCTTCTCTCACAGAATGTAGGCAAGATTGATCACTTTTATTCCAAAGAACAGTTCTTTAATTGATGAGAAGCAGATAAAAAACTGAATTTCCCCTTTTTGTTTCCCCAACCTTCTGAGGATGATTTAATCATTAAGAAAAGTTTGAGTAGAAAGACAGAAGAAAAACAAATCTGTTTATATGGATATATGATTTGGGGTTTTGGTTTTAAAAGACTGCTCTGTTGCAAAAATGAATAACATGGAAATAGATATTAGTGATAACACTTGTATAACCCAGTGGAAATACGTATTGGGTCCAGGAGGGGGGAGGGAAAGAAAATGAAATATGTAAGCATGGAAAAATATTTTAAAAATTAAAAATTAAAAAAAAGTTTGGACATTATTAGTTGCTTTCTTCTTGGTAGAGTGGCCCAGATTATGTTCCAATAATTTTAGTCCCCATCACTTCTATATCATGTTCTTTTGTTTGTTTGTTTTAAATTCTAAGTATTGATTCTAAGAAGAAAAGTAAAGGCTAAGTAGCTGGGGCTGAGTGACTTGCCCAAGGTCACACAGTTAGGAGGTGGTTCAGGCCAAATTTGAACTAGGTCCTCCCAACTCCAGGCGTAGCTCTCTATTCATTGTATTACCTAGCTGCCTCCCTCCTTGCTAGTCTTATTATTTTTCTTAAACTCATCACTTTGTTCTTACTGTCCAGATGATAAGTAAGTTACCTGTTCCTGCCTCTATTGATCTTCACACCAAAAGCTGTTTTTGTACCACCTTCTGAGCATCTTTTTTTTTAATTTAAACATTTATTAATAATCATTTTTAACATGGCTACATGATTCATGCTCCTACTTTCCCCTTCACCCCCCGCATCCCCCCACCCATGGCCGACGCACATTTCCACTGGTTTTGTCATGTGTCCTTGATCAAGACCTATTTCCAAATTGTTGGTGGTTGCATTGGGGTGGTAGTTTCTAGTCCACATCCCCAATCATGTCCACCCCGACCCATGCGTTCAAGCAGTTGTTTTTCTTATATATTTCCTCTCCTGCAGTCCTTCCTCTGAATGTGGGCAGCATCTTTACCATAAATCCCTCAGAGCTGTCCTGGGTCATTGCATTGCTGCTGGTACAGAGGTCCATTACATTCGATTTTACCACAGAATGTCAGTCTCTGTGTACAATGTTCTCCTGGTTCTGCTCCTTTCACTCTGCATCAGTTCCTGGAGGTCTTTCCAATTCACATGGAACTCCTCCAGTTTATTATTCCTTTTAGCACAATAGTATTCCATTACCCGCATATACCACAGTTTGTTCAGCCATTCCCCAACTGAAGGACATATCCTCCTTTTCCAGTTTGTTGCCATCTGAGCATCTTTTTTAAAATACAATGCTGCTCCATCCTCTCCTCCCCCTTCTGACTAACCCGTTGGTTTTTTTAAATAAGTTAGATGAATAAGTTCATTTAAGTCTATCCCGCCAAATGTCAATGAAATTTGGGGTAGCAAGTTTGCCTACTTGCTCCAAGATCTCCGGCCCGTTTTACTCATGAACATTCTCTATGTATTTTGTGTTTGAGCACTCGGTTGGACTGAATTAAGACGGACTTTGTCTTGTCCCCTAGGTAAGGAATGGAGAAATTTGGCAGGGCTTTGAGTGGCAAGTATATATGCATTGCTTGTCCCTCTCCAGATCTCTTTGAGCTATTTCCAGCTGACTGGACATACTGCTGGCCATCCACTCTATTACCTGAATGTGAAGAGAAAGAGAGTATTATGTTCAGTTTGGGGCCCCACATTTTAGAAAGGATATTTATTAACTTGAAAGTATACAGAAATTGTGAATGGACTCAAGAAGATTGTCATATTATAACTAACATGTAACAATAAGGTTTGCAGAGTATTTTATTTGCATCATCCTATCTTTTTTTCTTCCCCTGTGAGCCATCTCCATTCTACAGATGAAGAAATTGGGGTGGAGAACCAGTAAATGGTCCAGGATCACAAAGCAAATGACTGAATCTTTAAACTAAGATGTTTCTGACTCTAAGTCTATCTACCATAGCTCTCTGCCCTATGAGGAAGTGGAGGACACAAGTAGAAATAGCTCAAAGAGCTTACATTTGGGGGCTGGGAGGGAGAAGGGAAAGAAACACGTACAAAGAAAATCTGGCTCCTTGCTGTTCCTCCCACACGTTATGGTAGCATCTTCCAAATCTGAGCCCTTTCACTGGCTGTTGCTCAGGCGTGAGAAATGCTCTTCTTCCTGTCCCTCCTCTGGCTTCCTTCAAGGTCCTCCTTTTGCAGGAAGCCTTTTCTCTTCCTCCTTTCCTCTAGGACAACCATCCATTCAGTTTGCACTTTGCCTCACCCGCTGGCTAGAAGCTTCTGCAGAGCAGCCACCCATTTTTTGCCTTTCTCTGTATCTTAGCAAAGTTGTGGCACCAAGGCAGGTACTTAACAAACCCTTGTTGCCTGAAACGGAGACGATGACTTCTGGGAATGGGGACATTCTAATGTCTAAGAGGAAAGACAGCTGGCTAACAATCGAGTGTGGCTAACAGAGACAAGAATTGGATAAGGACGTGGCCAAGGAGGACTTGAGAAGGGCGCACATGGAGCGCCAGGAAAGGGAGTTTTCACCCAGGCAGGCTACAAGTCAAGATCAAAGGAATGCTGAATGGAATCACAACGGAGGGGACTCTCATACTGGCCAAGGTCCTGTGGATTTGATTATCAGACCCTAAAGAAGAGCCAGGAAACAGAGGACAGACTCTGGGCCTGCCTAGAGAAGGCGACAAAGAAGGAGATCGAAGCTGAGGACTAGCTGGTTCCAGACAACCTGCCCTTCCATCCTCAGTTAGGGCTCCCTCTAAGGTGGTGGAGTTCATCCTGGGGTACCCGTGGATGAGGGAGGCCCTTGTTCCTAGACAATGGCCAGGACAGGGTGCAAAGGCTACAAAGCAGAGAGCCCGTTTTGGCTCAGGTCAGCGGGCTCCGAAGTCCTGTGGCCGAAACTCCAATATTCAATTCTGCAATTCCATGAATGTGATCCAAAGACTGAATGGCACAGACATACGATTATTCATAGCAGAGAGGGATAACCTGGAGAAAGGGCACCAATCATCTATGCTACATTTTTGTTTTACATTTTTAAAACTTCCTAGCAACTTTTGACCTGTTGTCTGCCTAAGTCAAACTTCCCTGGCCATCATGGCACGTCCCCTCATACTCATCCACGTAGGCTTCATTCCTCTTAGGTCCCCATTCCAGTTTCCTTCCTATAACTGCATTAGACACTAACTATATTAGACACGGAAATGACTCTGCATAGCTTTTGCATTTAATTTTCTTTCTATGTGTTGTTTCTCTCTCAAAGAATCTGAGCTCCTTATGTGCACCAGCACGAAGTAGAGCAGGGAGCCCATAACAGGGATTGAAATGCTTACAGAATTCAATTGAGATTGAGTATACCAATACATGGTTCTCAGTTATCCTAATCAGACAGCCAAGGTTGATGCCCAAGAGGATGAATTATGAAATGTTCTCTCAGGTGCAATGACAACATCCTTCCCAATAAGATCGCAGGTGAAGCAAGGATGCCTATTATCACCACTGCCATTTAATATTGTACTAGAAATGCTAGCTATAGAATTAAGAGCAGAAAAAGTAACTGAAGAAATTAACGGGCAATAAGGAAACAGAACTATCACTCTTTGCAAATGATATGATACACATAGAGAATCCCAGAGAATCGACCAAAAAAGGAAACGAACAATAACTTTAGCAAAGTTGCAGGCTACAAAATAAACCCACATAAATCATCAGCATTTCTATTTATCATCAATAAAGTTCAACAGCAAGAAATAGAAAAGGAAGTTCTATTTAAAATAACCGCAGGGGTATTAAACAAACTCTGCAATTACATGAACACAATTACAAAACACTTTTCACACATAAACATCTGAAAAAATAGCAATTGCTCATGGACAGACTGAGCCAATATAATAAAAGTGACAATTTGACCTAAATTAATTTACCTATTTAGTGCCATACTAATCAAACTACCCAAAAAATTAGTTCATTCATAAAAACAAAAAGTCAAGGATATTAAGAGAATTAATGGAAAAAATATGAAGGAAGGAGGCCTAATAACATCAACTCTCAAACTAAAAAATAAAGAGGTAATTATCAAAACCATATGCTACTGGCTAAGAAATGGGAGTGGTAGATCAATGGTATGACCATAATAACTTAATGTTCAATAAAACCCAAAATCTAAGTTATTGGGAGAAGAACTTACTATTTGACAAAAACTTATGGGAAAACTGGAAAACAGTATGGCAGAAACTAAGCATAGACCAACATCTCACTCCATACAGCAAGATAAAGTCAAAATGGATATTTGATCTAGAAATAAAGGAAGATAACAAACAAATTAAGGGAACACAGAAAACATTACCTGTCAGATTTATGGATAAAGGAAGAATTTATGACCAAAGGAGACAGAGAATATAATGAAAAATAAAATGAATAATTTTGATTACATCAAATTAAATTTTTTTTTTGTACAAACAAAACCAATGCAACCAATTAGAGGGGAAACAACAAATTGGGGGGGGGGAAATTTTGTAGCAAGTATCTCTGACAAAGGCTTCATTTCTCAAATATTTAGAGAAATGAGTCAAATTTATAAGAATACAAAGCATTCCCCAATTGATAATTGGTTAAAGATATGAACAGCCAGTTCTCATATAAAGAAATTAAGACTAAAGTTTTATGAAAAAATGCTCCAAATCACTATTTATTAGAGAAATGAAAATTAAAACAATCCTGAAATAGAGCCTTACATCTATCAGAATGGCTAATATGATCAAAAAGGAAAATAAGACATGTTGGAGGGGATGTGGGAAAATTGGGATACTAATACACTGCTGGTGGAACTATGAACAGACAGAACCATTCTGAAGAGTAATATGAAATCACACCCAAAGGACCACAAAAGTATGTATACCCTTTGATCCAGCAATACCACTACTGGGACTATATCCCAAAGGGATCAGAGATAGGAGGAAAGGACCTACTTGTAAAAAAAATATTTATAGCAGTTTTTTGGGGGTGGCAAAAAATTGGAAACTGAGGGGCTGCCCATCAACTTGGGAGTGGCTGAACAAAATATATAGTATGTGGTTGTAATGGAATACTATTGTGCCATAAGAAATGATGAACAGGATGAGTTCATGAAAACCTGAAAAGACTTATGTGAACTAATGCAAAGTGAAGTGAGCAGAGCCAAGAGAACAGTGTATATAGTAACATTAAAACTGTATGATGGTCAACTGTCAAGCATTAAACTATTATCAGCAAAACAAAGTTCCAAGATAACTCCAAAGGACTCATGATAAAAAAAAATGCAATCTACAGCCAAAGAAGGAATTGTTGGAATCCAATTGGAGATCAAAGCATGCTGTCTTTCTCTTCATCTTCTTCATGAGTTTTTTTTTTTTTATTTTAAACCCTTGACTTCTGTGTACTGGCTCCTAGATGGAAGAGTGGTAAGGGTAGGCAATGGGGGTCAAGTGACTTGCCCAGGGTCACACAGCTGGGAAGTGTCTGAGGCCGGATTTGAACCTAGGACCTCCTGTCTCTAGGCCTGGCTCTCAATCCACTGAGCTACCCAGCTGCCACCTCTTCATGAGTTTTTTATTGTATATGACACCTGAGGAATATGGAAATCTGTACTGCATGAAAACATTGGTATAACCCAGTGGTTCCCAAACTTTTTTGGCCTACCTCCCCCTTTCCAGAAAAAATATTACTTGGCCCCCTGGAAATTAATTTTTTTTATTTTATTAGCAATGAATAGGAAAGATAAATGCACCTGTGGCCATCACTGCTTCCCTGGATCACTGCAGCACCCACCAGGGGGCGATGGCGCCCACTTTGGCAATTACTGGTATAACCTATATCAGACTATTTACTGCTTTGATGAGAAGGCAGGAAGGAAGGTAGAGAAAACTAATTGCAAAATGTCAGAAAACAATTGCCAAAAATTGTTTCTACATGTAATAAAAAAAAATTAAGTTTTTTAAGAAGTTAGAGTGGCAACCTACTATTAGCATGGCAATCAGAGATCAGAACCTGATAACCATGCAAAAGTACAATGAGAGAGCTGTTATATGTCTTGTGAAGAATATATCATCTATGGATCTTTTAGATTGTTGGGGAAGGAACCCTGTATTGACTAAAAGATGGAAGCATTACTGGTGTTAGTTAGCATCATATATAGTTATATGCAAAAATATAATATAATGTGCTCATTATATTATTATACAAGTTGTAAGCAAAAGAAAGAAGTTACCCAGGTAGCACTGCAAATACCTGCCTATGTATAATCAGAAAAATGAAGGAAATCTGGGCCTGTTATCATTAAGTGTGTTAGAATGCAAAATGTATTTTTATATCTGATTACTTGGATGAATGTACTGATATTGGGATGTCTTTATAATATTCTTGAATAATATACATTTGATATATGACAAACATGAGGCTAAACACACAGAATCAATAAAACTATGAGTTTCCTCTATATTGATCACTTGTCCCATACATCCTATTTCTTATGGTGCTTAGAACCTCCAATTTGGTCAGTGAAGGACTTTCACCCAGGCTTTTTTCCAACCTTGCCTGAATTATAGACATAACTTGTTTTAGTACACTCTGAAGATATTGAGTGTTTTACAAATTGAAGGCTTATGGCGACCCAGATCTAGCAAGTCATGTCTCCGTGTCACAGTTTGATAATTGTCCAAATATTTCAAACTTTTTATTATTATTGTATCTGTTATGGGGATCTGTGATCAGATGTTACTATTGTACTTGTTTTGGGATTGTGCCTGGTCCACCCTGAGACCTCCTTATCCCAGAGACACAAAACACTGAGATCAGGGAAAGGAGTCATCGGTGCAATCAGCAAATGTCCTCTTCCTCTTAAGACACTGCAACAGTCCACCTGAGGCCCTTGGGCAGCCCTGGGGCCGATGGGTGAGCGGTCAGTAGCAGCAAGGCAGGAGCCTCCACCTGCAAAGAGATTGAGTCCGCCAGAGAAGTAGTTTTTCGTTAAGTTATGTATGTTTTAGACACAATACTTGGACTATAGTACAGTGTAAACGTGACCTTCATACACACGGGAAACCAACAAACTCATGAGTCACTTCCTTTTGCCATCTGCATTATTGTGGCCATCTAGAACCAAAGCACTGCACTCGGCTTAGGACCCCACGCGGGTGCTATGTTCAGAAGGACTCTAGCTTTGGCCGGACACAGCCAAATGGAAGGAATGCTGCGCGTCCCAGTGCGGTGTTCTGCCTCGGCCTCCCCCAGTCTACTTCTTCATCTTCTTCACCCCAGGGCCGCCTCCTCCCATTGTTGAGTTCCTTCCTAAACCTACACTGGAGGAAGTCCCCGCCCTGGGCCATTCCACAGTCTTCCTCTGTGGGAGTGTCCAGGCAGCTCTCCCCCATCCATCAGGCCCAGAGGGCAGGACCATCTTTTCTTAATCCTATGCTTGTACATAGTAGGCACTTAATAAATGTTTAATGAATTGAACAGGTCCTCCCTCTCCGTCCCAGCTCGGCCCCAGCTCTTTCTGGATTCCTTTGCTACCTTCCCTGGCTTCCCCCCAAATATCTTCTCCTCACCACACTCTGCTTCCCTAATTCCCTTTTTATGAATTGTCTTCCTTGGACAGAATGTAAATATCTTGAGGGCAGGGACTGTTTTTCTTTTGATTTGTATTTGTATTCCTAGTCCTTAGCCCTCGGCTTATTGTAAGCAATTAGTAAGTGTTACCCTGTAAGACCCTGGGCTAGTCACTTATCCCCCATAGCCTAGCCCCTTTCATTTTTGGCCTTGGAACCAGTATACGGTATTGATTCTCCAAGTTGGAAGGCAAGGGACTTTAAAAAGAGCATTATCTTTATGTTTTCCTTTAGTACTTTGTACTTTAGCACACTGCCAATGTGAGAACTACATAAAGAAAAGACTAACAGGAAAAATGGTAAAAAGTTCCAAGTTATCGCTAGGATCCAATTAACTTACTCATGTCAAGTGCTTTGGGTACCTTAAAATACCATATATACCATGTGAACCATACCATATAATAACATCATTATTAGTTTCATAGATGTTTCATAAATTTCTGATATAAAAAGTAAAGAATTAAGCCAAAGGATATGAACGAATGGTACTCAAAAGAAAAATAGAAAATTAATAACATATGGAAGAATATTCCAAATCACTCATAAAAAGAGAAATGAAAAAAAAATATGAGGTTTCATCTCACACCAAGCAAAGTGGTTAAGATAACAAAAGACAGAATAGTAAATGTTGAAGGAGTTGTGGTAATACACACTCATGAATTTTTGGTACAATTGTTAGTACAACCATTCGAGAAAGCAATTTGGAATTATGCAAATAAAATAACTACAATATCCATACCCAAAGATTCACCTACTAGGCATATACTCCAAGGAGGTCACTGAAAGAAGAAAAGCAATGATATTCATCAAAATATTTATAGCAGCACTTCTTATGTTAGTAAGAATTGGAGGGGGTAGCTGGGTGGCCCAATGGATTGAGAGCCAGGCCTAGAGATGGGAGGTCCTGGATTCAAATATGACCTCAGACACTTCCCAGCTGTGTGACCCTGGGCAAGTCACTTAACCCTACTTTCTAGCCCTTACTGCTCTTCTGTCTTGGAACCAATACATAGAATTGAGTCTAAGACAGAAGGTAAGGATTTTTAAGAAAAAAAAGAACCAGAAACAGAAGTAGATAATCATCAAATGGGGATTGGCTAAACAAACTGTAGTACAGGAATGTAATGGAATATTATTATGCTATAAGAAATAACAAATATTATTTCCAATTCCGGAGCCAAGATGGCAGAATAGAAGCAGGGAAGCTCTGAACCACCATGAGAATCCTCTCCAACCAATCTTAAAATAATGCCACAAAACAAATATAGGAGTGAAAGAACCAACAAGGAGCCAAAGCGAAGCAACTTTCAAGAAGAGAACAATCTGAAAGGTAGGCAGAGGAAGTCTAGGGCACTGGGGTAAGAGGGGAGCACAGCCAATGGGAGGCAGCAGGAGTAAGGAGCAAGCCAACAGCAAGCCCCTGACCCCACATCTACTGTGCCAGGTCCTGAATGTGGGCCCACAATCAACACCCAGATCCTGAGACCCAGCCTGGGCCAACCCAACACACACTCCTTAAAATTCCAAGCAAACCTGCCATGAGATCCAGAATTTCTGGCCAAGAGAAGTCTGTGCTATGCAGCCTGATCTAAGTGGGCTCTGAGCTAGGCCAGAAGTCCTAGCCTGGCCTTGTGGTAAGGACATAGATCCCAGTTTGAGGCAGTCCACAGACCAGAAGCTGGACCCTCTGATCCCTGAGGTAGTCCCCAGGATGCTGACGTGGCACTGACTGACCTTTGCCAAAAGCTCCAGAGTAGGGCAGTCTGCTGGGTGCTGCTCAGGTGACTGATCTGATGAAACCCAGAATAAGACCAAAAGCCTATGCACAATGCTGAGGCTAGAACTTGAGCTATCAGCAGTCTCAGGGCATAACTGAATCAGCAATGGGAGGTGGCTCTCAGAGCTCCCAGCCCTCCGGCCATCATACCACCTTGGAAGAACTAAAACTTGGAAAAACCCAGAAATAAGGCTAAGGGTAGCAGCAAGGAAGGATTGAAGTTTAAGAGGGAGCCCCAACCTCCCTGAGAACAGAGCCTATCTTTAAAAAGGCTGAGGAAATGAGCAAACATTTTTTAAAAGCCTAACTATAGAGAATTTTTATGGAGACAAAGAGCAAGGCACAGACACAAAAGGGGACAGTGAGCAAACACATGCAAAGTCCAAAAGAAAAATATAAATTGGACTCAGATTCTGGAAGAGCTCTAAAAGGATTTCAAAAATCAATTAAGAGCAATACAAGAAGAAATTGGCCAAATGGAAAAGGAGGTTCAAAAGCTGACAGAAGAAAAATCATTTCTTAAAAATTAGAATTGGGCAACTAGAAGCTAATGACTTCATGAGACATCAAGAAAAAAAACAAAATAAAAGGAATGAAAAAATAGAAAAAATGTGAAATATCTCATTGAAAAAACAACTGTGGGAGTAGAAACACAGAAGAAAAACATTTGCTTGATCACATGGTTCGATGGAGGTATGATTGGGGATCTAAACAATCACTCTATTGCAAATGTTAATAATATGGAAATAGGTCTTGATCAATGATACATGTAAAACCCAGTGGAATTGCTCATTGGCTACTGGAGTGGGGAGGGAAGAGGGGAGGGAAAGAACATGAATCATGTAACCTTAGAAAAATATTCTAAATTAATTAAATTTTAAAATAAAGTTTAAAAATTGTACTAACAAGTAATCTGAACAAAAATTAAGTTATTAAAATAAAAAATGTCTCTGATAAAGGTCTCATTTCTCAAATTTATAAAGAACTAAGTCAAATTTATAAGAATACAAACCATTTCCCAACTGACAAATGGCCAAAGGATATGAACAAGCAATTTTCAGATGAAGAAATCAAAGCCATCAATAATCATATTAAAAAATGTTCTAAATCACTCTTGATTAGAGAAATGCAAATTAAAACATTGCTGAGGTACTACCAGCAGTAAAGTGGTAAATGTTGGAGGGGATGTGGAAAAATTGGAAAACTAATGCATTCCTGGTGGAGTTGTGAGCTGATCCAACCATTCTGGAGGGCATTTGGAATTATACCCAAAGAGCTTTAAAACTGTGCATACCCATTGATCCAGTAATGCCACTATTGGGTCTGTCTCCCAGAGAGATAATAAAAAAGGGGAAAGACCTACTTGTACAAAAATAATTCTATAGCTGCTCTTTTTGTAGTGGCAAAAGAATTAGACATTGAGAGGATGTCTGTCCATTAGGGAATGGCTGAACAAATTATAGTACATGTTGGTAATGGAATACTATAGTGCTATAAGAAATGCTAAGCATGATGATTTTGGAAAAAGCTGGAAAGATCTGCAGGAACTGACACAAAGTGAAATAAGCAGAACTGTGAGACCATGATATACATAATAGCAATAGTGGACAATGATTATATGTGAAAACTTGGCTACTTTCAGCAGTGCATGATCTGGGACTATCCTGAAAGACTATTATGGGGAATTCTATCTACTTCCAGAGAAAGAACTGCTGAAATCATCTTTCATATCAGTATATCTTTGGTTTTATTTTGGAGTTTTGATTATGTATGAGAGTGCTCTTACAACAATGACCAATATGGAATGTGTTTTGCATGACAATAAAAAAGAAAATGTCATTTATTAAAATTAATTAAAATAAAAATTCAAGGGGCAGCTGGGTAGCTCAGTGGATTGAGAGTCAGGCCTAGAGACAGGAGGTCCTAGGTTCAAATCCGGCCTCAGCCACTTCCCAGCTGGGTGACCCTGGGCAGGTCACTTGACCCCCATTGCCCACCCTTACCACTCTTCCACCTATGAGACAATACACCGAAAGTTAAGGGTTTAAAAAAAATTCAAAAAAATAAAAATTCAAAAAATGACATATATAATTAACAGACAAACATGGAAAGATTTACATGAACTGATGCAAAATGACATCATTAAAGCCACTAAAACAATGAAAATAGAATCATCACCACAAAACATCAAATATGGCCTCAAAAAAGAATTGAAAAGATACCTTTCTCCACTCCTTTGTAATAATTATGGAATACTGTATTGTGTTGTTAAAATGTTTTTGATATATTGCTCAATTTTGCTGATTTTTCATTTTTTTCCTCCTTTTCCTTTGAAAAATTATGATATTGGATGGCTCTCTGGGAGAGGAAAGAAGAGGAGTACAGGAGGAAATGTTAGTTATTTAAAAACAAAAATAAGATTTTTTAAAAGTAAGCAAAACATTGATGTTCACATCCCAGGCACATTAATTAGACTTGAAAAGATACTGCTCACTTGTTAAATAGCTATGAGAACCCTTTGTTTTATTAATTACAGCAGTGTTGGCAGGGCACTGCATATGCGACATTTCTAAGGGGTGCTTTGCTAGCTGGGCTGATGGTTTCTCTCTTAGACATTGCTAAGCTTAGAATTCTTATATAGCTCCTCATATGGATTCTACCTGGCATTGTCTTTGGAGCTATAGAGAAGTATGAATTGGTTCTGAATCAAAGCTCCGCATCCTAGAAAACCTTCAGCCACTGGCTGATCATCATATTGTCTTTTTATGCCCTGGCTTGATAATTCCTTGGTGGCTGACCACAGATTGAGTTCATCAAGTTATTCTGGAGGCCAGAGCAATACCCAACTAGCCATCTCAAACCCTGTACTTGATCTATTGGCAGTTCCTCTGGTTTTTTTAAATATTATCATTTTAACAAGTCTGTCAACTGTTCAATACCTCAGTGGCACTGGCCAATCAACTGAGAAGGGAAAGAATGCCTGGACAGTATCCTGACCAACCTGAATATTTAAAGGTTAAAAGCACTCACTCAAGTATAAGAATGAATGTGGTAAGTATGAATAGAAACCCAAAGTTTTATTTACCTAACATAACCATAGAGCCATATCTGCTTGTTTTTTCCTCCAGAGGCAGCAATGGTTTTCACATCCATTATCAGTGGAACGCTCTTGACATGACTACAAGGGCAATTGATTAATATGAGCTACACCTTACCTAGATAATCACTAGCATCTGACTGAAGAAAGTTACGATTTTGCTATTCGTGATCAGTATGAGTCTCTAGTTTCTGTGTTCTCTAGGACTATAATATTGTGAGCATACAGATGATGAAAAATGGAAATGGGAGGAGAATTATGGCTACCGGATCCTGTAGCAGAAGACAGGATACTCAAGTATCAGCAAAGTGATTATGAAATTTATGGGTTTTCTTTCAGACACTTACTGAAGAAATGGGAGCAAGATGGTTTCTACCTTTTACAGGGAGCTGATTAATCTTCATAAGTGATCAAAACGAAGCAGAACAACCTATACTTACCTTAGATTAGTGTGCCTAGGTTAATGAATACGTTTTCTCTAGTTTTGACTCTTATCCTATGTCTGACCTTAGATAAGTCACTTAACATCTACATCACTTATAAATTGAGGAAACAGGACAAGAAAGCTTCCAAAGTCCCTTCTAGTTCTAAGATGATGATCCGAGGACCTCAATAACTAGGAAAAAAGCTGTCTGCATAAATACAAGCACAATTAGGCTCATACGTAAATGGGAGTATTAAACTGTTGGTGGAAGTTATATTTTCTCCAGAGCAAGCTACAGGGCTTGATATCAGGCCTAGCCAATGGATTGTTTTAGACTTTTATGATTCATGTTCTCAGTTGGGGAGGGGAGTAGACTGGGTAATCAATTAACAATTCCTAATTGACGTGAACCTCCTAGAATGACACCTGATACCAATCGATTATATAGCCTACTTGTTAATAAGCAAAAACTTTAAAAAAAAAAAAAAGAGTTCAGGAACAGGTGGCTCAGGAGGAAGTCAGGCCTAGAGACAGAAGGTCCTGGGTTCAAATGTGGCCTTGGACGCTTCCTAGCTGTGTGACCCTGGGCAAGTCACTTAAACCCCAATTCCCTTCTTTCTGCCTTGGAACTGGTACTTAGTATCTATTCTAAAACAGAAGGTAAGGCTTTTTTAAAAAGCGTACAACGTCCAAGGCATACAAGGATCTCATTGTTAAAAGGAGAGGTAGTGGCTTTGTTAGGGAGGTGAAAAACAACAAAACTAGTAGGATGAAGAAAATTTTCTACTTGGATTTTAAAATAAAACATTTGTAACAAGCAGCATGGAGCTGTTTAATATATACTAAAAGACCTAACAAAATAACAACCCTAAGACATGAGACAGACACACCAACATATATTTATGTAGGGACCAGGAAATAATTCTCTAGTTAAAAAATTATATTGTGGGCATATGTAATTAATAGCATAAAAAGAAGTCTACATCCTTTGGAAGAAATCCAAAGGAAATATAAAAGACTAAGATCTACTACACATGGCAATCTATTCCAACTTGGGAATATATTATAAAATCAAAATCTGCCTCTCTAAAACTCACTGGTCCTAAATTGTACTCTCTGAAACAATAATTATAAACCTTCTTCCAGGGTTGCTCTGTCTATGCCTGAAGGAAAATTGCTTCTATCTAATCCTAAATCCATGCATAAAGATCCCCAGAGACCACTTAGTCCTTAGATGACAATTAACCCACTATTACATCTCTCCCCTAAATTATATTATGACAGAAATGAACACAATTCTGTTGATTTAGTCAACAAATGGATCACTTAAGGCAATGGGATTATTATTCTGTTCTGGACACTGTTAATAAATGAGAATCAAGTTTAATTAACTTTTTTGACCACCAAATGTTGACAAGACTAGTTAACTAACATACCAATTGTAGGTGTTTTCCCAAGTATAAAAATATTTTCTCATGATTCAACTACTTCTTTTCCCCAAGGCAATGCCAACTACTATATTGCTGCCCAAAGAAACACAACACTATTTTATTCATTATGCTTCCATTTATTAAGCTCACTCGTTTGCTTATATAGATTTTACATTCAGAGAACATATTACTTAAGAAATACACGAAAAATAAAAGCTGTTAATATGTACAAACTTGGTCTTTTAGATTTAATTAGCTTTTAGAGATCAGAAGAGTTAAACATCTTTTGAAGCAAAGCACCAAGTATATCTATCTTCAGCACTATACAAAAGCTGTGACGACACTGTGGTTGCCATAGATGTACACATCCAATTGAAAATCACAATGGAAAGATGCTGTGACTCTCTACTAAAGCGACAAGTAGGTTAAGCTTCAATTCTTCAATTTGACTTTAAGAGTTTTAAAAGACTTTGCAATGACTCTCAAGTAGGGATAACAGGAAAAATGTCAATACTCAACTACCTTAACTCATGTGGAACACAGATGTAATTAAAGTACAGTAATTCACTCCCATCATCCTGCAAATATTAGAAATTATAATCTACAACACCAAAGGTGACATTAAGAAAGCATTACATTGTTTAGCTATTAAGGACATTTTTACACACACAGCATAGACAACTTACTCTGCTAAAACATTCTAGAATAATTAGTTTCACACAAATTATGAGATAAAAGTACGAAATGATGTGACATTTTCAGGAATCCTAGAAATCAAGTTATCCTTTCATTGTACTTAATACCAACTTTATACATTTTCTCCAAAATGCTTTGCTTTTTGGGGGAAGAAAAATGCACATTTATTCCTAAAGGGCAAACGCCAAAGAACCATATTTTTAATGGCACCAGTTTCCTTCCATGTAGACATGGTTTTGTTGCTACAAACTACTAAAATCTGAAAGAACTAGTAAGAGCAGAGACACATTACTGGCACTACTTTGTTGTCAATATTAAGATAGCACAATTAAACAGAACATTTTAAAGTTTCAAATTCCCAAGGAAGTATTAGATGTAATAGACAAAGTAAAACATTTTGTGATGAATATCTCCTGAAAGCTGAAAATACAGCATTTCTTTCAAATTTTTAAATATGCCCAAAAAAAATGCCTCCACAAAAAGCATTCAAAAAGTAAACAATTCTGGCCTCAAAATCCTTGAGGCATAAGCAACTCATAATGTCCAACTTGGCCTTCTTGTTTCAGTTGATAGAGTAAGTCTTCCTTGCGCCTTTTTCTTCCAACCACCAGGTACCTATCATGCCCCATTCCATGAGATTTACTCTTAAGACCATATTTCTGAGCAATTTGATGTATTTGTTTTCGCTCATCACTGGTAAATTCTGTCGAGAAAGTTAAGTTTGAGTGGCTTGATGAGCGGGCGTAGTTTCTGATGATCTGTTCAATATCTCTCTTGGAAATTCTGTTTGGCCTCTCTATATCAAGACCAAGGCCTTCTCGTTTATGCTGCTCTTTGACTGAGATGGGTTCACGGATGCCCTCACCACATTTCCCCAAACCTCCACCAGTCCAGCCCATTTTTCTTAACAGCTGATTTCCAATATTGTCTTCTTTGATCTGCTGTTGATAAGCTTCTTCTGCTGAACGGCCACGAATTTCATTTCTTGAGATTACAGTATCAATAGTACCTCTCCTCAGGTTGTTCACCACAGTTGGCTGAGTCCTTTTAAGGATTTTCACAGCTTCTTCTGCAGCATCATGCTTGACACTCTTCTTTAATCCAACTGCTTCTGCTATTAATTCTTTCTCCAGAATTACCTTACATTTCCATTGGAGGCCTGTTAGTCTCTCAAAGACATACTCGACAGTCATTTTGTTAAACTGGGCAGTGTCATTCAGGGTACACACAGGATTTGAGGAATTCTCATAAACAACAAGGTCCTTTAACTCTGTCTTTCTTGAATATCCCTTAGGAGAATAATCTATTGTTTGGACTTGGGTGGCTGTAATGTTAGACTGAGTTTTTTGCAGAATAGTCAATGCCTCATCAGCAGCTGCATGTTTACTTGTCTTTTTGCTCCCATATCCTTCAGCTAAGCATTGGCCTTCCAAAAACACTTGACAGCGCCATAAACGATTGGGCATCATATCATACTTGTATTCAATGGTCACTCTGTTAAAGGAGGCAGAATTATTGAGGATACCAATGGAATCGCTGGCATTTTCTATGAGGACAAAACTAGCCCACTGTCTGAAATTTGCAATGGCAGAAGAACTGAGCTGTGTTGGCCCATTTTTAAAAGACTGAAGGTCTTCTGAGGGCTTGAGAGCTGGCGGGAAATCATAAGAAGATAAGCCTGTGGGAAACACCACGAGATCTTCTTGATAAGTGTGTCTGTACTTCCTTCTTACCACTCTAACTTCCACAGACTTCTGGAGAAGTTTTATAGCCTGCTCTGTAGCTCGATCCCTGGATCCATTCTTGCTGCCCGCGTAACCTGTGGTCAAATAGATACTCTGGCACCGAACTTCACAAGCGTAGCCATCAGTCAGAAATTTCTTGCTTCTGGGGATATCAGATGGGGCAATTTCTTTTAAAGAAGCGTATATATACTCGGGATTGGTCTTACACGCCTGTATGCAACGAGTTAAAATGAATGTATAACTCATTTTCTCAGAGCCAAGATACAGCTCTGGATCAGGAAGATTTTTCCGGATAGTTGCAGAGAGTCTTTCAATCAAATTTTGTTTAGCAACAAGCATTGCCTCTGGCAATTTTGTTGCTAAGGAAGATTCCCCAAAAGCTGACCTCTGAAATGCACTACTCGTGGCCGGTTCTCCGGTATTTGAAATCATTCTGGGCACTGCAGGATGAGGCCGACTCTCTCCGGCACCATACTTTCTTGGGCCTTCGCCTGGCCACCTGAAGGTGTCAGTCTGTGGCTCTGCCCAGGGTGCATCTGTGTCCATGGGGTCATCCCTCCTCTCCTCTTCCCTACTGCTGGCAACGAAATGGACAGGCTCAAAGCGGGGGATTCTAGGAACTGCTTTCCTTTTGGTAGAGCTCGACCCCGCAAATGGGGAGATGGGCCGCTTCTGCCCTTTGGACGTCTCGGGCACCACTTCACAGGGAGGGATGTCATCTATATGGATGCCTTCTGCCATCTGGAGGATTTTCTCCATCAACTGGGGGCTATACTTACAGCCCAGGAAGACATGGTTCGTCCAGGCAGTCGACAGAGACTGCAGCTGATCAGACTCGCCAGGGCCGGTGTAGTTCCGCAAGTGCCGGGAGATGAATTCCCGTCGCAGCCCCCACTGCCGGTCGCTTTCGTGGCTGTAGCGCCATTCAGCTACCGACACCTCCTGCTTTCGCTCCGGCTCTGGCTCGGGCTGCGGCTGGGGCTGCGGTTCTGGAGGCGGTGGCGGCTCCGGCTGGGGCTGGGGCTCGGGTTCTGGTTTCTGCTCCAGGTTGAACTCCGGTGGCTGGGACTGCAGCAGCCGCGGGAGCGAAGGTTGAGGTGGTGGAGGCGTTGGCGGAGACAGGAAGTCGTCCCCCAGTAACAGGCGCTCGCCCGCCATCATCGCCTCCTTCTCCGCCCCAGGGAGGAGCTGCACAGGGCCGCCCCCACGGCTGGTCAGATGGTCAGACGTGGCGCAGGGCGGGCTGCCGGCCGGGGGCGGGGTCCGCGCCAACCTGCCTCCTCCCCCCACAAACTGTTAAGTCACCCTGGGCCTGCTTCCATCCCGACCCGGCCCGGATCGGCCCGGTACTGCGCTGCGCTGAGCCACTGCTCTCGGCTGCTGGGTACACGAGGGCGAGGGGAGCCAGCCGCGACTGCCCGGGGGCATGGCCTGGCCCCGCTGCAGCTGCCACGCCGCCACGCCACGCCAGAGCCAGCCAGCAAGCAAGCGAGCGAACCGCGTCACCACGGCGGCGGCTGCTGCGGCTGCAGCGGCGGTGGCG
>NC_058130.1:17363309-17484077 GCF_016433145.1 Gracilinanus agilis | reverse complement strand
GAGGCCCCAGCCCTGCACCTAAGGAAATCCACAACCCGGGAGCCTCCTTTCAGACTTCCAAATCACTTTTGCCTTTCTCATGCACATAGACTCCACTGAAAGGGCCCCTTCGAGCCTGTTTCTGGCCGAGCTCTAAGCACCGGGAAACTTTTTGGTGGAGACGAGCTCTAAGCACCGAAGGGCGGCGGAAGGCAGAGGCTGTGCAATGCTAAAGCCCAGGGTTCAAATCCTCACTGTCAGTTCACTACCTGCCTGGCTTTCATCTATAAAGTACGAGGGAGAGGGAGGGAGGAAGACCAGGGGAGTCTGATGTCAATTAGCAACTTCTATAACTTGAGCGAGTCACCATTCTTTTTTTTTTTTAAACTCTTAACTTCTGTGTATTGGCTCCTAGGTGGAAGAGTGGTAAGGGAGGGCAATGGGGGTCAAGTGACTTGCCCAGGGTCACACAGCTGGGAAGTGTCTGAGGCCAGATTTGAACCCAGGACCTCCCCTTTCTAGGCCTGGCTCTCAATCCACTGAGCTACCCAGCTGCTCCCGCAAGTCACCATTCTTGAGTTAAAGGAAAGCCAGCTCACATTTTCAAATTGGAAAAAAAAAATATGTGCCTGGAAAATACCAAAACCTTTTGGATAACTCACTTTACTGCCTCTGGCAGATAAGCTATAAGGTTTATAGACAGGGATGCAGGGTGTTGTGTTCTGGGCTGGACTTTTTAAAAAGTGGGGAGTTGCTAGAGGACTGAGTGGATAGAGAGCCAGACCTAGAGGCCATAGTCTGGGTTCAAATTTGACCTCAATTGTGTGACCTTGGGCAAGTCACTTAACCCCCATTGCCTAGCCCTTACCACTTTTCTGCCTTGGAACCAATACTTAGTATTTATTCTAAGATGTAAGGGTTGTTTTTTTTTCTTTTTCTTTTTTAAAAAGGGAGAGAGGGATGATTGGGATGTTAGGCAAACATCATTAATATACAAGAGCAGGAAAAGCATTTATATTCCAGGCTGAATATGCCCCAATTTAAGAACACCAAACAGTGCAATTTAGTTACTATTATGAGGGCTAAACTGTTGAAAGAACATAAGGATGATTATATTATTATATTCTTTCTTAACAAAGCAGCCCTCACCCTAAAACTTCCTCATTCTTAAATTATGGACACAATAGTAAGGATATTGACACTGAGGTTGATCAATGTGTTTCCAAGAAAACTCAGGAGGTTGAAAATCAAATAGATCTTCACTTCCATCCTATGCCAAGAGGCTTCCTCCTCATTCTAAAAAAGGACAGGAACTTATGTCCCCAATATGGAAATTGTGAAATGATATCCCTACTTTTTTGTTGATTTAACTGATCCCCACTCTCATTTTTGATCTGGAAAGGAAGGTATCAAAAGGGGACCAAAGTTCCACAGAGAATCCTCTATTCAGGGATGTGCTGGTAAATTTTAGCAATAAGCTTAGAGTGGAGGGAAGCATTTAATTTGCATTATTAGCATTTTCTCCTTCCTTAAATCTAGACAATCAGCAAAACAAATCAAGCCTGAATTTGTAGCATTTGCAGATTTCTGAGGTATAAGTACTTATAAATGAAATTTAACAATTGGTTCTTTCAAGTAGGTAAGAGTAGTCCCCAGTACACCCCAGACTAAGGGCCAGTCCAAACTTGACCAAGAACTAAGGAAAGAAAGGCTAGAAGGAATATTTCTGCTAGAGTTGGGTAACCTCAGGACAGCAGAAATTCTGAAAGGCAAGGGGGTACCCCATCCAGAAGGTGCCTCTAAACCACTGTAAGGGCTTGAGAGTGAGAGTTCCATACTACAGGAAGCACAGCAATAGGCATCTGTAGAAAGGCAGTAGAGTGGATATATTATATCACAAAAACCAGAAACAAACCGGTGCCATGGGGAGATAGAAACAGAGATAGGCTAGCCTGGAGGGAAGAGTGAAGTAGCACCCCACTGTTCACATCAACAGAAAGGACTAGAAAGATCAGCATGATGCTCTATACAGAGAGTTCACTCCCTCTCAACTCCTCCCCACTCTCATAAGTTCAGGAACTCAGGCTACCAGGCCCTTTCTTTTGGGGGCTGAGGAAGCTCCAAGCCTAGGAACTGGGACCTGCTGCCTTCCCTCATTCCCTTTGCCTTCCAACAGAGGTGGAGTACTTGTAGCTCTCCCTTATAATCAAGTCATACCCAGGTCAACTCCTAGAGGAAGGCTTATTCAAGCTTCCAAAGTACTAAAAACAAAGAGTAGATAGAGTCCAGCCTCTTTTTGCTGCCTCATCCTCTGCCAAGACTTCCCCTTCTTTCTCATTTCACAGCTCCTAGGGAGGAGAGAGGCTAAGAGTGGATTTTGTGAATTTTTGTCTATTGTCATTCATCACTGTAGCTGGAGAAAGAGAAGGTAAAAGACCCAAGGCCCAGCCCTGGGAAAGAGATTCAGCTACAAAGCACAGAGTCAAATTTTCTTGACTCAAAGGTGAAATAATCAGAATGGAATAAGGAGTATAGAGATTAGGGAAACTAAATCTAGTTTTTGGGGCCACCCTTGAGCAGGTCTTTAGAAGTCAATTAGTCTAACTTCCCATTCCATACAGGCATCCTTCCCCTAAAATGTCCTTGACAGGCTGCTATCTTGTTACAGCTCTACAAAGATATGAAGGCAGCATGCAGCAATAGAATGGGCATAGGTGGCACCCCTAATTCAGCTACGTATTTGGGAAAGTCATTTCCTTGCTCTGCATCTCAGTTTCCTCATCTGTAAGTAAGAAGAGAGTTGTACTAAATTACTTCTAAGGTTTTTTACTGCACTGTAGCTATAAATCTATGATCTTGCTAATGAGGTTCTAACAGCCTGCAAGTTCAATAAGTCAGTACTGTGGTCTGCAATCTTAGACTGCCTACACATTAATAGACTGTCTTTTGTTCTGAATGCTCCTCCAGGTAGCTAGATGTCTAGATGTGGAAGTGGCCTTGGATTCAAGAAGACCTGTTTGGTTCAAGCCCTTCCTCTGAACCACCCTGCCTGGGAACTGTGAACCCATTTAACATCTTAGAGCCTTAGATAACTGAAGTTTCTGAGAAGGTGCCAATGTGCAGGAGTAGAGGAAGTTTCCTCACCTCAGAGTTCCCCCCTACACCAATGAAAACTATCTAGTATTCCTATTTATGGCTCTATCTGGTTGCCACATTCTTAGAACCCAGAGATCAATGTTGAAAGGAGGCTGAATAGGATAATGATAGGTTCCAAGACCACATTATATAAGGACTGGTTTATGAATCTGAGAATGCTAATCTAGGAAGAGAAGAAACTTAGAAGGAATATTCTATCTATCTTCAAGTCCTAAAAGGATGAAAATTCTGCTTGTGATTCTGAGCCAAAAGAGGGCAGTAATGAGAAGTAAAGGGTTCAGAGTTCAGAGAGGTACATTTAGGCTCAATGGAAATGGGAACTTAATCATTACGGTTATCCACAAGTGGAATGGGCTGCCTCAGGGAATAAATAAAAGTAGATAACTCGTTAAAGATCTTCAAGGAAAAACTGGATATCTACTTGGGGATATAGTAAAAGGAATTCTTATACAGGTATGCACTAGACTAGATGTCCTTCAAATCTGAGCTTGTATAACCTCTTCTAGTGAGGAAACTCACTATTTCACAGGTCAATTCATTCCATTTAGGGGTGGTTCTAATTAAGTCCTTTCTTGGACTCTACTGCTGCATTGGATCTGTGACCTCATTATGTTGGGCAGTTCCACTAATGATGCTGATTGGAAACCCCCCATATCTTCCCACACAATGCACATCCTCCCATAACTGTCTCACAAAGGACCAAGCTGAAATGCTACAGATCTTCCTTGGTTTCTCTATATAGCTTAAGGGTGTTTCATCCTTTCCCCTAGTTTCTGTTAATGAGGTGGTCCTTCTTGCCAAGAACTTCCTTGCCAAGGTCAACCACTCTACAGATACCTTTGATGTCATCCCCTTCCATCTTCTTCAGACTGCAACTTCAGTCATCCCATCTCTCTCTGTCTCTCCTCACATTTAGCCTCTAACAACCTATTTGTTCCTTGCCTTCAAAAATATGCAAGTCACTTCTATCTCTTTAATCCTGAAATTATGAATCTCTTTTTTCCCTTTCATAAACTCTTAGAAAAGGTTTTCTTTACCCATTGTCTCCATTTCATATCCTTTCAATCACTCTTCAACCCTTTGTAATCTGGCTACCAACTTCATCAAACAGATAGATGGTGCAGGTGATAAGACTGTTGGACCTGGATTTAGGAAGACAAAACCTGGCCTTAGACATTTATTAGTTGTATAAATAACACTAATTGTGTATGGGCAAATAACTTACCTTCTGTCTGCCCCAATTTCATCAACTATCAAATGAGGACACATAAGGCAGGTAGACACACACAGAGTAAAGGTAAGAGGCTGGAACTAAATCTATTAGGCATCAACTGAGAAAAAGAAGGCAAGAGTTGCAATCATGATATCTAACAAAGCCAAAGTAAAAATAGATCTGACTATAAAAGAGATAGGGAAGGTAATTACATCCTGATAAGAGACAGTATAGACAATGAGGAAATAGCAGTACTCACCATGTATGCACCAAATGGTATTATCATCCAAATTTTTAGAGGAGAAACTATTGGAGCTTAAGGAGAAAATATAAATAGTAAAACTATAATAGTGGGAGACCTGAACCTTCCTCTATCAGATCTAGATAAATCAAACCAAAAATATAAATAAGAGATAAGAGAGGTGAATGAAATCCTAGAAAAATGAGAGTTAATAGATATATGGAGAAAATAAATAGGGACAAAAAGGAATACACTTTCTTTTCAGCAGCACATGGTACATTCACAAAGATTGACCATGTACCAGAGCATAAAAATATTTCAAACAAATGCAAAAAAGCATAAATAATGAATACAACCATTTCAAATCATAATATGATAAAATAATAATTAGTAAGGGTATAAGGAGAGGCTAATAAAAATTAACTGGAAATTAAATAATATGATTCTCCAAAATTGGTTGGTTAAAGAACAAATCATAGAAACAATTAATAATTTCATTGAAGAGAATGAAAATGAGACATATCAAAATTTATGGGATGCAATTAAAGCAGTACTTGGGAAAATTTATATCTCTGAGTGCATATATTAACAAATGAAAGAAGGAAGAGGTTGAAGAATTGGGCAGACAAATTAAAAAACTAGAAAGAGAACAAATTAAAAATCCCCAGATAAAATCTAGTTGGAAATCTTAAAAATTAAAGGAGAAATTAATAAAATTTTGAATTAATAAATAAGACTAGGAACTAGTACTTTGGAAAAACAAAATAAAATACTGGTTGGTCTAATAAAAAAAGGAAAGAAGAAAAACAAATTAACAGTATCAAAGATAAAAAGGGCAACCTCACCTCTAATGAAGAGGAAATTAAGGTAATTATTAAGAACTATTTTGCCCAATTTGGTAACAAATATGGCAATCTAGGTGGCCTTATTTACAAAAATATAAACTGGATAGATTAACAGAAGAGGAAACAGAAGACTTAAATAACCCCATAATAGAAATAGAAATCAAACAAGCCATCAAAGAATTCCATAAGAAAAAACTCCCAGGGCCAGATAGATTCACAAGTGAATTCTATCAAACATTTAAAGAAGAACTAATCCTAATACTACACAAACTATTTGACAAAATAAACAAAGAAGGAGTTCTACCAAATTCCTTTTATGACACAAATATGGTACTGATTCCAAAGCCAGGCAGACCAAAAACCGAGAAAGAAAACTACAGACCAATCTCCTTAATGAACATAGATGCAAAAATCTTAAATAGAATACTAGCAAAAAGATTCCAGCCGACAATCATGAGGATTATTCACTATCATGAGGATTATTCACTATGATCAGGTGGGATTTATACCAGGAATGTAAGGATGGTTCAACATCAGGAAAACCATTCACATAACTGACCAACAGAAATCCCATTATTATCACAATAGATGCAGAAAAAAAACCTTTGACAAAATACAACACTCATTCCTACTGAAAACACTGGAAAGTATAGGAATAGAAGAACCTTTCCTAAAAATAATACAGTATATATCTAAAACCATCAGCAAACATAATCTGCAATGGGGATAAATTAGAAGCTTTCCCAATAAGATCAGGAATGAAGCAAGGATGCTCATTATTACTTCTATTACTTAACTTTGTACTAGAAATGCTAGCAGTAGCAATTTGAGAAGAAATTGAAGATATTAAAATAGGCAATGAGGAGACTAAACTATCACTCTTTGCAGATGATATGATGGTCTACTTAAAGAATCCTAGAGAATCAACTAAAAAGTTAGTAGAAATAATTGACAACTTTAGTAAAGTTTCAGGATACAAAATAAACCCACTAAATCATCAGCATTTCTATACATTTCCAACACAACTCAGCAGCAAGAGTTAGAAAGAGAAATTCCATTTAAATCACCCTAGACAATATAAAGTATTTAGGAATCTATCTGCCAAGACAAACACAGGAATTATATGAGCACAACTACAAAATACTTTCCACACAATTAAAACTAGATCTAAATAATTGGAAAATCATTAATTGCTCATGGGTAGGACAAGCTAACATAATAAAATGTACAATCCTACCCAAATTAATGTACTTATTCAGTGCCATACCTATCAAAGTACAAAGAAACTTTTTTTACTGAATTAGAATTAGAAAATTAGAAAAAATTATAACAAAGTTCATTTGGAAGAACAAAAGATCAAGAATATCAAGAGAAATAATGAAAAAAAAGTGAAGGATGGGGGCCTAGCAGTACCAGATCTTAAACTGTACCATATGGTAATATGGTACTGGCTAAGAGACAGAAGAGAGGGTCAATAGAATAGACTTGGGTAAATGACCTCAGCAAGATAGTGTATGATAAACCCAAAGATCCCAGCTTTTGGGATGAGAACTCACTGTTTGACAAAAACTGCTAGGAAAACTGGAAAATAGTATGGGAGAGATTAAGTATAGTTCAACATCTACCAAGATAAATTCTGAATGGGTAAATGATTTAAATATAAAGAAGGAAACTATAAGTAAATCAGATGAACATAGAATAGTATACCTGTCAGATCTATGGGAAAGAAAAGAATTTAAGTCCAAGTTAGGAATAAAGAATATCACAAAATGTAAAATGAACAATTTTGATTACATTAAATTAAAAGGGTTTTGCACAAACAAAACCAATACATCCAAAATGAGAAGGGAAGCAACAAATTGGGGGAAAATCTTTATAACAAAAACACTTGACAAAAGTCTAATTTCTCAAATATATATGGAACTAAATCAATTGCAAAAAAAAAACAAAAACATCAAGCCATTCCCCAATTGATAAGTGGGCAAAGGATATGAATAGGCAGTTTTCACATAAAGATATCAAAACTATCAATAAGCACATGAAAAAATGTTCTAAATCTCTTGTATTTAGAGAAATGCAAATCAGAACAACTCTGAGGTACCACCCTTACACCTAGCAGACTGGCTAATACGACTGCAAAGGAAAGTAATAAATGTTGCAGAGGATGTGGCAAAACTGGGACACTAATGCACTGCTGGTGGAGTTGTGAATGGATCCAACCATTCTGGAAGGCAGTTTGGAAGTATGCTCAAAAGGCTTTAAATGACTGCCTGCTCTTTGACTCAGCTACCACTGCTGAGTCTGTACCCCAAAGAGATAATAAGGAAAAATACTTGTATAAAAATATTTATAGCCACACTCTTTATGGTGGCAAAAAATTGGAAAATTAGGGGATGCCCTTCGATTAGGGAATGTCTGAACAAATTGGGGTATCTGTTGGTGATGGAATACTATTGTGCTCAAAGGAATAATGAACTGGAGGAACTGCATGTGAACTGGAAGGACCTCCAGGAATTGATGCAGAGCAAAAGGTGCAGAACCAGGAGAACATTGTACACAGAAACTGATACATTGTAGCATGATCGAATATAATGGACTTCTCTACTAGCAACAATACAATGATCCAGGACACTTCTGAGGGACTTATGAGAAAGAAAGCTATTCACATCCAGAGGGAGAACTGTGGGAGTAGAAACATAGAAGAAAAAACATTTCCTTGATCACATGGTTCGATGGGGATATGATTGGGAATGTAGACTCTAAACGATCACTCTATTGCAAATATTAATAATATGGAAATAGGTCTTGACCAATGATACATGTAAAACCCAGTGGAATTGCTCATTAGATACGGGAGGGAGGATTAAGGAGGGGAGGGAAAGAATACATCATGTAACCATGGAAAAACATCTTAAATAAAACAAACAAATAAATAAATAAATAGAATTTTTTTGAAAACTATAAAATGAGGATAAATAGCATCTACCTGCCAGAGTTATTGTGAAAACCAAATGTGATATTTGTAAAGCACTTAGCATAATGCCTGGCACATTATAAACACGTAATACTCATTTGTTTCCTTCCTTTTTTCCTTCACCCACCTCAAAGTGCTTTCTCCAAAGTTACTATCTCTTAACGGCCAGATCACATGGTCTCTTCTTAGTCCTCATTCTTCTCAACCCATGTGCTGCATTTGACCCTGCTAACCATCTTCTCCTAAAGACATTTTTTTAAATTTTCATGGCAATATTCTCTTCCAGTGAAGTGGTGTACTTCATAAAGAGAGTCTGGACACCCAGAAGTTCAGATTAATGGAACCAATATTTAATTATAATTATATTTACTAGCCAGGGCAGTTTCCTGGCCAGTAAAGCTGCACTGGACTAAAATTACAATGCAGTTTTTATAGGGTACAAAATACAAAGCAAACAATGTTCATTAATGAGGCATAACCTTGATGAAGTAAGCAAACCTTATCGTCTGGGAGCTATTTTGGTTAGTAGCAGGACTTTCCCTGTATATTCTAGTAAAGGAGTTACTTTCTCATGGATCCTGACTGTGTTGTTTTGGTTCTGAGCTGATTGACCTTCACAGGAAAGCTCATTTCTGATTTTTACTTTCCCCAGGGAAAAACAGGTTTTCTGCTCAATGACTTGTTTTACCTCACTTCACTAGACTTCATCATCCACATCATGACTCCTAACAATGAATTTTCCTCAAGGCCCTAATCTGAGGCCTTCTCTCTTAATACTTTCATCCTTGGTAACCTCATCAGTTCCTATTAGTTTAATTATGATTTCTCTGCAGATGACTCTCAGATCCAACTTAGTCTCTTATCAACAATTACCTACTGAAAGTTTCAAACTGTATATCCCAAAGACATCTCAAATTCCACATATCCACAACATAACTCTTTGTGATCAACTAATTGGCTTCCATGTCAACTTCCCCCACAACAGGCAAAGAGAATACTACAACTACCCTACTTTTACTCTGTCTCACCAATCACCAGTCACATGGCTAGGAAGAGTGGGGATCCCTGAGAGGGGCTATAACTTAACCTGACTCAAGCACAGGAAGAAGCTGCAAAGGCAGAATTCCTTACCCTTTCCCAGTGACCCCCTCCCAGCACTGCATTCCCTACTGTTTCACCATATCACTGATCCAGCAGCCTGTGAGTAAATCCACCTGCTCCTAAGTTCATTGTTTGGTAGGAACCAGTACCTGACACTGAAGGGTCAGCTCTGGATCAGTTTTGATTCCATGACTTTTCTTCCACCTGTCTTTTGAACTTCCCTATCTCTGCTGAAGGAACCAAACTTAAGTATTTTCCAAGATTCTATTATCTAGGCATTACAGTATGATCCTTTCCTTTTCCTATCCCTTTCCATCACTACCTCTATCCAATGGGGGCAGAGGGAATAGCTTGTTCTTTTTGTCTCCATTAGTAAATCTCTTGGATTCATCTCTTTCTCACTATTCACATAACTGCCATTCTACTTCAAGCCCTCCTAATCTTTCCTGGGAATACTTATTTAGTCTCCTCATTTGTCTTCTTGCCTTAAGTCTTCCAACTCTCTGATCCTTCCCCCCACATAGTTGCCAAAGGGATTTTTCTAAAGCCCTGCTCTGACCGACAGGATCAAACCTAAAATACTCTTCTGAATAATAACAAAAGCTAGCATTTATAAATACTTTATGGATATTTCATTCTATCTTCACAACAACCCTGGGAAGAATGTGCTATGATTATATCCATTTATTCCAATTTAAAGGGATACAGAATCAATTCTAAGTATTGGTTCCAAGATAGGAGAGTGATAAGGGCTAGGCAATGGGGGTTAAGTGACTTGCCCAGGGTCACACAGCTAGGAAGTATTTGAGGCTAGATTTGAACCCAGGACCTCCTGTCCCCAAGCCTGGTTCTTTATCCACTGAGCCATCTATCTAGCTGCCCCTGTGTTAAGTACTTTTACAAATATCTCATTGGAGACTCACAACAACCTTGTGATGTAGATATTATCTCCATGTTACAATCAAGGAAACTGAAGCAAACAAAATAAGTGACTTGCCCAGGGTCAAAACTGCTAGTACGTTTCTGTGGCTGAATCTCTACTCTGGTCTTCTTGACTCCAGGCTTAGTAAGCTCTACCCACTTTACCTCCAGCTGCCTCTACTTTTCTTTTGCAAACAGGTCCCTTCTTATTCTTCACATGAGATACTCCAAGTCTTGGGTTCCATCCATGCCTTTGCACTGGCTGTCTTCCATGCCTATAATATGCTCTCCCTCCTTACATCTACTTTGTAGTAGTTCAAAACTCTGCTCAAATCACACTTTCTCCCAGAGGCCTTCCCCTTCCCTCTTCCTTCCCTCCCATGAATGACTTTCCACTTATTCTCTATCTTGGATGTCTGTAATGATTTTCATGTTGTTTTCTCCAATTATGATTTTTCAAAAGGCAGGACCTTGTTTTTGTCTTTCTTTGTGCAGTATTGCACATTGGCTGCCATATACTAATGCTTTTTTAACAGACACTTTTTTTCCTTTAAAATTTTCCCAGATCTGCCTCAATGGCTTAGAATTAAGACCAGCAACTGCCTTCTTCCCAGCATTCCTTTCTGGTTCCCTTTCTGAGGGAGGTGAGGTATGGAATATTGACTAATTCATTCCAAGGAATATCTGCATCTAAATAAATGTGATTATTGCAGGTTTTTCCTTCCCTCCAAAATCTAGGAGAGTGGGAGAAATTGAGGTTCCCTCCTTCAGCAACTTCCTGGACTTCAATGGATCAAGAACTCCTACACCCCATCCTCCATACCCAGCCATTGTGATTTCCCTGAGATCCTCTAAACCAAGGCAACCCTACCAGAAGTGCCTGCCATCATGTAATAGACACAGAAAAAAATAAAGCCATTCCAACCTTCAACCGGGTCTTGGGGAAGGGAACCCTGAACAGGAATAAATGAGACATCAGACACTTTGTATGATATTAACTAGAACCCACAATGATTATGCAAGTGTCCTTGGAAAAATTCTTTCTCCATTCCCAACCAGTGTACCCACATTTTTTGGAAAGCAATTTGAAATTATGCCCCCAAAGTCACTAAATTATGTCTACTCAGTCCTAAAAATATTAAAGAAGAAATGATTATATCAAAGAAAATGGCAACAATGAGACAACATGCTACAAGTTGGGAAAATAGCCAATGTAGACCTTAAGAGAAAATTTTTTTATCTCTTTAAGCTTTTATAATACTGGCAAATAAAACTTTAAATTAGGAAAATGAAACACTAAGTGGTAAGATGTCTTAAAAAAAAAGAAAAATAACCTAGTATCAATGATAAAAGAGAACATAATAAACTTAGAATAAATAAAATTATTGGAAATTATTTTGCTTAATCATATACAAAGAAAATTGATAAAAATGAAACGGACAAAACAGAGTCCTACCAAACTCCTTTTATAAAACAAATATGGTGCTGATACCTACACCAGGAGGAGCAAAATTGGAGAAAGAAAATTATAGACCAAGTTTACTAATGAGCATGGATATAAAAATGTTAAATGAAAACTAGCTAAAAAACAATAACAAAATATCACAAATATTTTACATTTTACAACCAAAAGGATTCATACCAAGAATGCATATTCATGCCAAGAATTAATATAAGGAAAACTAGTAACACAATTGATTATATCAATAAGAAAAGTAATAAAAATCATATGATTATATCTAGAGATGCAAAAAAAAGGCCTTAGACAAAATACAACACTCATTCCTATTTAAAATACCGTATAGGTAGACATAAGTAGATTTTTTCTTAAAATTATAAGAATTGGACACTTAAAACTATCAGCAAGTATTATTTATAACAAGGATATTCTAGAAGAGTGAAACAAGGATGCCCATGGTCACAATATTATTTAATATTGTATTAGAAATGCTAGCAATAGAAATAAGAGGAAAAAAAAGAAACTGAAGGAACCAGAATGGGCAAAGAGGTAATAAAACTCTTTTTGCAGATGATATATTGTATATTTGGAAATCCTAGAGATTCAATGAAAAAGTTGGTTGAAACTATGAATAATTTTAGCAAAGTAGTGGTATATAAAATAAAACTTCTTAAATAACCAGTATTTTTATATATCACTAACATAAAGCCCTGCAAGAAGAATAAAAAGATACTCCATTTACAATAATCATAGACAGAATGAAATACCTGGGAGTATATCTACCAAAAACAAACTAAGAACCACACAAACATAATTATAAGACACTTTTTACAAAAATAAAATTGAATTTAAATAATTGGAGAAATGTTAATTGTTCATGGGTGGGCAGAGCCAGTATGATTAAAATGACAATCTTAACCAAACTAATCTACTTATCCAATGCCATTCCAATTAAATTACAAAAAAATTTTTATTGAGCTAGAAAAATAACAACAAAATTCATTTGGAAAAAAGATGAAGAATATGCCCATTGTGGGCAAACCCCAAATGATAACTGGTCAAAAGATATGAGCAGTTTTTGGATAAAGAAATCAAAGCCATAGTAAGAATACAAAAAAATGCTCTAAATCATTACTAATTAGAGAAATGCAAATCAAAACAACTCTGAGATATCATCTCAAACCTATCAGACAGCTAAAATGATAAAAAGGGCAAAATGACAAATGTTGGAGGGGATGTAGAAAACATGGAGACACTAGTACACTTTGGTAGAACTGTGAAATGATCCTGCCATCTTAGAGAGCAATCTGGAATTAAGTCCAGAGAATTATTTTAAAAAATTATACCCTTAGACCCAACAATACCATTGTGGAATCTATTTCCCAAGGAGATAAGGGGAAAAAGAAAATAATTATACATTCCAAAATATTCATAGCTACTTTCTTGTGGTGGCAAAAAACTGGAAATTGAGAGTTTGTCTACCAGTTGGAGAATGGCTGAATAACTCATGATATATAATTGTGATTGAATACTACCGCACATAAAAAAACGATTAGCAGGTTTTTAAAAAAAAAACAATGAAAAAAAGTAAAAAATTTTAATTAAAAAAAAAAACTTGGAAAGACCTACATGAAATTATGAAGAGCAAAATGAGTAAAACCAAGAGAACATTATATACCAGCTACAGAATTAATATATTTGAAGAATTACTTGTTAATGTCCACTTCCACTGATTTATATACACATACTTTTTTGTCAGGTGCTGCCTTCTATGGATCAGAGAGGTGGGGAGGTGATGAAATCCTGGAAATTTTAATGTATCAACAAACAAATTAATTTTTAAAAATTAAATAGATAAATGTTAGAAAAACTGCTAAGATTTACTAACGAGAGAATTTTTAATTAGCCCAATCTTAGAATAAGAAGTTGAATAAATCACAAATTTTATTTCTAAAGGGAGAAAAAAAAGTCCAGGTGAATTTATAAATGAATTCTATCAAATTTACAAACTAATTCAAATATTACATAAACTATTAACTAAAATAGGCAAGTAAGAGATTCTACCAATTTTTTTTCTCTAATACAATTTAGTCTTGATATTTAAACCAAAGATATGAAAATGAGAAAACTATATACAAATAACCTTTTTGAATAGCCACACAAAAATACTGAACAAAAATCAGAATATAAATTTCATGAACATATTAAAAAGATCATATACCATGACCTCAAACAATAAAAAACATGTAACTTAAAAACCCAACAAAATGTGACACTCATTTATGTAAAAATAAATGTAAAATTGAATAGTTTAATATATAATAAAAATGGTATGGCAAAAAAGCATCTATCTAAAAACATCTGCTAGATCTTTTCAGTAAGTTGAGGGGATATCTATTATCAGCACTTTTTATATAATATTAGAAATGCTAATTATAGCAATGAGGCAAGAATACAGTATTTGGTAATTTATCCAGAAGAACACAAGAAATATATAAATACAACTACAAAATATTATATACAGAAAGATCTAAATAAATAATGAAATAATTGCTCATACATGGTGATGGCGTCACAATGTAATAAAAATGACAATACTAGTTAAATAGACTTACTTGTTAGGTGACTTACTATCAAACCACCAAAAGATTACTTTGCAGACTAAGAAAAAAATGATAAGCAATTCATTAGGAGGTCCAAAAGGTTGAGGATCTTAAGGGAAATAATGAAAAAAGTGGGAAGGACAAGAACTCAGCAGCACTGTATCTCAAACTATATTATAAAGCAGTAAATAAAGAAGCAATTTGGTATTAGTTTAAAAATAGAAAAGTAAAACAGTGGAATAGATTAGATATGTAATATACTAAATGAAACAAACATAAAAATATTACATTTGATAAGCCCATGGGCTCCAAATTTTGGTTAAGGAAAAACTTTTAGGAAAACTTAGAAAGCAGTGTGGTAGCAGACATTGGGCTTAAAAGATCAGTATCTCTCACAATATAACACAATAAGCTCGAAATGAATTTATGACCTAGATATTTTTAAAATCACATCATAAACAAATTATAAGAGTAAGGAACAAGAAAACTCTTCCAACTGGGGATAAGGCTCAGCCAGTCACCACTCATTTGAAGGACTGTGTGAAATGTTAGAGACACAAAGAAAGACAAAAGCAGTCTCTATTCTAAAGGAACTCAACCATTCCCTATTCTACAGGAGCTCAACCAGTCCCTATTTAAAAGCTTACATTCTAAAAGGGGGAAAACACTATGCAAAGAAAACTGTGTGCATATAAAGGATGCCCACTCTCCCCACAATTATTTCATATAATTCTGGAAATGCAAGCAAGAGCAATAAAAGAAACAAATTAAAGACAAAGACTGTAGAAAGCTAGAAGATAAAACTCCCTATTTGCTGATATGATGCTATATTTGGAAAATCCTAGAGTAATCAGCAAAGATACTAAGACTTTTTACCAAATAAACCCTCAAAAAAAAAACAAATGAATTTCTATATAATAACAAAGTCCAAGAAGCAACAAAAGAAAAGGAAATCTTATTCCAAATAACTACAAAATGCATAAAATTTTTGAGGATCAATCTACCTAAGCATATAAAAGACATATAAATTTCATTACAAAGTGCTCCTTAAAGAAATAAAGAACAACTTAAGTAGCTAGAGAAATATTAATAACAAGACAATACTATTAAATTTATTTTCTATTTTAAGCATTATACCAATCAAATTACCAAAAGTATACCCTTATAGAACTTGATAAAATATCTAGAATACTTTGGGAAATGGTGAAAAGAGGTAGGGAAAAGGGGGGAATAGCACTTCAGATCTCAGACTACATAATAAAGAAGCAGTCATCAAAACTGTCCAAATACTGTCTTTAAAAAATGAAGAGGAAGAGCCAAGATGGTGGCTTAGTAGTAGCAAAATCTAGAACCACTTGGAGAATCCTCTCAAATCTACCTTAGCTCTTTAAATCAACTGAAGTCACAAAACCAAAAAGGGAACAGAATGAAGTGGCACTCCTGTGGAAAACAACCTGAAAGGTAGGCAGAGAGAGCCTATTTTCAAGGGATAAGGGGGAACTAGATGTAAAACTACACACAGAGGAGTGAAGGCTGCCCAGGTACTGAACCCTGGCACAAGCCAACTTCAAGATCCTGGAACCCTGCCTAAGCCAATAGCAGAGCATACCCACTCCTTGAAGTCCAAAGCTTTGGCACTAACCTCCAGGGAGGTCCTGAGGTCCTTGGCCTTTTCAAGCTTGTGGTGAAGTCCCTAGCCCCAGGGCAAAATAGCTCACAATGCTCCTGCAAGTCATCTGCAGAGGAGACTGAATCAGCAGTTTTCAGAACTCCTAGTCCAAAGGCAAAAAAAGGCTAGGAAGATGAACAAACAGCAAAACAAACAACTAATCATAGAACATTTCTATGGAAACAAGGAAGAACAAGACACAGATTCAGTATGGAACAGTGAAAGGCACATGCAAAAGTTCAAAGAAAATGAAGGATTGGTCTCAAGCACCGGAAGAGCTCAAAAAGGAATTTAAAAATCAAATAAGAGAGGTAGAAGAAAAATGGGGGAAAGAAATTAAAGTAATGCAAAAAAGAAAATAACAGCTTAAAAAGCAAAATTGATCAAGTGGAAAAAAAGTATAAAAATCCAATGAATTAGAGAGTTCCATGAAAAGTATAATTGATCAAATGGAAAAGGAAAATCAAAAAGTCATGGGAAAAAAATCATCTTTAAAAAATTAGAATTAACCAAAGAGAAGCTAATGATTTCATGAGACATTAAGAAACAATAATACAAAATTAAAGAATGAAAAAATAGAAGAAAATATGAAATATCTCATTGAAAAAAACAACTGACCTCAAAAACAGATCTAGGAGAACTGACCTAAAAACTATTAGATTATCTGAAAAATCTGAAAAGTGATTAGAAAAAAAGATTAGACATATTATGAGAAATTATCAAAGAAAACTGCCCTGATATAATAGAACAAGAGAGTAAAATAGAAAATGAAAGAATCCAGAGATCACCTCCTACAATCATAACTGAGAATATTATAGCCAAGTTCAAGAGCTCCCAGGCCAAGGAGGAAGGTACTGCAAGGAGCTAGAAACAATTCAAATGACATGGAACCCCAGGCAGGATTACACAGGATCTGTCAGTTTACATTGAAGGATCTGGAAGGCAAGGGAACTGGGTTTACAACCAAGAATCACCTATGCATCAAAACTAACTATATTCTGTCAGGTGAAAAAATGGTCATTTAATAAAAATAGAAGATTTCCAAACATTCCTGAAGAAAAGACCAGACCTAAACAGAAAATCTGATTTCCAAATACAAAATTCAAGAGAAGCATAAAAAGGTAAATAAGAAAGAGAACAAATTTGGGTGACTTGATAAGGTCAAATCGGTGGTTGGGACAAGTTGTAACTGATCCTGGGAGACCTCAGAGGAAGTGGAGTTTGCACCCAGATTTCTTGATATCCAGAAGGAAGATTGTCATCTACTTGTGGGAGATTTTTGGTAGAGACTATTAGTCCCAACCTGAGTTGCAGGTTAACTTGGGCTGGGGTTTAGCTCCCAGATCTACCCACCTGAAGGAATACAGCTAGTGGTCCTGGAGGAGCTGCAACATCACTGGAGTGTGTCAGAACTCTGCTGTGAGGATACCCACTTCAGTCCTGCTCTTCTTTGGGCCCTGTCTTGCGTTAGTTCTCAGTTCAGTATAGATAAGTCCCTCCCCTGACCCTGTGGTTTGCCCATAGTCTGGAAGTATAGAAACCCCTATTCCTATCCTTTAGAGTCTAAAGGATGTCTGCATCGGCTCCAGCTCCCGACCAGCAGAGCCCCAGGATGTGCCCCCGGGGGCCCTTCAGCCCCCACCCCATATTCCAGCACCTTCGCCTCCATCCTCCTCCTTCTGAAGGCGTTTACGGCTCTCAAGGCCAAAAAGGTTGCCAACTGTTGCTTTAGACCTTAGTTCCCTTAATTAAACTTGTTACAAACCCTCTTGTCATTTTACTTGCTGGTTTCACAGACCCCTTGGCTAGGTGGAGCAGGGCGACAGTTATGGCCTAACTATCACTTCTGTCAATAGGCATTTTCCCCTAACAGTTAAACCCAGTTTCCCTAACTTGTTAAGTCCCCACCTATTTATTATCCATTCCTGTCTCCTGCTCACCCTTTTGAACCCACATATAATATTTAAGTTATCTCCCCTGGTTTTCTCCATAAGACACCACAAAGAGCTCAGCAATAAATATTTGTGTGCAAACTTTTATTATTATCTCTTCGGGGTACAAACCCACCAGTGCTATGGCTGGATCAAAGGGCAGGCATTCTTTTACAGCCCTTTGGGCATAATTCCAAATTGCCAGCCAGAATGGCTGGATCAGTTCACAGCTCCACCAGTAATGCATTAATGTCCCAATTTTGCCACATCCCCTCCAGCATTTATTACTTTCCTTTACTGTCATATTGGCCAATCTGCTACTAATGCATTCCTGGTGGAGCTGTAAACTAGAGGACAGTTTGGAATTATGCCCAAAGGGTTTTAAAACAATGCAAACCATTTGATCCAGTAAACCACTAGTAGGGCTATATCCTAGAGCAGTAATAGACAAACTTTTAAAGAGGGGGCCAAAGGAAAGGAAATACTCATCTGTCAGTCTGTTTCTAAGGCAACTCTTTCGAAGTTTCATTATATTGTATCCTATTCATTCTATTCATCAGATTTGGAATAATGTCGCGGCTTGATAGAACATTTTGGGGAGCCACATCTGGCCCACAGGCCATAGTTTGCCCATCACTGTCCTAGAGAGATTAAAAAAGAAAGAGGGGGAGACCTACTTGTACAAAGATATTTATAGCTGGGTTTTTTGTGGTGGCAAAGAATTGGAAATTAAGGGGATGTCCCTCAACTGGGGAATGTCTGAATGAAGTGTGGTATATGATGGTGATAGGATAATATTATGCTATAAAGAATGATAAACAGGATGATTTCAGAAAGAGTTGAAAAGATCTACATGGACTGATAGAAAGTAAAACAAGCAGAACCAGGAAAACACTGTACACTGTAATATTGTGTAATTGTCAACTGTGATAGACTTAGGGCAAAGAATGCTATCCACCTCCAGAGGAAGAACTGTTGGGAGTCAGAATGCAGATATGAAAGCACATAATTTTTCACTTGTTTATTTGGGTTTATGATTTGGGGTTTTGGTGCTATAAGATTACTCACAAAAATGAATAATATAGAAATATAATAATACATGTATAACCCAGAAAAACTAAAATAAAAAGTACCAGAGATAATTAAATAACATCAATATTAAACATATAAACACCAAATGTCATAGCATCTACATAATTTTTTTTAGCATTTATATTCTTAAAAGAAAATGTTAAATGAATTACAGGAAGAATTGGAGAGTAAAATTATACTAGTGGGGGGCCTCAATTTATCCTCTTTCAGAACTAGATAAATCTAACCATAAAATAAACCTGAAGCTAAGGAAATGAACAGAATTTTAAAAAAGTTATATATGAAAAACTTACAGAGAAAAATGAATGCATATTAAAGCAGATAATAGCAGAAATATTAAGTAGATCCTTTTGAGACCACAATGCAATAAAATTACATTCAATAAAGGATACTGGAAGTGTAGATTAAAAATTAATTATAAACTAAGTAATCTAATCCTAAGGAATGAATGGGTCAAAGAACAAAATATAGAAATGATCAACAAGTTCATTAAATAATTGTTTAGAACATAACAGCAGTACCAGGTTTTAAATTATATTATAAAGCAGTAATTATCAAAACTATCTGGTACTGGCTAATAAAAAGAAAGATAGATCAGTGGAACTGAATAGACATACAACAAAAAGCAGTACAAGATTATAGTCTTGTATTTGACAAAAGCATAGATCCAAGTTTTTAGGATAAGAAATCATTTGGTAAAAATTACGGGGACAACTAGAAACTAATTCAGCAGAAACTAGATATAGACCAATATCTTACACCATTGGCTAAGATCAAAATGGATAAATGATATAGACAGAAAAGGAAATATCCTAAGTAAATTAGAAGAACAGAGAACATGTCACCTATCATATTTATGTGTAGAAGAAGAATTTATGAGTTAATGAGATGGAGAATATTGTAAAATAAAATGGGTAATTTTGAGCACCTTAAATTGAAAAGATTTTGTATAAATAAATGTTGCCAACATTAGGAGGAAAACAAAAAATTGGGAAAAATGTTTTTACACAGCCTCTCAGAAAGAGGTCTCATATGTAAAATACATAGAGAACTTTGTCAAATTTATTAAAATAAGAGGATTGCCCACTTGATAAATGGGGAAAAGATATGAACAATTTTTGGATGAAGAAATCAAGGCCATATATTGGCATATGAAAAAATGCTCTAAATCGCTATTGATTAAATATCATCTCACACCTATGACAAATGTAAGGAATGTGGAAAAATGGAGCCACTGTTGGGAGAGCTGTGAATTGATCCAACCATTTTGGAGAGCAATTTGGAATTATACCAAGAGAGTTATAAAACTCTGTACTAGGTCTATTTCCCAAGGAAATCAAGGAAAAAATAAAAGGACCCATATGTTCCAAAATATTCATAGCAGCTCTCTGTGGTGGCAAAAAATTGGAAATTGAGGGGATGCCCAATTGTGATATTTGTTTTGATGGAATACTACTGCACCATAAAAAGTGATGAGCAGGCTAATTTTTTTTAATTTGGAAAGAACTACATGGGGTAATAAACAATGAAATGAGTAGAACCAAGAGAACATTATTCATAGCTACAGAATTAATAATGGAAGAATATATTTTGAATGTTACCTCCAGAGAGTAAACTAAAGGGTGAAAACATGAAAGGTTTAATTTGTATGAACATATCCGTCTCCCAAATGAGAAACCTTCTGTGATATAGGGAGGGTAGGGATAGGCTAAGACACTTGTGGATGCAATTTATATAGTTATAAAGAAAAGTAAACTAAACATATATGAGATTTGCGGCTTTGTTTATGTATAATCTTTTCCTTTGTATAAGGAAATGCTTCCTTTATTTGGTTTTGTAAAATTTGGAATAAAAAAAATTTCATTAAAGATAATGACAAGAATAGGACAACATAACAAAATTAGTGGAATGCAACTAAAGCAGTGCTTAGAAGAAAATTTCTATCTCCACATCCTTACATTAATAAAAGAGAAAAAGTTGGTCAATGAACTGGGCATTCAACTAAAAAAAAAAAAAACAAGAAAAAGAATAAATTTAAAGTTCCCAAAATTAAAAGCCAAAATGAAAATCAAAGGAGAAATTAATAAAATTCAACCAAAAAACAATGAACTATAAAAGCAGGTACTCATTTTATGAAAAACAACAATAAAATAATGATTAATTTGATTTTTTTAAAAAGAAAAGCAACCACATTACCAATACCAAAAATTAAAAAGGTGAATGTGCCACCAACAAAGATGAAATTAAAATAATTATTAGGAGGGATTTTGACCAATTATATACCAATAAAACTGACAATCTAAGTTAAATATATGAATATTTATAAAAATTTCCTCAGATTACTAGAAGAGGAAATACTATATTTAAATAGCCTTAATCTTAAAAAAAATAAAAAGAAATTGGAACAACCCATGTGAATTTTGTAAGAAAAAAATTCCCATGACTAGATGAATTTACAAGTGAATTCTACCAAACATTTAAAGAACAACTAATTCCAATACTATATAGACTATTTTTTAAAACTAGGTAAAGAAAAAGTCCCACCAATTTCCATCTATGACACCTAAATCAAAGAAAGCAAAAAAAACAAAAAGAGAAAGAAAATTATTGGCCAATTTCCCTAATGAATATTGATGCAAAGATTTTTTTTTTAAATATTATGGTGGGGGGGGCAGGTAGCTCGCTGGGTAGACTGAAAAGTCAGGCATTGGAGAGAGGAAAGGAGAAGTTCAAATCTGGCCTCAGATCATTTCAAGAAATGAAGAAACAAAGTATCACTCTTTACAGATGATATTGTATGCTGAGAGAACACTATGCCAAGATAATGTCAAAATAGGTACGAAATTTAGATGTAAAGGGTGATTATCATAAGGAAATTAGGAGAGCATGGAAAATTTTATCCCTTAGATCTATGCATGATGGAAAAGTTCATGACCAAACAAAAGATAGAGAGGATCATAGAAGTAAAATGGAGAATTCTGATTACATAAAATTTAAAAATCTGCACCAAAAAAAAAAACCAACAATGTAGCAAAAATTAGAAGAAAAGAAGGAAACCAGGGAAATTTTTTATAGCAAATTTCTGTGATAAAAAGAACTAAAACAGATTTGTAAAAAATAAAAGCGGGGGCAGCTGGGTAGCTCAGTGGATTGAGAGCCAGGCCTAGAGACAGGAGGTCCTGGGTTCAAACCCGGCCTCAGCCACTTCCCAGCTGTGTGACCCTGGGCAAGTCACTTGACCCCCATTGCCCACCCTTACCAATCTTCCATCTATAAGACAATACACCGAAGTACAAGGGTTTAAAAAAAAATAAAAACAAACAAGCAAACAAAAAAATAAAAGCCATTCTCCAAATGATAGAGATATGAACTGGCAGTTTTCAGAAGAAGAAATCTATAAAATAATTTATAATCTACCTATGATCTCAAGAAAAAAAATCAATACTAAGTAGAGAAATACAAATGAAAACAACTCTGAGATGCCACCTCACCCCTATCATGACATGACTGAAAAGGAAAATGACAAATACTAGCAGGGATGTGGAAAAATAGAAAAACTCTACTAGTGGAGTTATGAACTGGTCCAACATTTTGGAGAACAATTTGGGACTATGCCCAATGGCGAGGGTGATGGTTTCAGAAAAACCTAGTAAGCCTTACATGAACTGATGTCAAATGAATTGAGCAGAACCAGAACACTGTACACAGTAAAAGCCATATTATAGTGATGATCAACTATGAAAGCCTTAGATATTCTGATCAATACAATGACCTTTAGCCATTTCTACAGGCCACATGATGAAAAATGTTGACAAGATCTGGAGAGAGAACTTATAAATATAAATACTGAATATAAATTGAAGCATATTATTTTACAACTTTCCTTTTTTGCTTTTTTAAAAAATTTTTAATTAGTTAATTAAGACTTTTTCAATGACTACATGATTCATGTTCTTTCCCTCCCTTCTCCCCTCCCCCCCAACCAACAAGCAATTCCACTGGGTTTTACACGTATCATTGATCAAGATCTCTTTCAATATTACTGCTATTTGGAAGAGTGATTGTTTAGAGTCTACATCCCCAATCATATTCCCATTGAACCATGTGATCAAGGAAATGTTTTTCTTCTGCCTTTCTGCTCCCACAGTTCTTTCTCTGGATGTGCATAGTGTTCTTTCTCATAAGTCTCTCAGAATTGTCCTGGGTCACTGCATTGTTGCTAGTAGAGAAGTCCATTACATGTGCCACAGTATATCAGTCTCTGTGTATAATGTTCTCCTGGTTCTGCTCCTTTCACTCTGTGCATCAGTTCATGGAGGTCTTTCCAGTTCATGTGGAATTCCTCCAATTCATTATTCCTTTCAGCACAATAGTATTCCATCACCAGCAGATACCACTATTTGTTCAGTCATTCCCCAATTGAAGGGCATCCCCTAATTTTCCAATTTTTTTGTCACCTCAAAGAGTGCAGCTAGAAATATTTCTGTATGAGTATTTTTCCTTATTATCTCTTTGGGATACAGACCCACTAGTGGTTTGGCTGGATCAAAGGGCAGGCAGTCATTTAAAGCCCTGTGGACATAATTCCAAATTACCCTCCAGAATGGGTGGACCAATTCACAACTCCACCAGCAGTGCATTAGTGTCCCAATTTTGCCACATCCCCTCCAACATTTATTACTTTCCTTTGCTGTCATAGTAGCCAATCTGCTAGGTGTGAGGTGATATCTCAGCATTGTTTAGATTTGCATTTCTCTAATTATAAGAGATTTAGAACACTTTTTTATGTGCTTATTGATAGTTTTGAATTCTTTATGTGAAAATTGCCTATTCATGTCCCTTGCCCATTTATCAATTGGGGATTGCTTTTTTTACCTTATAGAAATCTGTTTTAAATGACTTCACATGTTTAATGGGCATCATATTGCTTGTCTTTTCAATGTGTATGAGAAGGCTGGGTGGAGAGAGACAATTTAGAATTTTTTAAAAATTTTAATTTATATCAAACATTTTTTAATTAAAAAAACACCATTAGCAATGATCTCTTCATTGCTAACATAAAAGTCTTTTCTCAAATCTCATGCTTTTTTTGGCTTCTCTGAAATATTTTACATTTAAGATGTCCTATCTTTCTGGATAGGGCAGTTAGGTAGCCCAGCGGATTGAGTGCTGGTTCTCAAGTCAGATTCATTTTCCTAGGTTCAAATCTGGCCTCAGACACTTATTAGCTATGAAACCCTGGGAAAATCACTAAACCCTATCTGCCTCAGTTTCTTATCTGTAAAATCAGCTAGAGAAAGAAATGGCAAAGCATTCCAGTATCTTTGCCAAGAAAATCCCAAATGGAGTCACAAAAAATCAGATACAACTGAATAACAAAATCCTCCAGATATTCTCATTCCCTTCTCCTTGGGTTTTTAGTACACTACTCTGTCTTGGCTCTCCTCCTTGTTCCTTCTTGGTCTCCTTTTCTATAACATGATTAATGTCACACTCACTAATTATGGATTTTCCTCATGTTCTACCTTGGGCCCTCCTCTCTTTTCTTCCTATATTCTCATCTGGCGATCTCAACCACCTCCCATATGTTTATTTATCAACTCTATGTAGATGACTGCCCTATCTAAATATCCAGACATACTTAATGATGTAGAGATTGGATCCAGGAAAGAAACCATCAGACATTCTAAATGGGAGTCCCATAAGTATCTCAAATGCAAAATGACCAAAACAGAATTCTTCAATCTGAAGAACTAAAGTAAGCTGAGTCAGGAGAACAATTTATACAGTGACTAAAAATTGTAAAATAAAACAACTTTAAAGAAGCTAAGATCAAAGCAATGAACTATCACATGAGCTTCCCTATTAAAACAGAAGACACTACCATCCTTCCAGTCACCCAGGCTGACAGCTTCAATGTGATCTACTCCTCAATCTCACTCTCACTCTCCATGCCCATTCTGTTGTCAGATCTTGTTTTTTCTCTCTCTCATTTCTCATTTTTCTCTCTATTCCTACAGTCACAGTTCTAGCTCAGGCTCTTATTGTCTCTAACCTACTGCAATAGCTTTCACCAGGGAAATATTTGTGATCACTGGTCTATATCTTGCTGTCACTAACCACCTCCCACCCACCACCCAATGAGATTCAATGACTCCCTGTTACCTCTGGGATCAAATATGCAGTCCTTGGCATTTAAAGGTCATAATTTTGCTCCTTTCTATTTATCCAAACTTCTCTCTCTTCTCACCTGGATGCACTCTATGATCCAACTACAAGGACCAAATTTTGTTGTCTCTAACTTCATTCCTCTAGTGTATATATGTATATTCCCTTTTCTCTGCTCACCCAGTCATGAACTACCGAAAGCCCTCATCACCTCTTGCTGGGATTATTGTGACAGCCTCCAAATTGAGTAACCTGTCTTATCTCTCCCAACAAAAATCCACCTCCCATAACACTGCCACAGTGATTTTTTCTAAAGCATAGATCTGACTCTATCACCACTCCCAATGACTTCTAGTGGTTACCTCTTCCCTCCTGAATCAAATGTAAAGTTCTCTGTACCCAGCCCTTCCATACCTTTCCAATCTTCTACTTCCCTCCATGCATGCTAGAATCCAGCTAGCACTTAAGCATTTTATGATTTGTAAAGCACCACTAATCTTAATAAACCGATGGGGAGCAAGCTGAGAGAAATATCTAAGAACAAGAGTTAAAAGATAAATGGCCATGGACATTTCTCAAAAAAGAAAAAAGGCAAGCTATCAACAATCAAATGAAAAAATGCTCCAGTCACTAATGGTAAGAGAAATGAAAATTAAAACTACTCTCAAGGTTTCATTTGTTATTCATGATATTGTCAAAAATGAGAAGGCAAATGACAATATTTTCAGGAGTTAATGCCACATTAAAGCAGTGTTAGTAGAAAAAATGCAGAATGAAGCAAGCAGAATCAGGAGAACAATTTATACAATGACTATAGTTCTGATAAGGAAAAGAATTTTGAAAGACTTCCAACAATGAATGGAAGATGAAGACTCCAGAAAATGAAAAAGAGGGGCAATTGGGTGGCCAGACCTAGAAATGGGAGGTCTTGCATTCAAATATGACTTCAGATACTTCCCAGATATATGACCCTGGACAAGCCACTTAACCCTCATTGCCTAGCCCTTACCACTCTTTTGCCTTGGAATCAATACACAGGATTGATTCTAAGACGGAAGGTAAAGGAAGGAAAGAAAGAAAAAGAAAGAGAGAGAAAAAGATAAAGACTATTTCCCACCACTTTGCAGAGAGATGATTAAGTACTGGAGAAGCAAAATAAGGCAATGGTTTTAAGTTGTTTTGCTTAACTCTATTTGATATGATGGAAAGTTTTCATTTAATGGCAGAGAGGAGAGTTATCACAGGAACAGAGGTAGTTGTGATGTCAAAAAACAATAGGAGTAGCCAGGTGGCTTGGTGGATTGAGAGCCAGGCCTAGAAACGGGAGGTCCTGGGTTCCAATGTGACCTCAGGCATTTCCTAGCTGTGTGACAGTGGGTAGGTCATTTAACCCCAATTATCTAGCCCTTAACTCTCTTCTGCCTTGGAACCAATACTTAGTACTGACTCTAAGATGGAAGGCAAGAGTTTAAAAATAATAATAAAAGTTAAAAAGCATGTATATCTATATATCTATCTCTAAACATACAATATATTTATCACTCTAAAGATGGTTCTATATTCTACCTATACTTTTTAAGATTTTTACCATAAATGTTATTTAGGTTTTTGCATCTATTTATATAAATATATTTGGGAATAGTTAATGTTAATTGCTAATAATTATTTTCCAAATATTAAACCATCTTTACAACTCTGGTATGATTCGAACTTTGTCAAAGTAAATAATTTGTAGTATGCTGCTATAATCTTTTGACTAGGATTTTACTTAAATAGCATTCATTAGTGACACTGATGTCATTTTTTATTATTCCCTGATTTGGATACTAATATTACATGTACAAAACTAGTTTGCTAGATTATTTTCTTTGTAATTTTTGAGAATAATTTTTATACTGAGGTATTAATTGCATTTTATTCCTTTTTAAAATTCAATTCTATTTTCAGTTCCAAATTTTCTCACTCTTACTTCTCCTTCTCCCACTCACTGAGAAAGCAAGAAAAACAAAACCAGTTACTAATTTGTTACAAATAAAACAAATTCCTGCATTAGCCATGCTCCCTCTACACCACACCCCACTACACCCCCACCAAAAAAAAAAAAAAAGTTTTTCAATTTGCCTTGTGAATCTAGCAACTCTCTATTTGAAAGTGGAGAGTATATTTCATTATAAAGCTTTAGGAACTCTGATTAATTCCATTGTGTTGAACAGAGTTCCTAAGTCTTTCAGAGTTGTCTATACAGTATTGTTATAATATAAATTATTCTCCTATTTCTGCTCATTTCACTTTGTATCAATTTATACAAGTCTTCCAAGCTTATTAACTGCACTTTAAATATTTAATAGAATTCATCTGTAAATCTATGTAGACCAAGGCTTTTTTCCCCTTTGGTAGTCCCTTCATGGTAGCTCGAGTTCATTTTCTGAGATTGGATTAAGATCTATATTTCAAGTTGTGTTAATTTGAATAATTTATATTTCTTAAAAACCCGTTTAAATGTTTACTTTCTGTCTTAGTAACAGCTCTAAGACAGAAGAGCAAGGGCTAGGCAATTGGAGTTAAGTGACTTGCCCAGGGTCACACAGCTAGGAAGTGTCTGAGGCCAAATTTGAACTCAGGCCCTCCTAACTGGAGCTAGATGCTCTATCTAATGTGCTACCCACCTACCTTGATAATTCATACTTTTTAAAAGTAATTCTCTATGTCTTTAAAATTCTCAGTTTTGCTAAAGTTTTGCTAACATATGTATTATATAGTTCATCCTAATAATTTTTGTTTTCTCTGTGTCGTGATTTCAACTTGTTTCATTTTAACTTTGGTAATTCATTTTCTGCCCTCTTCATTTGGAAAAGGTTACCTAAATAGTTTATCAATTCTGACAAACTATATAAAGAATTAGCTTTTAGTTTTATTAAAAATTTCTATATTTTTAATTTTTTCTTCTAACATACAAATTTTCCTCTTTTGTAGTTAATTTATGTTTATTTCTAGTTTTTAAAGTTTCATATTCCATTTACTCTCTTTTTTATTTGTTAATGTATGTTTTCAGAGAGACTGTTTTCCTCTCAGGCTTAATATAGCTGTATTCCAGAAAGGTTGGTATTGATTATTAACATCCTCTTTTACTGTATTTGTTTCTATAACTTGTTCTTTAATCCAATAATTTTTTAAGATGTTACCAAGTCTCCAGATAGGTGTTTTTTCTTTTCTTTTTTCTTTGAGTCAATTACTACGTTGTGTTATGTACTGTTCTTTTTCCCTTTTATTTTTCTTTACCCTCATATATGGTTCATTCTATAAAAGTACCATGTGGTACCAAGATATAAGCATACTTTCTAATATACCTCTTCACAAGTCCCTAGACATGATTCGGTTTTACCTTCTTCGGTTAAATCTGTTGCTTTTCATCTTGTTAGAATTGTCCAACTCATGAGAGAGGAACATTAGCATCTACAAGTAGAAGAGCAAAGTTCCCTTAATGACTCCTAATTTATCCTCTGCTCCCAAACAAATATTCATCTTTTTATTCCTGGTAGTCTATCAGTACTGCTACATGGATGCCAGTAACAGAACTATACAGTCTTCAAAGAACTAAAAGAGAACTTTATAGAAGTTTGGGGTGGTGTAGCAATCCAGGTATACATTAATCGTGATATTATTTTAAGAAGTATTCAAAACTTAACTCTTATACTGCTAATGATTGATCCCTGCAATCTTGAGTCAAATTGAATGTAGACCTTGCCAAATCCCTAGCCCTTCCCTAAGGCTACACCCCAGAAGAGAGTCAGTTATCTCAGTCTCCTTACTTTTCCTTCAATGATCAATTAACATAGGTATCAAACATCAGTAGATGCCTTAGGCCATATCAGATCTGGATCCTGATCTTAGCTCTACTAATTGTTTTAGGCAGTTTGCATTTTATGATGATTACCTCATAATGTTAATGTATCAGGCCACCAGCCTCTCCCCTTCCCCCCATATTGTTGTAACCCCAATAAAAGTGACAAGACATCAGTTGGCAAGAGAGCTCTTGACCATCAGAGCTCCTAACCATGAAGCTCTTGACCATCAGAGCTTACTCGCTGTCTATCTACCTTATGCCAAAACCTTCTGTGTCTGTGTATCTTTATTCTCGCCTTATGTTCTCTTTCCATTAATCCTTAACCCGTAACCCATTTTCACTCAGTCCTTGGTTCCCCTTTCTAAGTGTCCAACCCACTAGGAATCTTCGTGAAGCTGCTGGACGGCTTCAGGTGGGATAAGCATGCTAAAACACATCAGAAACACATATGAAAAATAACTGGAACACAAGGTATCACCAGAGAAACATGATTAAGGAATAAGATAGACTGGTCATATGGTAAAAGTAATAAGACAATCTGATACTGTATGTCCTACTAGTACATTTTCATACACACACAGCACAAAAAAAGTCTTCAACAGGATGGGTGGACTACTGGTAGAAAAGTTATGGGAATTATGGGAGAACACAGACAAGAGTCACAAATGATTGGCAGGCACGGCGTGGATAAGTTAATACTTGTATCATTTGAAGAAACAGCCAGGTTGATAATGTTGGAGACCAATTTGAATATTTAAATGAATAAAAACTACTTAATATTATCAAGTTATTTCAAATAATTTAGTTAATTAGAACAAATATTTCTCAAAACTACCATTGAAAAAAATGAGCTTCCTTCCTATCCTAAAAAAAAAGATTTTCTACAATTATTGGGTTGCTATGCCTTTTTTAAATTCAGATAATTTTTATGAATTTAGATACCTGTCCTTTGGTACATATGTTTAGTGCCAATATTGTCTCATTGTCTATAGTTCTTTGAAACAATGCAATTTACCTGTTTACTTCTCAATATCATGAATTTTTATCATTTCTTTCAATGATAAACTACTGTTTATTTAAAATTACCTCAGGAATAATAAATTATCCTAGCTTCTCATTTTCATAATATTATACATCTTTATTTTTTAGATGTATCTAGAGTATTGTTAGGATGCATTTTCTTATACACTTGGTTACCTATTTTAATGGATTGTTAAATTAATTCATATTTAAAATTAGGCTTGTGCTTTCCATTTCTTTATTTTGAATTGATTCTTATTCCTTTCTTGTTTCAAGTCAGTATTGCAATTTGCTTGGTTCACACTGTATTTTGAAGCTAGTCACTTTCTAAAAACATGTCCTCCTTGATGCTACCTATTCCAGTTTACTTGTCCTATCCCAAATTAACTTGAATTTACTTCAGTTTTTAAAATTATTTTCCTTCCCTTTCAGGTTATTTTCAATTTTATTTTCTGATGCATACACATATTCTTATTTGCTACTTCTTTATTCAGAAGTTAAACTTCTGAAGCAGCAAGTCTGACCTCTCTTCCATATAATTTTATAAGAGGGCCTTAATTTATCTTCTACCCTGGCATCACTCTTAGAAATATAAACTTATAAAATGTTTGAAACCATTATTGATTATAGAAATGCAAATTAAAACAATTATGAGTTACCACTGCACATATCAGATTGGCTAATATGATAGTAAAGGAAAGTAATAAATGCTGGAGGGGATGTGGCAAAACTGGGACACTGATGCATTGTTGGTAGAGTTGTGAACTGACCCAACCATTCTGGGGGACAATTTAAAACTATGCCCAAAGGGCTTGATTATCCTATTACTAGATCTATATCTCAAGGAGATTTTTTAAAAAGGGAGGTGGAAACCTATTTGTACAGAAATATGTATTACAGCTCTTTTTGTGTTGGTAAAGAATTGGAAATTGAAGAGATGTTCATGTATTAGGGAATAGAGGAACAAACTGTGGTATATGATTGTGATGGAATACTACTGTGCTATAAGAAATGATAAGCAGGTTGACTTCAGAAAGACCTACACAAACTCATGCAGAATGAAGTAAGCAGAACCAGTCAGAACACTGTACACAGTAACATCAATATGGCAAAATGATCCACTATGAAAGAATGAGCTGTTCTCAGCAATATACTGATTCAAGACAATTCTGAAGGACTTATGATAAAGAATGTTATCCATCTCCAGAGAAAGAACTGATGGAGTCCTAATGCAGATCAAAGCATACTAATTTTAACTTTATTTGTGTATGTTTTTATTTTGAGGTTTGAGTTATATTGAGTATTCTCTCATAACATGACCAGTTTGGAAATATGTTTTGAATGACCATACATACATATATAAACCCAGATCAAATTGAGAGAATTTAGATCTTATAATTTTATTATTTAATTTGTAAATTAAATTATTACAAATAATATGGAAAACAATATTTTAAAATACCTACATAAATTCATGAAGGAAGCATTATTAGATGAAAATAATACTGTGTGATGGGAATCACTATATGTTCGAAATCACGAGTCCTTATCCTTTAGCCAGCTATGGAAAGGGCTGTACTGGTTTTGTTTAGGAGGTCATTTGGTGCACTGGGCTTATGGGGGGCATGGGAGGGGGACACTTGACTGGCTACATTCGTGTGTGCTTCTCTCCTTAGACCTAGCCACATTACTTACTAGGCTGATACCTCAAAAACAGCAAGAAAAGAGAAAGAAGACCTGCATATACATCAATATTTATAGTAGCTCTTTTTGAGATAGTAAACAAGAACTGTAAACTAATGGGCTATCATCTCTCAGTTGGGCAATGCTTTAATAAATTATAGCACATAAATGGAATGGAATACTATTATTCCTTTAAAATTTTTTATAAGGATAATTTCATTAAGGCCTGGGAAGACTTATAAGAACTGATATAGTGTGAGTTAACGAACCAGAGGGACAATTTATATAACAACAATAACCATGGCTCCAAAGGACTAGTAGCATGCTGCTACTCAGCTACTGAAAGAAAGGTGACAAATTCAATGAAGACTGACTCAGTTTCCTTTTGACATGGTCAATGGGTGAATTTGTTTTGTTTCATTATGTATATTTGTTATACGGTGGTTTTTTCCTTTTTTTCCCCCTCAGTGGAAGAAAGGTAGAGGGGAGGAAGAAAAGGTGGATTTTTCATTGAAAAAAATTAACTTGGTTTAAAAATCACAAAAAAACACAACAAAATAAATATGGTAGGAACAACTATTCTAAAAGTATGCCTAAAGGATTTTGTGGGAGAGGTGACACAATATTAAATATACTGAGGCATTAACTCAAGGTATATTAAAAGACAAAGAAGCCAAATGCTTAGAAAATCATAGACTTTATCGTTAACAAAAGATTGTTAATAATTAAACCTATATGATTGCTTTCCTGCTTACCAATCTCAGCAAAATCTTTATAAGAATAATTACACAGTCATCCAGGACCTCCTTAATGAAAGAAAAATTATATTCTACAAATAATAATTTTTTTTTACAAACAATAAAATCTTTATGGAAATACAGCTGTTTGACTGAAAGGCACACAGATTCCACTGTGCTTATTTGTTGTTTTTTTTTAAACCCTTAACTTCTGTGTATTGGCTCCAAGGCAGAAGAGTGGTAAGGGTGGGCAATGGGAGTCAAGTGACTTGCCCAAGGTCACACAGCTGGGAAGTGTCTAAGGCTGGATTTGAACCCAGGACCTCCCCTTTCTAGGCCTGGCTCTCAATCCACTGAGCTACCCAGCTGCCCCCTATTTGTTTTTCTTTAAATAATTTCAAATTAATTTTATTTCCCATATATGATCCATTACTATACATATATAAGTATTACTTATCAGTTGGGCTCCAGCTCCTGAAACACGTTTTTTTTTTTTTTCCTAGAAGGGTTGTCTTCTCAAATGCAGTCTTTTTTTTTTTAATCAATTTTTACTTCAACTTCAAGGAACTGTAATCTGACAAATAAGTGCATTCCCTTCAGACCCTAAACCTTCTACACTTTAGTATGTGGTCCTTGGAAGTTGTTGAGGCTGACCAATTCAACAGTGATTCTCTCTAACTTAAGAGGCTGATTCTTAGATAACATATATTACAAGGGCCATATTTAGTAGATTGGATGCCAAGTAGCAGACATAATCTGTTGCCAGGGCCTTACTCTTTCCAGAATCAAGTCATTCCAACTCAGTCATATTTTGTTCTAAATGGCCCCTCAGAAATATAGGATTACCTCCATAGTATGCACTTATTTACTGATTATGAAAATTAGATTAAAATACCTTCTTCAAAGGTTTTCTTCTCATGAAATGTTAAGACCCCTTGAAATATGTAACATCCATTTATTATAAACTTATTATGTTAGGTTAACTTTATTTAAAGACTCTCTGGCTATTCATATGAAATAAAGCCTAAAAAGGAAGTACATGCTTACCTAATATGAGACGGCACAGAGGTTTCAATCTGCAGTAGTGTAAAGTTGACTCATATGTAAAAAGATCACAAATCTGTCCTTCTGCCCCTACCCATGTTGTCCTGTCCCCATTTTCCTAATATAGAAACAGATTCTGGAGGCAAAGTGACTTATCCAAAGTATCTCATCTAGGAAATGTTTGAAGGAGGAGTAATTTTAGTTTGCATTTCTCTCATCAGCAGTGATTTAGAGCATTTTTTTTTCAAATGACAATAGGTAGCTTTGATTTCTTCATCTGAAAACTGCTTATTCACATCCTTTGGCCATTTCTTAATTGGGGAATGGCTTATATTCCTATAAATTTGACTCTGTTTTCTATATCTTTGAGAAATGAGGCTTTTGTGACACATTCACTATAAAAATTTTATCTGTTTTTTATTTTCTTCTAATCTTGTCTGCACTGGTTTTGTTTGTGTAAACTTTTTAAAAATTAGTTTATTTAGAATATTTTTCCATGGTTACATGACTCATGTTCTTTCCCTACCCACTCCCAGAGCCAACAAGCAATTCCACTGGGCATGTAAAACTTTTTAAAATTTAAATGTAATTCTGCTTTATTTCTCATAATTCTCTCTATCTCTTGTTTGAGCATAAATTCTTCCTTTATCCATAGATCTGACAGATAAAATATTCCATGTTCTCCTAATTTGCTTATGGTAGCACCCTTATATCATATCTCATTTTGACCATATCTTGATAAACAGCTTGAGATGTTGGTCTATACTAGTTGCTACCATACTGTTTTCCACCTTTCCCAACAGTTTTTGTCAAATAGTGAGCTCTTCTCTCAAATGCTTGAATCTTTGGGTTTATCAAACACTAGGTTATTACTAAAGTCATTTTCTACTGTGTAATGTGTTGGAGGTTTTAAATTTTTTTCAAATATATTTTGTTAAATTATTTCTCAATTGCATTTAAAAATGTTTAATAATCTTTTAAAAATTTGGGGTTCAAATTGTCTACAACCTTCCTTTCCCCTCCCTCCTCTTTGAGAAGGCAAATAATTTGATATCAATTATACATGTGAAGTTATGCAAAACATATTTCCATATTAATCATGTTGTGAAAGAAAACACACAAAAAACAAAACAATAAAAAATAAAGGGGAAAATTGTATGCTTCACTTTTCATTTAGGGTTTGTCAGTTCTCCCTCTAGAGGGGAGTAGCATCAAAATGTAGTGAGAACTAAGCAAATCTTAGGGACAAAATAATTGACTTTAAACATGAAGGGGATAAAAACCAATACAAAAGAAAGAAGTGCAAGAAAACATAAACCTAACGATTATAATTAAACAATCCAATAAAATGGGTGACCCACTATATAAGAAAATGCAGTCCAACAATCCTCTGTATGTATTTTTAAAATAAAGATATACATATGATAAAGACAAGAGACTGGAACAATTTACTATTTATAAAGTAATTTTATCTAGCTTTCTGGAAGCTTTTAGGTCAAAAAAGTCACCTTCTTAGAAAGGCAAAGAAGGAACGTTGGAAATTATTTAGAAGTAATTGGAGGAGAACGTTTAATTAAAAAAAAGGGGTGGGGAAGGCAACAAGGAAGAAATAAATAAAGCTAGAAAACTTGGCGAGGAAAGAAAGAGGCAATAGGACATTTTTATTTCCTTTGCAGATAAACAGGTACATTTCTCCATGAATTAGGAAAATTGTTGCCACCACTAGGGGTCAATAAAAGTTTGAGAAGCCTAAAAGTAAAAAAGTAGTGATTATTTTAGTTTTAACAAGCAAAAGAGTGACATAGGCAATGTCTTAGGGTTTCTAAAAACTGTAAGATCACTGGATAAGTGATCTCATCCATAAAGACAGTCTCTCCAAGCAATGAAATAATCACCAAACATTTATTAGGTGTTTACTATGTTCCAAGTACCATGCTAAACAGAAGGGAAACAAAGATAAAAGAGAAATCATATTTGACCTCAATGAGCTTATGGTGTAGATCATAACTCTACATATTGGTCCCTACTAAAAGTACTAACTGACATATTTAAGGAGCATTTAGGTAAAATGATGAAAAGGTGGAAGACTAGACTTCTTCTCTGCTCTCTGTGATCTCTCAAGCCTCTCCAGCACAGAAAATATGGGTCAGAGAAAAAGCAACTTCCGTTATCTCTGTGGTCTTGGGCGCTCAGAACCCAACAGAAGATAAAACTCCTAATGCCTACCTCACGCTCACTAGCACCCCCTCCCCCATTACCCACCATGCTCCTGAAGGCAAGGTTTCACTTGACACTTGACACACAGGCTTGCATCAAAATGTAACCTTTCACCCTGATCCTTCCCCCACCCTCCATCTAGTACCAAAAGACCCAGGGACCAGCCTTGACAGCCAAAGCCTCAGCTCTGTGCTGCAAAGCATATTTACAAGAGAGCAGAGAAACAGGAGAAAGTGCCTGGGCTTGAAACAAAATTCAACCCTCACTTTCCTCCCAAAGCCTCGGAGGTCTTAGCTCCAAATGACAGGATCTGCCCAGGCCGCAGTGGCCCTCAGTACTGCCTGGTCAGAGAACGGAGGGAGGAGAGGAGGAGACGGGTCGGGTCGTCCTCCATGGGAGCTACATGGCATTCCACTAAGCCTGAGGAGAAGAGCCCAGCATCCAATTCAAGCCAGTTGTCCCCCACCCCTCAAAAAGTATCTGAATCAGAAACCTAGACTGGAAAATTACAAATTGCTCAGTTGGAAGAAGACTGAGACACAATGAAATCCATACCCCCAAGGAAAACCATCAGAGGGAAGGGAGTCTGAAAGTAAACAAGTGGGAAAAATAAAGGAAAAAAAAGACTATTAAAGCTCTCAGGACAAAGAAAACTCAAAAACCTTGAATATCAACAGATAACCCAACAGGGAAAACATTAATAGAAAAAGGAAACATGGCCCCCAAATCTGTTAAACAAATGTGAATAAATACTAGAAAATAAAGAAAAAAATATTTAGCATTTGATGAGGCAGAGGATCTAGTAGATGTCAAAGAGAACATGGACTATAACATGCTTTTTCTGAGTGGTTTAAAAGAGAAATATGAGAGCTGAATTTGTAGCAAGCAAAAATAATTGGCAGAAGAGAATAGCTCGCAATGGCAAATCTCACCAAAGAAACAAAATGAAATAAAAACAAAGTGGAAAAACAACTACACAAATGTGAAGGACGATCTGGAAGAAAATTAAAAAAGCAGTAACGTTATAAGAAGACATGTTCTGTACTGGAGCAAAACAAACTGATCTCAAAGACAGTATGCACAGAGACATGTCGGGATGAGTCGTCTCCCAGAAGACCACAAGTCAAAACATCTGACCTCTATGATGTAAGAAATAACCTAAGAAAACTGCCCAGAACTTCTAAATACAGAAAACAGGGCCAACTGAAAGAATCCTCAGAGAGCCACCAGAAAAAACACCCCCAAAGGCACCCAGTAGCAAAACTGAACAATTCCCCTGAGAAAAGGCCGCTGTCTGTAAGCTCTGTGGCAGCTCTCCCAGCTATTCTTCACCTGGGAACATGCTAAGGGAATGGTTTTCAGAGCTCGGGAGCTCAGGGTGCAGCCCAGAGTGACCTAGCCTGGAAATATGAGTTTAGCTATCCATGAAAAAAAGAGTCATTTCATAATAAAGACAATTTCAAAATAGTCTCAGAAAGAAAACTAGACCTGAAGAGATTATTTGCTTCTCCAGCACTGGCAGAACACAGCTGTGCAGGAGGGTTAGTGACTCCAAGAGCTGCAAAAGCAACACAGTGGCAGGGAGAGACCCAAGAAGTCAAGGGTAAACAGAGGCCGGCTCGGAGCCTCGTGGCACTCAGCCTACAGATGAAATGCTTTTTGTGGGACTAACAAAAGGCAAGAGTGCAAGGAAGGAAAGAGGAGAACGTGTGACAGGCCTGGAGGCCTAGCACCGAGGGGTGGATGCTCCTGCAGTGGTTGAGGAAATAGGGAGAACCGTTAAGGGAAGGAGAAAAGAAGATGCCCTGTTTTGGTGGTGGCAGGAGCTGCTACTGAGAATGTTCTTATGGGTGAAGAGGGATGTTCAGTGAAAGAAGTTGCACTGGGTGTTGGCTGTGGGGATTTGAGGCTTCAAAAGACCAGCTGTACTGCCTTGGGAGGGGGCAAATGAGAGGTTCTTGAGAGAAATCATCCCCGAGGGGAGGGAGAAGGCATGGCCTCCGGGGAGATCAAGAGCCAAGATGGGAAGGTAGGGGTCCATGGGAGGCTGCGTAACTGGGAGGCAGACAGGAGGACTTTGCCATGGGACAGTGCCCTCTCTGTCAACCACAGGAATTTGGCATGTGGGGGAGAGTGAGGCACAGTGGAAAATGGGCAGCCATGGCCTAAGTTCTTATGAGGCAAAGGCAGAAATTGCTTCAAAAGGAGAAAGCAATGGATACCTTGGAAGTTTTGATTCCACAAGGAATACAGATAATAGAGATAGACTACACAAGCATAAGGGGGAAAGAACCTCTAAATGAGAGTCTAGAGAAGGTAAAAAGGGAGGACGAATAGTGAAGAGTGCAGGGGAGGAATACTCTCTCAAAGGGGATGCAAAAAATGAAAATTTAAAAACTAATGAACAGGAGCAAATGAAGGGAACAAGAGGAAGGGAGAAATCTACTTCACTGAGAGGGAAAGAATTAAATAACTAGGTAAAAGCAAGAAAGAAAAAGTAATTAATAAACAAAAATCCAAAGGAAAAGGGGTAAAGAAAAAGAAGAGGTAAGGAAAAGCTAACCAGTGGGACAGGGAAAACAAATAACTTGAAAAGAAGTAAAGACAAATGGAGGAAAATATAAAGCTAACTCTCATAACTTAAATTAAATCCAATTAAACAAAAAAAAAGGAGTAATAGACTGGATGAGAAAAGAAAACCCTACAATCTATTGCTTATTAGAAAACATTTCAAAAAAGACAAACACAGAATCACACTGAGAAAAAAGAAACAAAATTAACGTGAATCAGGTGAAAAAAAAAGATGGAATTACAATCATTCTGTTTGATAAAAAAAAAAAAACATTCAAAAAACCAAAAAGGGATAAACAAGGAACATGTATTATGGTAAAAAGAACTATAAACAATAAACCAATATCAGTATTAAACCATATTGATCCAAATGCGTCAGCATCCAAATGCAGTAGGAAAACATTAACTGACCTAGCAGAAGACAGAAAGACTAACAGTAAAAAAAAAAAAAGACTAACATTTACAGAAGACTTCAATGTTCAATGTCCCTCTTTCAATTTTAGATAAGTCTAACAAAAAGATAAATTAAAAGGAAAATATGGAACAAATTACTGGAGAAACTAGAGCTAAAAGACTTAAAACATCTTCTAAGTAGAAATGCAAAAGAATATATGTATTAAATTTTTTTTTAATCCTTCCTTTCTATCAGCATCAGTTCTAAGACAGAAGAGTAGCAAGAGCTGGGCAATCAAAGTTAAATGACTTGTCCAAGACCACAACACTAGGAAACATCTGAGGTCAAATTTGAACCCAGGTTCTTCTATCTACCATGCTACTACCTTGCTGCCCCAATGTATGTATTTCTAAGGCCCATATAAAACTTTTACAAAAATTGACCATGCATTCAGACAGAGAGATACTACAAACACACTTTTAAAAGATAGAAATACTAAATACATCCTTAATAGAATATAACACGATAAAAATAGCCTCAGGGATCATGAACTCAAATGGAATCTTAATGAAATCTAAATAGTGAGTGGCTCAAAGAACAAATCACAGAAACAAAAATTAAAGAAAACAATGATGAAGCATATAGCAAAGTTTCTCTGATGCAGCTAAAAGAGTCCTCAGGGGAAGTTAGGTCCCTAAAAACATACATTAACAAAATTGGGGGGGGGGGGGAAGAGGATTGATGTTTTGAATTTGCAATTTTTTAAATTAGGAAAGCAACAAACAAATAAACCTAAAATAAGTATAAAAGACTAAATATTTAAGATTACAGGAGAAACAGGTATGCTGAAAATAATTTTTTTAAATAAAAATTATAAATAAAACTAAAGCTGGTTCTTTTAAAATACTAACAAAACTGATAAACCTTTACTCCGATGAAAAAGAGGGTAGAAAATCAAAAATAACCAGAAACTATTATCTATATCTATAGTCTAAAAAAACTAAGAACCCTTAGGGGCAGCTAGATGGCCTAGTAGATTGAGAGCCAGGCCTAGAGGTAGGAAATCCTGGGTTCAAATTTGACCTCAGATACTACCTAGCTGTATAACCTTCGGTAAATCACTTACCCCCTATTACCTAGCTCTTACCACTCTTCAGCCTTGGAACCAAGATCATACACAGTGCTGATTTTAGACAGAAGGTAAGAGGTTTGTTTGTTTGTTTGTTTCTAATAAATAAATAAATGAGAACCACCCTCAAAATAAAGGAATACAAAATATATGACTTTTAGAAGAACCAACAGAGATCTTAAATAACCCAATTTCACAAAAGGAAATAGAACAAGCTTTAAAGGAAATATCAAATGGAGGGAGAAACTCTTGGTTCTGATGGATTCACAGAATTCTACAAAAACGTTAAGGAATAATTAGTGCCAATACTTCACAAATTATTCTCAAAAGTGAAATGCACCTTACTAGAATCCTTTTGTGAGGCAAATATAATCTTAGTACATAAATCAGGGAAGGCTAAAACACACACACACACACACACACACACACACACACAACTATAGGCCAATATCATTAATGAATGTGGATTTGAAAAAAAAAATTTAATCCTTTCAGAATACGGCAATTTATCTAGGTCATTCATTACGAACAAGCTGGATTTATATGATGGATACAAAGATGGCTCGATATTATGAAAATAATTAACATAGTCACATTAAAAAAAACCAAGACATCCTAAATCATAAAAATCTCAATGGATACAGAAAAAGCCTTTGACAAAGTACAATTCATTTAGGCTAAAAACCCTACATAGTATAGGTATAGAGGGACCTTTTTCCCCCCAACATTATAAAAAGCATCTATCTAAAATCAAAATCAAGTATTACATGCAATGTCAATATAATAGAACCTTTTACAATAATTACTGGGAAAAAGCAAGGTTGTCCACTCTCTTGACTGTAACTACTAGAGTTCAAGAAATTATCACAAAAACAATAAGACAAGAGAAAAAAATTAAAGACACAAGGAAAAGTAAAGAGAAGATAAAACTATTCCTGTCTGTTGATGATATGATGCTATACTTGGAAAATCCTAAAGAATCAGCATATTTATTGAAGCAAGCAGTAGCTTCAGGAAAATTGCTGGCTACAAAATAAAACCTGAAAAACCAACTGAATTTCTATATAATAATAACAAAATCCAAAAAGCAATAAAAGAAAGGAAAATTCCATTTCAAACAACTACCAAATGCATAAAATATCTGAGAATCAATCTACCTAAGCACTAAAAAGACTTGTACAAATTCAATTACAAAGTGCTTCTTAAAGAAATAAAGAACAACTTAAATAACTGGAGGAATAGTCATACCAACACAATAAAAATGACAGTACTATCAAATTTAATTTGTACTCTAGATGCTATACTAATTTAAATTACCAAAGGGATACTTTACAGAACTTAATAACAAATTAATTTGGAAAACAACGAATCTATGATAGCAAGAGAAATTATGAAAAGAGGTAGGGAAAAAGGGTATGGAATAATACTTCAGACCTCAAACTATATTATAAAGCTGCAGCTATCAAAACCATCTGGTATTTATTAAAAATGTGTTAAAAAATTAAATTGATAAATCAGTACAATAGACTAGACAGGGGAGAATCAGAAACAATTGTACTCAATAACCCAGTGTTTGATAGAGGAAAATGAATTACTTGGGAAAGAAATCCTACTTTTTAAAAAAACTCTTAGGAAAACCAGAAAGCAGTCTGGCAGAAATTAGGCTTATACAAACATCTTCCACCATATTCCACAATACATTCTAAATGGATAAGCAACTTAATATTAAAGATCATAATATAAGAAAATTGAAGAGAAACATATATACTTCTCATAGCTATGGGCAGGGGAGGTATCTTTTTTCTTTTTTTAAATAATATATTTTTCCTCTATTACATGTAAAAACAATTTTTAACATTTTTTTAAAGTTTTGTGTTCTAAATTCTCTCCCTTCTTTGGATCCTCACTGTCTGTCCTCCCTCCCTCTCTGAGATGTCAAACATTCTGATATAGATTTTACATGTGTAATCATGTAAAATTTTTTCCATATTAGTCATTTTATGGAAGAGTTCTCAAGTGAGAAGAAAAAAGAATAAAGAAAATGAAACATATTATGTTTTAGTTTGCATTCAAGCTCCATTTCTTTCCTGGAGATCAGATCGCATTTTTCATCATGTCTCTGGGATTGTCTTGGATCCCTGTATTGCTGAGAAAGATTAGGTCATTCATGGTTGTTCATCAAGAAATATAGCTGTCACTATGTTCAGTGTTCTGGATCTGCTCACTTCACTTTGCATCAATTCATGTAAGTCTTTCCAAATCTTTCTGAAATCATCCTGCTTGTCATTTCTTATAGCTTGATAGTATTCCATAATTATCATATGCTACTTGTTTAACCAATCCCTAATTGATGGACAACTCTTCAATTTTCAATTCTTTGCTACCATGAAAAAAGCTGCAGTTTTGGTACAAATGGTTTCTTTTCTCTCTCTCTATCCCTATCTCTCCCCCCCCCCCAATCTGATATAGTTCTAGTAATGGTATTATTGCTGGACCCAAAGGGTACGCACAATTTTAGAGTCCTTTGAGCATAATTCCAAATTGCTCTCTGGAATGGTTGGATTAGATTGCAACTCCACCAACTGGGCATCAGTGTCCCAATTTTTCCATATTCCCTCCAACACATTGTTTTCCTATCCTAATAACCTCTCTGATAGGTGTGAGATGGTGCCTCAGAGTTGTTTTCATTTGCATTTCTCTAACCAGGAGCGATTTAGATGTGTACCATAACAGAAATATGACATGATGATCAGCTGTGAAGGACTAAGCCATTATCCACAAAGAGAACGACAAGGGACTGACAATGAAAATGCTATCACTGTCCACAGGCAAAGAAGGAACTGTTGGAGTCTGCACAGATCAAAGCATGCCATCTTCTACTAGACTTCCTTCATGATATTTCTATGGGATGTGTGATATGTGTCTTCTCTCATGACATAAGCAACATGGAAATATGCACTACATGATAGTATGGGTTTAACTGGACTCCTCACCACCTGCAGAAGAGGGGAAGGGAAAGAGGAAGAAAATCTGAATTCTAACATTTCAAAAAAAATTGTCAAAAATTGTTTCTACATGTAACTTAAAAAATATTGGAGGGGGCAGCTGGGCAGCTCAGTGCATTGAGAGTCAGGCCTAGAGACGGGAGGTCCTAGGTTCAAATTCGACCTCAGACACTTCCCAGCTGTGTGACCCTGGGCAAGTCACTTGACCCCCATTGCCCACCCTTACCACTCTTCCACCAAGGAGCCAATACACAGAAGTTAAGGATTTAAAAAAATATTGGGAGGGGTAAGAATGATTTAGAGCATTTTTTCACATGATTAAAGATGACTGATCTCATCTGAAAACTGCCTGTTCATATCCTTTGACCATTTATCAATTGAAAAAGGACTTCTTTTTATGTTTGACTGAGCTCTCTATGTATTTGAGAATCAGTAGGAGAGATACCTAATTACAAAAGAAAAAAAGAAACAGATAACTTAGATTACATAAAATGAGAAGCTTCTGACCAGAAGAAATATGAATGCATCTGGGAAAGAAGGAAAGTAGTTCAATAGGAAAAAAAATCTTCATATCAAATTTCTTTAATAAGAAGTTAGTATCCAATACTTATAAACAATAAGTAAATGTGTGCATTTGTGTGTGTTTAAGAGAGAAATAGTCAAAAGATAAGAGCAAGAAGTTCTGAAAAGAAGAAAATTTCAAAATATTCACAACCTAATGAAAGAATGCTCTAAAACACTGATAATAAGAGAAATGCAAATCAAAACATTCCTGAGGTTTTACTCCACACCCTGAAAGCTGGCAAAGGTGATTGGAGTTGAAATGGTTCTGGGGCAATAGGGGCATCCTACATGGTCAATAGAAATGTGAAATAGTACAACCATTTTGGAGGGATTTGGAATTATGCAAATTAAGTGACTAGATGTGCTTCATCCAAGACTTCAACCAAGAGGCTTCCTTACTGGGCTTTTACTCCAAGGAAGACGATGACAAAGAAAGTCTCCACGTATACCAAAACATTTATAGCAGCACTTTTTGTGACAATAAAGATTTGAAAATGAATAGATGTCCATCAATTGGGGCAGCTGGGTAGCTCAATGGATTGAGAGCCAGGCCTAGAGACGGGAGGTCCTAGGTTCAAATCTGACCTCAGACACTTCCCAGCTGTGTGACCCTGGGCAAGTCACTTGACCCCCATTGCCTACCTACCCTTACCAATCTTCCACCTATAAGTCAATACAGAAGAAGTTAAGGGTTTAAAATTAAAAAAAAAAAAGGGGGGGGGGCATTAAGACATATTTTTTAAAACCAACAAAAAGACAAAAACAAAAAAAAACTTTACATTTAGGTGTGGCAAATGAGCAGAAGTTTTACAAGTTTTTCAACATTGGTCTTCTTCATTTCCAAGGAGAGAGAAAATCTCATGAAACCAAATAACCTACAATTTTTCACATTTTAAATAGGTAGGGTTTTTTTTTTTATTTTCAAGTAACATATTTTAAAATTAATTAATCTGTCCATCCTATCATCCCCCTACTTTGGGACAAAAATTTTTTTAAAAAGAGAAAAATCAAGTCCTCAAATATAGCTGTATATTCAGCAAAACAAATCCCCACATTAACCATATTCAAAAACCTGTTTCTTTCTGCAATTTAAGTTCATCATCTTTCTGTTAGGAAGTGAGTGGTATGTTTCATCTTCATTCTTTTTGGACTCATTATTTATCATTACATTAATCAGAGCTCTAAAGTCCTTGAAAGTCATTTTTCTCTGTTATTCTATACATGGGTCTCCTACTTCTGCTTATGTTGCTCTATGTCAGTTTATAAAAATTCTCCTAGCTTCATCTCCATTTCATAATTTTTATGATATAATAATATTCCATTACATTTACACACTGCCATTTGTTTTAACCATTCCTCAACAGAGGATTTCCTCTTGACTTCCAAAATTTGGCTCCCTCAAAAGGAGCTGCTAAAACTATTTGATTACATAAAGCTCCTTCTCCTCTTCCTTTAGGTGTTTAGGCCTAGTAACAATAAAGAGCACAGAAAGTTGGTGACGTTATTGGCAGAGCTCCAAACTGCTATCCAGGATAGCAGGACCAATTCACAGCCCCGCCAATAGTGGATGTACTCAGGGCACCCGTTTTCCCATAGGCACACTGTGGAACCCCTCCAACGGTGGTCATTTTCTTCTTTTGTCATCTTTGCTAATCTAGTAGGTAATTTTGATATTTTCTTCTTGTCTTTTTGGCTTACATATGTAGAATAAAGAATGTTAGATTTAAAATGTGATGGACCTCTTTTTTGGTCCTGGCTCAGCTACGAACTTGTGAACCTAAGTGATTCTTCTGTTTTCTTTCAGTCTTATTTTCTTCCTCTGTCAAGTGAGAATATTACTCGTATGCTATACTTCAAAACATGATTAGAGGAGTAAGTAAACATTGAATATAAAATGCTTTGTTTACCAGGAGACGTAAATATGTTTGAGCTACAGCTGTATGCTGGGCGTATACAGGCCCTGCTAAGAATCAAGTTGGCCTATTTAGGCCTGCTCCTTGCCCTCAGCCATTGAAGTGGTCTAGGAAGACGAGGCCTAAACTCTGATTCTCTCGTCCGGCCCCAGACACGGACATTCTCCAAGAGCCGGACGCCTCTTGCCTATTCTCGGCTAGAGGCCCTAACCGGACCAGAGCTCGGCGTTCTCGGGAGCCACAGAGCTGTATAAACGCCCTCAGAGACCACCCCACGAGAAACAGAAAATCGTCCTCTATCCATTAAATCAGAGCCCGGAGCTGGCACACAAACTCCTGGAGTTGGAGGAATCAAAAAACAACATGAGTTTTGTGAAGGATAAATGTTGACAAAAGCTTCTGGTAATCAGATAATGTAACATTCCTGACTAGAGGAGGAACAAGAGCTCACACTAACTCCCTAGAGAAGATGGAGAAGTTTCCTCCAGCCCAGGACCAGGGAGCAGCAGGTGCAGTTGTCATAGCTACCAGAGCAGCCAGAGGTGTTCTTGGAAATATAACTGGCGCGGGGGAGGGCAGCTGTGGGGCATCGGAACGCATGCATTTCGTGGCTCATTCTTGACTAGGGAGGACAGACTAAGGTGGAAAATTTAGGTTTACCACCATATCAAAACGACATCTCATGTGCTACCAGCAACGGCTCTCCCTTTTTTGATCTATCTCGGTATGATGGCAGAAATTTTAGCTTGCTGTCTGAACAAAAATGTTCCCAAATTGCTTTAGGCAGGTTCAACTACTATAAGTTCAAATATTTTTCCTTTCAATGTAAGGAGATAAAGATTCAAACCTTGAAAAAAAATCTATCAGAGTAGGTTGGTTTATCTTATATTCCCAATTTCTTTTCTTTCTTCTTTCTTTTTCTGCCAAAAGTGAAAGGAAATGGAATGAGAGAAAGGGATAATATTCTTTTCCTTTTTTTTTCAAAGCTTTGATAGCTAATACTATGGAATTAGGTCTTGATCAGTGATACTTGTAAAACCCAGTGGCACTGTGTGTCAGCTAAGGGGGGCTGGAGGGATTTGGGGGAGAGGGAAAGAACCTGAAATATGTAACGATGGGAAAATATTCAAAATAAAAACTTAGAAATAAAAAAAAAGCTTTGATAGCCAATTTTTTGGATGGTCTTTAGAAACAGGAAACTCATCTCTATATAATTGCACCAATCATATAATCTATATCTTTATTATGATCCCAGGCTAACACAGAACCCCATATACTACAGCTGATGCTCTTCATTTCATACATTTTCCAGCTTCCAGGATCAGGTTTCTGTGATCAACAGAATACATGCCTGGACAGCCTCGGATACTATATGTGCTGCTTGTTTCATTATTCCCAACACAGCATGTAGAAGAATCACAGAATTTCCTAGGTAGAAGAGACTTCGGCAGATATCTAGTCCAATCCATATCTCCAAAAGTATGCCTATCTCAATACACCTGACAAGGGGTCAGCTAGCTTCCGCCTGAATTTCTCCAATAAGGAGAAACTATTTCCTGAAGGAACCTGTTCCATTTTTAAACATCAGTTGTTAAGAGTTAAATACAAGGGGGCAGCTGGGTAGCACAGTGGATTGAGAGGCAGGCCCAGAGACAGGAGGTCCGGGGTTCAAATTTGACCTCAGACACTTCCCAGCTGTGTGACCCTGGACAAGTCACTTAATCCCCATTGCCTAGCCCTTGCCTCTCTTCTGCCTTAGACAGAAAGTAAGGGTTTAAAAGAAAAGAGTTAACTACAATGCCTATTAGTAATGGTTAGAGAAAATGAGGGGTTTTTAAGGATAGTGGAGTCATAGGTATGTTTGTGAGCAGCAGGAAAGCCTAAGAAGATATTAAGATTAGTGAGACAGTGAGAATAATAAAAAGAACTTGTTTTCTTTCCTTTTCAAAAAGGATATTTGGGTGACATCTTGAATTGTGTTATGATTTGGCATAAGTAAGGCAGAGATACACAGTCATCAGCCTCATTCTCTCTTCCAGAGTGATCCATGTCCAATAGCAAGACAAAAATTAGATTTTTTTTTTTTTTAGCTATGGCCTGGGATGCAAGTGGATGACTTTGGTGTTTTCAATGTCTGACTCAACTCTAAGGGCTCCATAGCACCTCCTTCAGTTGCCTTCATGGCTGATGGAACAAACTGTTCTCGTGTACCCATTTCACTGCGGAGTCTTCACAAGTGTGGGGTAGACACTTTCCTAACTCACTGATGGGCTTGAGGTCTGTCAGACACCCTCAACTTGGTTTAGACCATCTGTCAAGATGGTTTACCGGGGTGTGGCTCCTGGGCATGCTATAATTTCTTGGAGCCACAAGTAAGAGTTGGGTGAAAAGTGGATACCAGAGATGGATGAGCATCCTGAAAAGTCAAGCCTTCACAACAGAGGGGCTAGTCCCCTGGTAACTTACTATAAACTTTAAAAGTAAGCTTTTCTTAATAGAGATTGTTTCATGTATAATCTCTTTCTTCAGTTCTTTAATGCATATAGACATACTTGGTAGTTATTGAGTTCATAAATTTTTTAATATTATGTTCTAAAATTTCCCTGGAATCAAAGTCAAGTTCACTACTCTATCGTTTGCAAGCTAGTCTCTTAATAGAAAATTGGCTTTTCTACTGTCCTATATAAAATGTGCTTTTTCTACATGCTTTCAAATATCATTAACAGTGTCTAAGCAATAAAATCTCTTGGGGTTTTTTTTTCAGTATCTCAAGATGTAGCATATCTAGGGAATGAGACTGAATTCATTAAAGACAGATACTTCTTATCTTTTTTTAAAATTGGTATCCATTCCCAAGTTCTGTAGTTTTTGTTCTACCCTTTCCATTCCACTATGCCCAAAAGGCTTTAAAAAGACTGCCTGCCCTTTGATCCAGCCATACCACTGCTGAGTTTATACCCCAAAGAGATAATAAGGAAAAAGACTTGTACAAAAATATTCATAGCCATGCTCTTTGTGGTGGCAAAAAATTAGAAAATGAAGGGATGGCCTTTGATTGGAAAATGGCTGAACAAATTGTGTATCTGTTGGTGATGGAATACTATTGTGTTGAAAGGAATAATGAACTGGAGGAATTCCATGTAAACTGGAACAACCTCCAGGAACTGATGCAGAGTGAATGGAACAGAACCAGGAGAACATTGTACACAGAGACTGATACACTGTGGCACAATCAAATGTAATGGACTTCTCTACTGGCAACAACGCAATGACCCAGGACAATCATGAGGGTCTTATGAGAAAGAAAACTATTCACATCCAGAGAAAAGAACTGTGGGAGCAGAAAGGCAGAAGAAAAACAACAGCTTGATCACATGGGTCGATGGGGATATGGTTGGGGGTGTAGACTCTAAACAATCACCCTAGTGCAAATATTAATAATATGGAAATAGGTCTTGATCGATGACACATGTAAAACCTAATGGAATTGCTCATTGGCTACAGGAGGGAGTGGGAGGAGGAGAAGGAAAGAACATGAATCATGTAACCATGGAAAAATATCCTAAATCAATTAATTAAATACAAAATTCCAAATCTATCATTTCCATTCCAACAGGCATTCTCCTTTTTTTTAATAACATTTATTAATATTCATTTTTAACATGGTTACATGATTCATGCTTCACCTTTCCCCTTCAACCCCCCCCCCCCCCCGCACCCTCCCACCCATGGCCGATGCGCATTTCCACTAGTTTTGTCATGTGTCCTTGATCAAGACCAATTTCCAAATTGTTGGTAGTTGCATTGGTGTGGTAGTTTCGAGTCCACATCCCCAATCATGTCCACCCCGACCCATGCATTCAAGCAGTTGTTTTTCTTATATGTTTCCTCTCCTGCAGTCCTTCCTCTGAATGTGGGTAGCTTTCTTTACCATAAATCCCTCAGAATTGTCCTGGGTCATTGTATTGCTGCTGGTACAGAGGTCCATTACATTCAATTTTACCACAGTATATCAGTCTCTGTGTATAGAGTTCTTCTGGCTCTGCTCCTTTCGCTCTGCATCGCATTCTCCTTTTGTAGAAGGAAATTATCACTAAGTCAAACAGCTTTTCATTATTGTTTTTAGCACACTCACAAAACACCCAAGTTTTCCTACTAGTTCCTTTCTTAGATTTGTTTCCTGTGAACTTCTGAGCATCTCAACTGTTCTTCTTCTTCCTAATTTGTAGCTATTCCCTATATTATCTAGTTTGGCACATATAAATAAGTAATTTCTCCCTCTTCCTTCCTTCTAAAAGACCTTTTGAAAGCACTTGCAAGACACCAAGTAAATATATAATTATGTATGTATAACACATTTTTGCATATATCTATATGTATATACATATGTGTTTTGCCTCCCTTCATTAGGTACATATCATCCCTGGGGCAAGTAACTATCATATTTCTATTTCAAGATATTGTCCAGATATCCTATTCACTCACTACTGTAAGGATGGGATTTTGTACAAAGGAAATGGAATCAAAGAAGGAGAAGGCAGTTGCTGGAAGTTGCTGACAGTTGAGACCAGCAGAGGATTCTGGTAACTTCTCCCAGGAGGAGAGAAGAAGAGGGTCCTCCAGCTGAGGGCTGGGAGGAGTGAGGAGGTGGACAACCCAGCTCTGATCTTGTCTGGAGGGCTTCCTGAAGACCTTTCTTTTGGAAATTGAAACCCTGGTTCCCTGATCACAGCCATTACAACACTACTCATCCTTCAAGATTACAACCAGCTAAGATTTTGGATTCCATTGGGAGCAATCTCTTAGTCTCCCTCACCCATTGCCCAACCTTGCTGAGAAGCCCCTTTTCAGTCAAAGTTTACAATTATAGGAAAGGATAGAAATAGAAATAGAAGGGGAAAGAGGGGGAGAAGCTTAGGAGTTGGAACCACAGGGGTTCTTACCTAAGATGGATCCCATAGGAATAGTGAAAAAGGCACCCCAAAATCTCTCTTCCCTTCACCCCTTTCCTCAATCCCTGATTTGTGAATAATAAAAGCCATTTAACAGTCAGATAGCATTCCAGTGTGTCTGAGAGACAACAAGGAAGAGGGGAACCACAGCTTGGTCTGGCTGCCTCCATTTTAAAGCCAGACCACCCACTGTAAAATTAACCAACCTGGGAGAGGTTTGAGTAAATCCTGTCTTTATTCAGGATTGGATTGGGGTACCACATACCTCCTCTTGTAGGGAAGCCTTGTCCCCAACTCTTGAGGGGTGGCACAACCATCTAGGTCACCCAGTTTCAGGGTGACACCCCCTTAAAGTCTCTCAGTGTGTATTCAGCCCCAAGGGAGTGCTGGAGGAGAGAGTCACCACATATACCCTCTCTCTCTCTCCCTTCTACCAACATCCATCTTTGGCTTTTATTGTTACACTATCCAGTTATTTGCTTCCCAAATCAGCTTTTCTTCTATAACTTGCCTTGAATGGCTAACAATGAAGAAATACCACCTAGTCTTCAGGTTCATCTCTAAATCTTCATAATCTTTTGGCAGGACTTATAGGTTCCTTCAGGCGGTATCTTTTGAGCCCACACAAATCTCCAAAGAAGATAGCAGTTCTATGTTTTGACAAGCCTTGGGAGGTGCTAGGTTCCATCTTGGATAAATGCCCAGCAAAGATAATGCCAATCCAAACAGGGAATCACCAATCACCACTATTCTCTTCTAATCCTACTAAGTGATCTCTCAACTGACAGTATTAGTGGAGGTACTTTATCATTCTGTAGAGGTTAAGCAGTTACTCTCTCCTCAAAAGCATCTCACTTCTTCCTCTTCAGGATGAGATTCAAGTTTATTTTTAAGCTCTAATTCTAAAGGTCTTTTCCTTTAAACTCCATTTATAAAGTTTCTTCTTTCCTTCCTTTTATGTAAAATTTCCTTCCTTTTATGTAAAATTCTCCAGGTTTCCTCTTGGTCATTTAAGATCCTCACTCTATCTCCTTCCCCTCAAACTTTTGCATTAAAGGATAATTTTCAGAGGGCTTTGAAAAAAATATTCTCTGAAAACTTGTTATGTAGACAAGTATTCCTTAAGGATGAAGATCTCCCTACCTAAATAAAACTGGTCTTCCTCTCACTGTCTTCTAAACTACTCATTTGCTACTCACTTCCTAAGTACCTCATTAATATTTTTATACCCCCTTATCACTTCTTATCATACACAACCAATTTCTTATTAATTTCTTGTTTCTTTTCTTTTATAAATCAATTTGTTTTACTTACCATGCCAAACTACTTTATTCTTCTTAAATCTACTTCCTCAGGTCCTTTTATTCTTCTAAATCCCTTGTGCAGATGAAGTCCTCCTTTTTAAAACTGTTTAATTGCGGCTTTATTTTGCTCAGTATTTCTCAAATTTTAATCTGGTTTGGATTCATGTGAGAGTGCTGTGGGTTGCATGTTCTCTTTCACCTTTTCCTCATATTTTCCCAAATTTCTCTTCCAAAACCTTAATTTCTTGTTTTTATAATACAAATTTTACAAATACAAATCTAAATCCCCTTAAATTACCTTCATAATTTCCTTCTTTCTTATTAGCTCAAGTCTTTCTCCTTCTCTACTCCTTTCTCCCACAGCATTTTCTCCTTAGGAAAAGGGGAATGGAAAAGAAATACTCTTCTGTCATCATCATCACTTCCAGGCATCACTTATCCTCTTATTCCTTTTAAGCATGATGCCATCATTCTATGCCCAAAGATTCAGATTTTTTTTGCAGTCATTTACTGGCCTCCAGATCACTCTTCTTCCTTTCTAAAAAGGTTGACTAACTGGCTCACTGGCTCAGTCTCTTTCCAATTAAACCTCTACCCTCCTACTTGAAAATTTCAACGTACATGTAGAAAAACTCGCAAATACCTTGGTCTCCCAATTTGTCAACTTCTCAAGTTTCTGGGATCTATAGTTTCACTCTACCTCACAAGGATGGTCATATCTATATGTCATCATCACTCATAATTTTGTAATCTCAATGCTTTTGAACTCTGAAGTTATCTCTGATCACAATCTCCTCCTCTTTCATTTCTCTTTGCCAACATTAAAGAACTATGTAAATACTAGTTATATTTTTATTATTCTTTCCTTCTATCTCATTGCAACCTTTGGTACCTTCTCCCTTTCCTGTTTTCCCGGTCAATTACTCCTCCCCTCTGGCCTCACTTTTAGCTCTCCAGTCTTGACCATAGGATTGACTACTTCAACCAAATGCTATATTCTTAGTTCAAATTTGTCTCCTTATCCTGTTATCCTTTATTCCTTGCCAAATCTATACTCTATTCATTTTCTATACTCTTACTCAAATGCTGCTGAATCCCTGCTAGAGAAGTTCATACAAATCTGTTTACTTGGTTCATTATAAATACACATTTTCTTACCTCAGCTAGGACCCTCACTGTTATTTAGCAATGCCATTCTGAATTACCCTCTTTGAAAATGAAGGACAAATAATTGCAATGTTTTCATTCTCTCCTAATTAACTATATATCATATTATCTGAAACACATACTTTGATTCTTCTCTTGAGACACCTATACCACTAGTCTGTCTCTCTCTTGGTAGAGGACGTTATCTCCTACATTTCAGAGAAAATAAATACCACAGAGTATGAGCTCTCATCTTTTACTCTCCAACTCAAAACTCTAACTTGTCTCCCATTAATTCCTTTGTTCTATTTTCTGATGAACAAAGTAGCCTTTTTTCTTGGCCAAGGATAATTCTTCCATTTGTGTCCAAATTCTCCAAGAAAGGTTCTTAACCAAGGAACCATTAACTTTTCTTTAAAAATATATTGATAAATATATTTCAGTATAAATGGTTTCCTTGGTAATCCTATGAATTTTACTTTATGGATTTAAAAACATTATTCTGAGAAGAGATCCATAGACTTTATCTGACTGCAAAAAAAGAGTCAATAATACAAAAAAGGTTGAGAGCTCCTATTTTAGGAATTTGCCTACTCAATTATTCTCTAACTTTCTCTCACCTTCAGCCTCTCAACTACTTTTTTATCCACAAATAGGACTCCTCAAAAACAACAAATCTGAGGGGCAGCTGGGTAGCTCAGTGGATTGAGAGCCAGGCCTAGAGACAGGAGGTCCTAGGTTCAAATCCGGCCTCAGACACTTCCCAGCTGTGTGACCCTGGGCAAGTCACTTGACCCCCATTGCCTACCCTTACCAATCTTCCACCTATAAGTCAATACACAAAAAAGTTAAGGGTTTAAAATTAAAAACAAAAAAAAAATCTTCACTTGACTCTTGCAATTTAAAGCTATAATCAGATCTCTTGTCAAACATCTAGAAAGCACATTTATTGCCTCTAATTTTTACTTTATTTTACTAATTTTTTACTAATTTTAAACTTTTTTTACGAATTTTACTAATAATTACTCCTCAATCCTTTCAATCCAACTTGCACTTCCACTACTAGACTGGCACTATGTTTTCCAAAGTGCATTATTCTCCAAAATGCTTCTTTAACAAGTCTTTTTTTTCAGTTCTCATTTTCTTTGACTTCTCTGTAATTTGGGATATTATCAACCACTCTCTCCTTTTTGGATATTCTCTCCTCCCTTAGATTTATGATATTCCTTTCTTTTGGTTCTACTCCCACCTGTCTGTCTCCTTAAGAGCTAAGAGTTTATAATCTATTTCCTATGTCCCTAACTTGTACATATTTGAACAAGGGTCTGCTAGTGTCCTCTCTGTATAGTGATCTCTTGGTGATCTCATTAGCTTCCATGGATTCAATCTTCATCAAATTTATATATCTAGCTATTGAACTCCAGCCCTCTGTTGCCAACTTCCTACTAGACATATCAACCCAGAGATCCCATTTCCATCTCAAGTTCAAAACAGACACTTACTTTCTGAGGAGGTGACCGCTATGCTTTTGGTAATCCTTGATTTCTCTCTCCTTCATCCCCACAATTAAACACAAACCTTGTTAATGACATTTCTGACATCTGGCCCCTGACCCCTTCTCTCTATTCGCGCAATCACCATCATCATTCAAGTGGTTGCTGTTTCTCACTCAGACTATTGCAGTTGATCCCTATTTCATCTACCCGCTTCTAATCTCTCTCCATTTCCCAATATGTCATTCACAAGGCTTCTAAATTAACATCCTAAAACCAAAGCCTGACCACCACACTTTTCTCCTCAGAAATCTTAAGTATTGCTTCTCGGTTGAAATACAAACTTCGTAAAAGTTAGCACTGAAATTCCTCCACAATGTAGCTCTCACCAATTCCTACAAAATCCATATTACTGTCCTTTCGCATTCTACGTTCTAGCCTAAAAGGCTGTCTAGCAATTCCATAAACTCCACATCTCATCTCCTGTTCAGCAGCTCTGCATACACAGCTCTCTCTCAATCGTGTTCCCTTCTCATTTCCATCTCTGAGACTCCCCAGCTTCCTTTCCTGCTTACCTCCTCTTCCAAAGTCTTCCTGGTTCCACTGTGAAGTGATCTCTCAACTTCACTGAGTTACGGTGCATTTATTGTTCTGTATATACCTCCCAAAAATGTTAAGTTCTCTGAGAGCGAGAACTGCTTCATTTTTGCCTTGTACCCAACAAGTACCCAACAAGGTTACACATCGAAGGCTTTTGTTAAGTATTTGTTGAATTGAGTAAAGCTTACAGAGTTCTTGATTAGTTTTCATAAACAATCTAAGCCGAGTATAATCTAGGAAGAGTATTATCAATTTAGATAAAACTGGCAGAGCACCTATATGAAAGCAAAGCACTGTGTCCTCTTTTCTAGGTTTTTTATTTTATCCTCGATGCTCTACTCATTAACTCGGAGACTGGGTACTAGTAATGACGCCTATTAGACAGGCACACAGAGGGCTAAAAGAGTTGAATATATGTTCATTGTTAACCTCGGGGGAAGACTGGAATTGTTGTTCAGGGCTTGAGGCCGGCCTTAGCTCCATATAATACATGTTTTTAGACTTGTACATCTGACATTCTCAGTAGGAAGCAGCAAATGAATGTCCAAATGCCTACTTGCACAACTATATGGGAGCTGTTGACTGAGCACCAGCGGGAAGAAGGCAATTGGTTAGGCCTGAATGGTATAGTAGCCATGTGACCAGATTAAGGTTTTTTAAAAAGTGTTCTTTTAAAACTTCAAGGGGGCTGGATAGCAAAATCCAGTGGGCTATATGTTGGGCAAGTCACATTATTATCTGGAAAGAGAGAAAGCAATTCTTTTGGAAGGTGGGTTTAAAGTTCAATGATTTTGTGGGGGAGGTCAGAAGCAAATAAAAAGAATTAATGCATAGTATTTTACTTAATTTTTTAAAATCTTATTTAACACCTTGTATGTACACCAAGAAGCTAAAAAGGCATTTAAAAAGTACACATTATAATCTACTTAAGGATCAGAAAGTGGTCAGTCTCTTGGTTATCTTAAATACACATACTGAGGATACTGTACCCCAATCTGGAATCAATAACCTAAAGGGATGTCTACATCCTTTTTAAAGAAATTCAAAGGGGCAACTGGGTGGCTCAGTGGATGGAGAGCCAGGCATAGAGATGGGAGGTCCTGGGTTCAAATCCGGCCTCAGACACTTCCTAGTGGTGTGACCCTGGGCAAGTCATTTCACTCCCATTGTCTACCCTTACCACTCTTCTGCCTTGGAGCCAATACACAGTATTGATTCTAAGATGGAAGGTGAGAGTTTAAAAAAAAAAAGGAAGAAAGAAATTCAAATGAAAGTCAAAAAATTAAGAAGGATGAAGGGAAAGTTAAAGGCTCTGGATTTAACTCTCAGAGAAGGTTAAAGCTGGCCCTGCAAAGCTTACACTGATATGCCTATACTGAGGCAGCTAGTGGGGCAGTGGATAGAGTACTGGGCTTAGAATCAGGAAAACCCAAGTTAAAATCTGACCTCATATACCTACTAGCTATGTAAAAGGAAGGAAGAGTATTTATTTATATAGTGCCTACAGTGGGCCAGTCAGGCACTGCTAACTGCTTTATAAATATATCTTGACAACAACCATGGCAGGTAGGTGGTTATTATACCAATTTTACAGCTGAGGAAACTGAGACATATAGAGTGCAAGTGATTTGTCCAGGGTTGAACAAGCTAATAACTGCTAGTTTGCAACATAGGTCTTCTGGCTGCAGGCCCAGTGTTCTATCTACTTCACCACCTCACTGTCTATGTGACCCTGGGCAAGCCGCTTAACCTGATTGCCTCAGTTCCTCAACTATAAAATGGCACCAACTCAAAGAAGGGTTGTTTTGTAAAAACTGCTCACTTGCCCGGCACATAATAGATCCTTTATAAATTTTTTATTTCTTTATATTGGCTACTGTCAAGATCTTTGACTCCTAGCTACCTCTCTCTTCTTGTAGAATTTTTGATCTTATTTGTTTGGGAAGAAAAGTTTTACTTTGAGAATTTCTTCTCCAACATTAGCCCAAAGAAAATAGAAAAGCCAAATTGCAAATGTCTTTAGACCTTTTCCTTTTTAAAAACAAAAGTCCCTGAAGAAATTTGGCCCTCATTAATATCCACTTAGGCAATGGCTAATGCTCTCTACCCGGGCCCCCAACTCTCCTTTCTTCCCCTCATAATCATCTCTCATGCTATTATCAACTTGATATCCCTTATGTGAGACTATAACCAGGGCAGTGAACTGTTTAAAAATCAAAACAAAACCCTCTTTAATAGCTCCCTCTTGCCTACTTTTAGAAAGTTCAAGTTCTTCAGCCTGGCAATCAAGCCTACCCAATCCACAGGATCCACTCCCCAAAAATGTTTTGCAAGAGCAGCCTCTCCTTTTGACTATATCACTATGTCTCAATTGTGTTTGTTAAATTCAGCTGACAGAATCTATTTTTTATGTGACACGTGGAACAATAGGGGAATTTAAGTATGAGCAGGACCTCAATAGATATCAGAAAAAGAAATATTGATCCTAAAGGGTTATTAGATTATTATTACCACCATTATCTTGAACTCGGTGAAATTTGAGAAATTTGTCTTAGTCTAAGCACAAGCAAAGTGACTTTATGAAGCACAGTTGCCACTCTGAGTGACTCTGGGACCTTTAAAAGGTTTGAGTTTATTCCAGGAGCTCAGCCCTTTGAAAGAAACTGAAAGGCAGCAATATAGATCTTAGCAACAATAAAATAAAAAACCTCAGAAGTGTCAGTACCTCCATGTTGAAAACTAAAGTGCTGGTATATTAATTACTAGAAAGAATTGCTAAGGGTCCCTTTTAACTCTTAAATTCTTGAAGTGTCAGCCCAGTTAGATTTCTTTTTTTAATCCTTATTTTCCGTTTTAGATCACTACTATTTATCAGTTCCAAGGCTGAAGACTGGTAAGGGCTAGACAAAAGGGGTTCAGTGACTTGCCCACAGTCACACAGCTAGTGTCTGAGGCCACATTTGAACCAAGGTCCTCCTGTCCCGAGGTCTGTCCCTCTATCCACTGAGCCACCTAGCTGCCTCTCCAATAAATTTCTAAAACCAGAAGTGATGTTAAAACCTTGGCTCAACCTCTTGCCTGTGCAGGAATCCCTTTTATATATGAGAGATATTTATTACAATTTCTGTTTAAATATTTTCCATGGTATAGATCTCACAACTTCCCAAAGCAGTATATCCTATTTTGAGATGGTTCTCAGTATCAGTTTCCTCACATAGAATCAAATTATGCCTCCCTCAAACTGCTACCTACTGGTTCTTCTGTCCCCTGAAAAAGTCAGTCAACTTAATTTTTTCTTCTGGATACCCTTTCAATAGGGCTATTAATTTAAGACTCCCCATCCCCCCCCATAAGGAATTTGAAGTTTCCTCTGAAACTTAGAAACCACTTCAAAGCCACCCTAGAAAGCCCTTGATTTCTTTGCATTTTAAGTATGTACAATTTGGAATTAAATGCAAAACTAACAATGTGAACTGTGGAGTTATTATCTCCTTTATCCTGGACAGTGTATTTGTATTAACAATGATCACATTATATTAGTCTGATGTCATGAAAGGAGTTTAAAGTTAATATATATAATTTATGTGTATTTTGAAAAGTATTAAAATATTTGCATGTGATGAACAATTTCGTGACTTCAGAGAGGAAATGAGAATTGCTATTTTGCTGCCCAGTAAAGCACTGCAAACCATTTTTTTTATCTCTGCCCTCTTTTATTCAAAAGAGCACTTGTTTCATTAATATTGGTTTTACATTCCAGAAACATATTACTTCAGAAATACATGAAAAATAAAAGTTGTTAATATGGTACAAAATTCATCTTTAACATTTAATAAGCTTTTTGAGGGATGAGTCAACTGTCCTTTGAAACAAAGCACCAAGAATAAGTGTCTTCAGCACTATACAAAGCTGTGACACAATTGTGGTTGCCTTGGATGTCCCACACATCCAAACACTCAAAAGTTACAATGGAAAAATGCTATGACATTCTCTAAGGTGACAAATACAAGTAATTTCAGCTTGCTTTTAACAGTTTGATTTCAAGAATTTTAAAAGTTCTTCCAAGGTCTTCATCAGTCAGTCTAATCACACATAACTGTCAAGGCCCAAAGACCTTAACTTATTTGGAATCCAAGTGGACTTAACATACAATAACTCACTCCCATTATCCTGGAAAGCATATGGTAGCAATTATAATCTCAAACACTAAAATGACTTTAAGAAAGTATTATATTGTTTATCTGGTAAGGACTTTTTATACACACATTATAGACAATTTACTCTAACATTCTAGAATAACTAGTTTCACACAAATTAAGAGATAAAATACAAAATGACATGGCATTTTGGGGAATTCCAGAACTCAGATTTACTTTTATTGCAGTTAATAACCAGCTTTCTATATCTGTCAAAATTCCTTTGCTTTTGGAAAAAAAAAAGCAAATTTCTTTTCCATTGGCAAGATGGGAACCACATTTTAAATGGCAACAATTCCTAACTTTGGGACATATGTTTTTCTATTACAAATTATTAACATCTGAAAGAACTAGTAATATATCAAGACACAATAACAGCATTATTTTGTCTTCAGGATTATGCTAGTACAATTAAATGGAGCTCTTTAGGTTCCAGTTTCTCCTAAGGAAGCATTTCATGAAATGAGCAAAGGAAAACATTTTAAAATGAGTATCTCCTGCAACCAGAAAATGCAGCATTTCTTTTTTTAATTAACATAAAAAAATCTGTCTAAGCATTCACACAGCAAACATTTTTGGCCTCAATCTCCTTGAGGCATATGAAAGTCATAATGTCCAACTTGGCCTTCTTTTTTCCTCTGATCTAGCAAGTCTTCTTTACGTTTTTTCCTACCAACCACCAAATATCTATCATGCCCCATTCCATGAGATTTACTCTTCAGGCCATATTTCTGAGCCATCTGATGTATCTGCTTTCGCTCATCACTGGTAAACTCTGTTGAGAAAACCAAATCTGCGTGGCATTCTGAGTGGGCATAGTTTTTGATGATCTGGTCAATGTATCTCTTGTAAAGTTTATTTGGTTTCTCCACATCAAGCCCAAGACCTTCTCGTTTATGCTGCTCTTTGACTGAAATTGGCTCACAGATGCCCTCACCACATTTCCCTAAACCTCCACCCATCCAGCCCATTTTTCTCAAAAGCTGATTTCCAATATTGTCCTCTTTGATCTCCTGTTGATAACCATCATCTCCTGAGCGGCCCCGAATTTCACTTCTTGTGATCATATCTTCAATGGCACCTCTCTTCAGGTGGTTAAAGGCAGTTGGCCTAGTCTTTTTAAGGATTTTGACAACTTCTTCCACAGTCTCATGCTTGACACCCCTCCTTATCCCAACAGCTTCTGTAATTAACTCTTTCTCCAGCATTACCTTACATTTCCACTGAAGAACTGTTAGCTTTTCAAAAATATACTCAACAGTCATTTTGTTGAACTGAGATGTATCATTTAGTGTGCATACAGGATTTGAGGAATTCCCATAAACTCTTCGGTCCCTTAAATCTTTCCTCCTTCCATAGTCCTTAGTAGAATAGCTTACTGGTTGAACTTGTGTAGCTGCAATGTTGGATTTCATTTTTTGCAGTATATTCAGTGCCTCATCAGCAGCTGCATATTTACTGGTTTTTTTGCTTCCATAACCTTCAGCTAAGCACTGGCCTTCTAAAACCACTTGACAGCGCCATGAATTATTTGGCATGATATCATATTTGTATTCAATTGACATTCTGTTGAAGGAAGCAGACTTATTAAGGATGCCAATAGAATCACTGGCATTTTCTATGAGGACAAAATTATTCCAGCGTTTGGAAAGGGAAAAAGCAGAATTGTAGTTTAATTGCCCAAATTCATTCCTGGTGGAGAGAAAGTCTTCTGGGACCCTCAGGGCTGGAGGAAAATCATAGGAAGATAAGCCAGCTGGAAATACCACTAAGTCATCATGATAAGTGTGTTTGAATTTCCTTTTGACAATTTTAACTTCAACAGGTTTTTGTAAGAGTTTTACAGCCTGCTCTGTAGCTCGATCCCTAGAGGCATTCTTGCTAGCAGCATAACCTGTAGTCAAATAGACACTCTGGCACCTAACTTCACAAGCATAGCCATCAGTCAGGAATTTCTTACTTCTGGGGATATCAGATGGGGAAATTTCTTTTAAAGAAGCGTATATATACTCGGGATTTGTTCTACAGGCATGGAAGCAACGAGATAATATAAAGGTGTAGCTACTTTTCTCAGACCTATGAGACACCTCTTTCCTAGGCATGTTCCTCTGGACAGCTCCAGAAAGTCTTTCAATAAAACTTTGCTTTGTAGCTAGAACTAAGTGTGATAAGGTTTCTGCAGAGGAAGATTCAGCAACTGACTGGGAATATAAGTTATATGTTTCAGGGTCCCCATAACTGGAGAATGTTCTGGTGGTTGTAGGTTTCCTCTCTACAAAAGAAAATCTCGTTTGAGAAAATCGAGTCTTTCCAAATCGGGCACGGAATCTGTCCCGAACGTAACTTTTGAGGCTGTCTACTGGCCATTTGATAGAGTCAACTTGTGGATCTCCCCACTCATTTCTCGAGTCTGTGGGATCTTTCTTTCTCTCCTCTTCCTTACTACTAGCAACAAAATGGACAGGCTCAAACCGAGGTCTCACCAGGAATCTAGGGGCTGCTTTCTTTTTGGGAGGGCTCGGGTCTGCATGTGGAGAGAGGGGCCGCTTCTGCACTTTAGGGGGCTCGGGCACCACCAATTTGAAAGAAGGCATCTCCCCGATATGGATGCCTTCTGCCATCTGGAGGATTTTCTCCATCAACTGTGGGCCATACTTACAGCCCAGGAAGATGTGGTTCGTCCAGGCGGTGGATAGGGACAGCAGCTTTTCGATGGCCCCCGGACCCGTGTAGTTGTGCAGGTGCCGGCAGATGAATTGGCGCCGCAGCCCCCACTGCCGGTCGCTTTCGTGGCTGTAGCGCCATTGAGCCAAAGACTCCTCGAGTTTCTGCTCCGGGTCGGGCTCCGGGTCGGGCTCCGGCTCCGGGTCGGGCTCGGGCTCCGGCTGGAGGTCTGGCAGCGGCGGGGAAGGGGATGGAGGCAGAGGCGGCGGCGGGGAGGGGATTGGCGGCGGCTGCAGCGGCAGCGGCGGAGGCAGCGGCGGAGGCGTTGGCGGAGACAGGAAGTCGTCCCCCAGTAACAGGCGCTCGCCCGCCATCATCGCCTCCTTCTCCGCCCCAGGGAGGAGCTGCACAGGGCCGCCCCCNGAGGCCCCAGCCCTGCACCTAAGGAAATCCACAACCCGGGAGCCTCCTTTCAGACTTCCAAATCACTTTTGCCTTTCTCATGCACATAGACTCCACTGAAAGGGCCCCTTCGAGCCTGTTTCTGGCCGAGCTCTAAGCACCGGGAAACTTTTTGGTGGAGACGAGCTCTAAGCACCGAAGGGCGGCGGAAGGCAGAGGCTGTGCAATGCTAAAGCCCAGGGTTCAAATCCTCACTGTCAGTTCACTACCTGCCTGGCTTTCATCTATAAAGTACGAGGGAGAGGGAGGGAGGAAGACCAGGGGAGTCTGATGTCAGTCTTTAGCAGAAAGGCTAAGAAACAGTTGAACTTGTGTTGCTGCAATGCTGGATTTCATTTTTTAATGCCTCACCATCAGCTACATATTTACTTGTTTTGGGCTTTGCTTCGGGTAGACACTGGCCTTCTAAAACCACAGTGCCATGAATTATTGGCCTGATACCACATTTATATTCAACTGCATTCTGCTGAAGGAGGCAGACTTATTAAAGATACCAGTAGAACCACTTGCATTTCTATGGGGACAAAATTATTCCAGAGTTTGAAAAGGGGAAAAAGCAGAAATGTAGTTTAACTGCCCGAATCCATTTCTGATGGAGAGAAAGTCTCTGAAACTTAGCAGAGTCACAATTTTTGAGTCAAGGGAAAATCAACTCATTTTCAAACGGAGGAAAAATATGCCTGGAAAATACTAAAACCTTTCTTTTGAGAAGGCAGGCTGTTACTAGTCCCATTGGATGACAGGCTTTGCCTGCCTTTGGCAGGCTCTCAATAAGGATTATAGACAGGATTCTATGGACAGGCTGGTCATCAAAAAAGGGAAGGGGGCATGTGTGAGAGTGGGGGGGCAAACATCATTAATATCCCAGAGCTGGAGAAGCACTTTTATTCCAGGCTAAAAGACTATTTCAGAACATCAAACTGTAACTTAGTCCCTACTACTACTAAGTACTATACATTCACAAGACCGTAAGAGTGATCCTATTCTCTCCTTTCAAGGGACCCTTCTCCATTCCACCCAAGGCTTTCTCTAATCTGTTCTTATTATATTCCTCATTCCACAAAAGGGCAGAGATTTTACCAGCAATACTCATTCCTTGATAAATAAGCTAGGTACATGAAAAATCAAATAGGTTTTCACTTCTATTATACTTTTCTAACACCATAAATTGGCATTATTCATAAAAGAAGGGCACAAGGCCCTACTACAACACTCTCAAACTGGCACCAGCAGACAGGCTCAGAAAAGAAAAAGGTCAAACATTATATCCTCAGACTCTTATCTAATGAGATTTGAGGAAGTTGCCATCCCAACTTCTAGGCTGACACATAAAAGGCATCATTAAGGGGGTACTTTAGGTCTAGAGACCACCAAGGTGCCATATAAAGCCCTAACTATTAGCCTTGAGCCACTGTGTTCAAAGAAGACCCCCTGGAAGGAGGAGATGGAAGGAAACATGGGAATGATGCTTTTTCAAGACTTCAGCAACCCAATCAATCAACATGTATTTATTAAGTACAATGTGCCAAGCAGTGCTGGTAGGTATAAAGAATACCAAGAAAAAACGGCTCTGTTAAAGAATTTACAGTCTAGCTGGGGAAATGTGTCCATATAGGTAGAGATAAAATAAATAAAGTAGCCCCTTCCCAAAATGAATGAGATTCCTTTCCTATCCAAGGTACTCAAACCAGGAAATCCTATCTTTTCTTTTCCTTTCTCAGCTCTCTTTCCTTCCCTTTCTCCATCCATCTCCCTCCTCTCCTCCCTCCCCTCCCCCCTCTGTCTCTGACCTTTCTCTTTCAGCCCTCTCCCTCCGGATCTGTCTCCATCTTCCTTCTTCCTCCCTACCTTCTCCTTTCCTTTTCTCTCTTCTCTCCAGTCTCTTATCTCTAAGTCTCTCACTCACACAAAGGGTAATTAGCATCCTGCTATTCAAAGTACAGAAAGACCTCAAGTAGTCTCTCCCAGCTTGTGCTAGTTCCCATTCAGTACAGAGTTGGTTGCTCAACTCCCTCCTGCCCTACCTTTCTTTCAAATAAGGGAGAACAAAATGCCAGGTGGGTTCCAGCTTCTAAAACACATTTTTCTTTCCTCCCCCATACCTTCTCAGGGGGCCTACAAGCTTAGTGCTGTCTGAGATTAGAAGAAAGAGAAGTCCTCAAGGCATTGGCAATGTGTCTGTATGGGTTATTGGAGTGTCTCTCTACTGGTTCAGTACTGCAAGTTAGATAAAGAATTTGACAAGCTCGCTGTATTACTACCCTCATTCTGAATGCCATACTTCTCTGAAAATAGCCTGACATCCACTTAGCACTGCTGACTTATATTCAAACGTAGTCAAATAAAACCCCCAAGTCCTTCTTGTATGTGAACTACTATTAAACTAGATCTCCTCCATCCTATAATGCTTTTGATATTTTTTAAATGTGCAAAAATTGACATTTCTATTAATAGGCTTATCTTTTTAGCCTATAATTTCAGCCTGTCTGGTGTTTTGGGGTCCTGATAATGATTTATCTCTCTGCTTTACGTTATCCAAAAAACATAACTATACCATCTATATGATTATCAAAAACATTGATAAAATATTAAACAAGACAGTTGGACAAATTCAGAACCCTTATAACTTCAGCAGAAATTTCCCTCCAGGCTGACATTAATTAGCACTGTTTGCATGAGGTCTTTCAACTAACTAAAAATTAATTTTTCTATTTGTCCACAGGAACATCATGGGAGATTATGGCAAATAGCTTAGTAAAATCCAAATCATTTATGTGTTCAGGGCATTTCCTTGATCTGGTAACCCTAGCAAAATAGAAAATGAAGCTAATTTTTATGACTTGTTTTTAGAAAAGTTATGCTAATCCCTACTTCATCCAATTCCACAAACAAATATTTTCTATGGTCAGAACACTGTCTTAGGCTCCTGAAGAGAAACAGAGATCATTAAGATACTAACTCAGTTCCTCATGAAGCTGCCAGTCTAGTACAGGAGATCATACATACATACATAAATACATGTTAAAAAAAAACAACAAAAACAAAACACCATGAATTGGCTGAGAACCAAAGTAGATTACCTTTCTCAAACGCACCTTTATTCACTATTAACACCAACTTGCTTTCCTTTCTAAGTGGTCTTAAAGTGTTTCCATAGTCCATTCTAGAATCATGCTAGGCTCACTGGTTTATAGCTTCCAGAGTCTAACTTTTTTCACCCTTTAAAGAAAATTAAAATACTTGCCTACCCCTTAAGGCACCTTTCCTTTTCTCCACATCTCCTTAATTACTGACTACAATTCACTAATTATATCTGGAGCTCTTTCAATATCTGAGGACATCATTTATGTAAGAGAGGAGATCTAAGTTTCTTTAAATTATCTATAGTAGGTGCTCTGTCTCCCTAACTATTTCGTGGTCAAAATTCCTTTTAAAATATATTTGTTCTAATGCCTTCATTTTGAAGATTATTCTTGTTGATAGAGAAAACAAAAGCAAATAAAGCATGTAGTACTTTTACTTTCACTAAATTGCTTCTTACTTAAGCAAAGAATCTGTACCTTTCAGGGCTTTCTTGCTACAACTTATCTAAAAGCTATTTTGATTATTCCTGTGTTTTTTCAAAAGTTCCATTCTGATATTTGATATTCCTAACACTACTTTCACCAGATCTATGATATTCTAATGTTTTCATCCTCTAGAATATGCCCCTGTTCAACCATCTTCTGCACATTTTCTTTTAATATTGAGCTAATTGTGTTTCCACATCAGTCTTCTTTAGCTATTTTTCCAACTTCTTCATCAGGATCATATGACAATACATTCTCATTTCAGTTTCTGAAACTATCCTGTTCTTCTTAAACCATTTCTTCCCCCACCAGGAGATCATAAAATCACAGAGTCAGAGCCCATTGTAGCCTGACCTAGAGATATACTTGATTGAAAATTCTCTCTAAAACATCCCCAATAAATAGTCATCTAGATTGCTTTTCAAGTCCTCTAATGAATAGGAGTCTAATGCCTCCCAAGGCAGCTCATTCAATTTTTGAAGAGCTTTAAGAATTAGGAAATTTTTCTTTACATCAAGCCAAAATTTCCCCAGGTTGCCCAATTTCCACTAATTGCCCCTACTTCAGCCCTCTGATGCCAAGTAAAATAAATCCAATTCCTCTTCCAAATAGTTGAAACCAGTTGTCTTGACAAGCTTAAGGAAAAAAAAATCATAATTCTTTCAATAGACTCTCAATTTAGCCTAGACCAGGAGCAAGACCTCTTGCCAGCTGACCTCCCATACTTTATTGACACCAGGCAAGAGCCTAGAACTGGGCCTCAGAAACTGGTCTCTTAACATATAGCCTCACGCTCCTGCCCCTTGCATGCCACTCATAGATCTCTCCCTATGCCTTACAGTTTTCACAACAACCTCCAGTCTCTCTAATCCTTGCTATTGCCTCCTCAGCTTCCCCTCCCCCAATATCACATACTTCCTCCTTTCCAATTTGTCCTATGGAATTCTAGTTTTATTGTTAAGAAATATTCGTTCATATTAGACATCTTCTCTATTCCTATAATCACAGAAACTTAACCCACAGAAGAAACTGCATCTGTGACTAGTCATTCAACAAGCATTTATATTCCTACTATGTGATAAGAACAGTGTTAGTGTTGGGTTGGTTGTGAAGGAGTTTAATAGACATACTGGAGTTTTTATTTGTTCTAAAACAGAGGTAAAATTTTTTTGGTACTAAAATTCATTAGTAATGGAGTGAGACAAGAGTCCAACATACAATTTAAGAAAATCATTTTGTTGATGTGAATTTGTTTTAATTGCACTTATTGATGACAAGGGAAAGTTTGCTGGGTTGTGATTTTGTTATTGTTGCTGTTATTTTTGGAAGGTGAACAATTTATGGGCAGAGGACAGATAGTGATATCCACACCAGAAAATAATATTTAACTCATCAATAAAATATTTTTTAATGTACAGAAGAGAATGGAAAAAGGTTAAAAAGAAGACAAGCAAGACAACTGGAACCAATGTGCTAAATTTGTTATATAGTATTAAAAAAAAAAAGAACAAATCAGACATAATAATGGAGATTCAGAGTTTTCATATATAATCTTTTTCTGTTCACTCTGTAGGAAAATGCTCATATTATTTGGTAGGTGTGTGTCTTCGTGTGTATCAAGTTCAGAAAGAAAATAAAAATCTGATCTTGATTTTATATTTTTGGAATATAGAAATGAAGTTAGGTACATTACCAGATAAAGATATATGTCCCATAACCATCACCATCATTATCATCATCACTATAGTTTCTGTATGAAGAATGGACTAGAGTAAGAAAGAGACCTGAAGAATCTTTATATATGATTATACATGTAAAATCTATATGAGACTGCTTACCATCTGGGGGTGGGCTGAGGGGGGAGGGAGGGAAGGAGTTCAAGACTCCAGTTTTTACATGTAATTGGGGAGGGAATTAAATTTTAAAAACATTTTTTAAAAAGAGAAAGAGACTTGAAGAGACTAATTAATTAGGAGGCTATTTTAATAGTCCAGGTGAGAAGGAAAGCCTGAGCAAAGAGGAAGATTGTGCAAATGAAGAGAAACGGAAGTATAGGTGAAAAGTCTCCAGTGCCTTTCTCCTTCTAGTTCCCTTCCCTCCCCCACTCCACAACTTTTCATTTTTCCCTCTGAGATATCTTCCCCCACCGGAATGTAAGTTCCCAGAGGGCAGGGATTGTTTTGTTTGTTTTTAAAACTTGTATTTGTATCCCCAGAGCTTAACTAGCTCTTAGAGGAAGTGCTTTTCTCTTTCCCCAGTCGGATGCTAGAGGCTATTATCTGGCCATATAATCAACATTAATTTACATGTTAATGTGCCTCCAAATACCCTAGCAGCTCCTCAGCCTTCCTTTAGCCAATACCTGCTTCTTCACTTCATATCAGATGCACTTGCGATGGTCCAACCCTTGATCCTCTTCTCTGCCTCTAACTTTTCCACTTATGCAACCCTGCAATTCTCTCTGACTACCACCTCTTATCCCTCCATTTTGTTTTGGGTCTAATTTCTCCTAAAATTGTTCTTAGTCCTCACTGCCACCTCCAATCATCCCATCCCTCCTTCCTTCTCTAAGGCATCTCACTTTTCTCCCTTCAAAACCTTAACTTCCAGTTCTCTTAATTTCTCTTCCTCTCCTAGACCCTATCATCCCTTTCTAAACCCCAACCTTGAATTATTCTAACCATCCATCCTATCTGCTCCTATGCATGTGTTGTTGATTGCCCCCCAAAGAAAGTTGGACAAATGCGCTGCCTGGATCCACTACAAATCTGTTATCTGATTTCAACTAGGCCCTCAGCTACTACATATCAACCTTTTAATCTTTAATTGACTATTACATTCTCCTTAGTTTGAAAACTTATCAAAGTACTCATACCATTCCCTTTCCCTTCTTCCCTTCTTTCAGTTACTGGGAGAAGAAAAATGAGGCTATATTGACCACAAGGCCCTTCTTCCTAATCCTACACCTCTGCAAAACCCAACATCATTCCCCAGTTTGCTCCTTTGTTCCAGTCTCCAAGGAAGGACAGGCTCTCCTCCTTACTCTATCAACTGCTCTGTAGAATCCTTTCCTCTCAGAGTCTACTGCTTCCACAAATCCTTTCCTCATCTACAATCTGGATGGGAAAGACAGGAAAGGATTCTGGGCGGCAGAGTGTAGCAGAATCAATACAGGAACTTAAGGGTACTCCAATTTGTTTCAAAGACCAGAAGCTCACCACTGTCTTCTTTGCATACACTTCATGTCATCATGTGAGAACACAATTAAGCATTTGTTCATGCAACAATTTGGAAAATGGTTGATTCTTATCAAAAGTTTGTTGTTTTTTTTTCACTTGTGTATCCCAATCACATATGTGCATAGTGATACAGATACAGATTCATCATAAAGCATAAAGATTCATCATATAAATAAGGATTTGTTGTAAGAAGGGCTCTGTGATAAAAATGAAAATTTTTCTGGCAGTTGTGGATCTGAAAGCTCCAAAATTATTTTTCATAAGAATCTTGGAACAATATCCTCTGCAACCCTCTTTGATCCCGGGCAAAATTTTTTAAATTTAAAGCGATTTTGTATAATGTAGGAGATAGAAACTGGTCCTGATTTCACTGGTATAATTAAACACTTCCCCCACTACCACCAAGGCAGATTTGATTAGCCCCCTTTCAGCCACTTACAGTTTTACAAGATTGCCTAGGGCACTGAGAAGTTAGCTGATTTGCCCAGGTCTCACTGGGAGGATGAGTCACAGGCATTTACCTGTAGCTTCAACACTCCCTCTCTAGCCATTAAGTTGTGTTGTCTGGTACATTTGAACTTCATATTATTCAAGAGATATATGATAGGGGGCAGCTGGGTAGCTCAGTGGATTGAGAACCAGGCCTAGAGATGGGAGGTCCTAGGTTCAAATTTGGCCTCAGACACTTCCCAGCTGTGTGACCCTGGGCAAGTCACTTGACCCCCATTGCCCACCCTTACCACTCTTCCACCTATGAGCCAGTACACAGTTTTGACTCCAAGACGGAAAGTGAGGGTTTAAAAAAAAAAAAAGGAAAAAAGGAGGGGGAGATATATGATGTAGTTGCGCTCTTTGTGATGGCAAAAAAAAAAAAAAAATGGAAAATGAGAGGATGCCCTTCGATTGGGGAATGGCTAAACAAATGCTGGTATCTGCTGGTGATGGAATACAATTGTGCTGAAAGGAATAATGAACTGGAGGAATTCCATGTGAACTGGAAAGACCTCCAGGAACTGATGCAGAGTGAAAGGAGCAGAACCAAGAAAACATTGTACACTGTGTAAATAGAATTAGCTCTAGCCATTCATAGCTAAACTCTTACTTAACCTAGGCAGAGAAATGATGTAATTCCTCAACCTTCCTTAGTGGGAGGGGAGACGAGTTACCCACATGTGATAATAAGTAACAAATCAAGAACAAGGGACAGCCCTTTGGGCAGTCCAAATCAGTGTAGAGATTGCCATTTGTCCACTTGAATTAGAGGTGGACCCACAGGAAGTGACGAAAGGCACTATCTCTTTAAGTATGTTGGCTACTTCCTGTGGAAGCAGTTCCAGCTTTGAACTTGGTGCTGATGGATCTCGGAGGAGACCTCAGGCAGCTTCTACTCTGAATGATCACGTGGGTAAGTTAGGCTGACTTCCTTGGCCTACCTAGGCCGCTTCTAAACTCTGCCTTAAGCAGGCATTAGCCTATCTGGTTGCTAGGCCTTGAGGCTTGTAGCCTGATTTATTTAGTCTTTTAACCTTCTCTCCCTTTCTCTTTATTCCTATACCTTTACCTCCTAGTTGTAAATAAACTGCCTTAACCTGATGCTGACTTGGGTCTGATTTAATTACGGAATCAATCTGAACTGTTGATTCCTGGCGGCCACGTTTTAAATATATATCTATGAAATACCTAAATTTCCTTCTTACAACACTGAGACTGATACATTGTGGTACAATTGAATGTAATGGACTTCTCTACTAGCAGCAATGCAATGATCCAGGACAATTCTGAGAGACTTCTGAGAAAGAAAACTATCCATATCCAGAGAAAGAACTGTGGGAGCAAAAATGCAGAAGAAAAACAACAGCTTGATCACATGGGTCGATGGGGCTATGATTGGGGATATAAACTCTAAACGATCACTCTATTACAAATAGTAATAATATGGAAATAGGTCTTGATCAATGATACATATAAAATCCAGTGGAAATGTTTGTTGGCTATGGGAGGGGAGGGAAAGAACATGAATCATGTAACCATGGAAAAATATTCTAAAATAAATATAAAAAATTTTTTAAAAAGAGACATATGATAGGTCTATGGTCTAACAGGTAACAATGAAGAATAAGGAAGAAAAGCCATTATTACCCCTACCTCAGTGTCTCTAATGGTTCCAGTAATCTAGTACCTACCTAGAACTGGTTTAACATTTGAATGTTCTAGTCAGAGCACTCTAATAGGTGGATTAATGTTCTCCCCTTAAATGATAGGTTAGTGTTTCAGCATAAACATCTTTACTGTGAATCACAATGATGCTATAAGGAACAAACAACAAAAACCTACATCTAGTATGTTCCATCATATATTTAAGATAAGATAAGGATTAACATCAATATTATTGGTATTGGAATTGGTTTACATGAAAACCATTTAGTATCCACACACACACAACCTCTTTTGTACCAATTAGGGTTCCAAATCTTTCTAAAAGCTTCCTGCTCTGTCCTTTTCTTATCTTTCTAGTCTTAACAGTTTATATTATGACATACCCACATCTATTTTTTTTTGTAACATTCCAAAACAAACACTAAAGCAATAAAATAATCATTACAAAATAAAATAGCAGCGCTGTAGTATCAAGCATTGAAAATAACTGGGCAGTAGAGAAATTCACTACTTAAAACAGCATAGGAAGAAGACTGCAAAATTCATCATAATTCACATTTCAGTTCAATGGTACTGGCAGATTCTTACAGAGCATTTATCTAATTAGAAGAGACTTGAAAATTTATTGGAGAGCTGACAAGGAAGGGTCAGGCCTCAAGAACTGAGAGGCCATATCATTTCAAAGCACTGTGGGGGAGATTTAAACATGCTGTCAAACTAGGCAGTTTGGGAGTGTCATGCCTGGCATATTCTCCACCTCTCACTGTTCTCCATTCAATAACTACCCTAATAATTGTTGATAGGTATATCATACATTCTAGAAGCAGTCAAACTCTGCTGAACACTTACAACAGTGTATGATCTAGAAGGGAAAATATTTCAAGAAAAGTAAGAACAAGGTCAACCCAATTATGACAAGTCTGATACACCATATCACATTCAGGATATTCAGTTCTCTTGAGACACTATTCCCCCAAAGAGCCATATCTCAATCAGAAAAGCCAGGGTCATCTGTTTCTCTCTTCCTTTTCACTTGCCAGAGGAATCGAGAACTTAACCCTCTCATCCCAGGCATAATCAAGGATGAAAATGTCATCAAGGACCCTGGTACATAGAGAGTGAGGAATGACAGACAGTAATCAAAACCTCAAGTCTCATCACGATCTGATTCAGTGAGTCAGTCAATAATCAAATGCCTTCATCAAATGCCTACTACAGGCTGTGTGGAGGAAAAGTGGAAATAATCAACAGGAAGACACTAGAATTAAGGGGATTGAGAGGGGCAGCTAGGATGCTCAGTGGATATAATGCCAGACCTGGAGTCAGGAAGCCATGGATTCACATGTGGCCTCACCCACTTCCTAGCTGTGTGACTCTGGACAAGTCACTTAACCCCCATTGCCTAGCCTTTACTCTTTTACCAAACAGAAGGTAAGGTTTACCCCCCCCCCCAAAAAAACAAAAAACAAAAAAACAAGGAGGATTGGGAAAAGCTTATAGGAGGTGTGGTTTTGATTGGGACTTGAAGGAAAACAGAGAAGCAAGGATATGTTGATGAGGAAGGAGAATATTCTAAGCATGGAAGGCAGCCAGTGAAAATGCCCAGATCATTTTGTCCAGATGTATAGTGATAAGGGCCTGGGCCAGAGTTGTGGCAATGTCAAGGAAGAGTAGAGAAGAAATGTGAGACACATGGAGGTAGAATCAAGAAGCCCTAACAACAGATTGTAAATGAAGGGTAAGAAATGATGAGGAGTTGAAGATGACACCTATGCTGAGAGCCTGGGTGACTGGGAGGACAGTGGTGCCCTCAACAGTAATAGGGCAGTTTGGAAGTGAGGAGGATTTGGGGCAAATGATAATGAATGCAGTTTTGGAGATGCTAGGTTTAAGATATCCACTGGACATCCAAGGTGAGATGTCCAATTAGTAGCTGGAGATGCAAGACTGGAGGTTAGAGCTAAATAAAAAGATCTAAAGATCATCAGCACAGAGAATGATCGTTGAATCCACAAGAATTTCTGGGATCACCAAATGAACCAAGGAGAGCCAGAAGAGAAGGGTCCAGGACAAAGCCCATGAGATACCCATGATAGCATTTGTGACCCGGATGAAGATCCAACAAAGACCGGGAAGGAGAAGCAGAAAAGAAGTGTCACAAAAACCTAAAGACATAAGATCAAGTTGTAGAAAGTATCAAATGCTATACAGAGGTCAAGAAAAATGAAGATTTAGAAAAGGCCTTTAGATTTGGCAATGAAAATGTCAGGAATTTTGGAAAGAGTAGTTTCAGTTGAATAATGAGGCCAAAAGCCAGATTGCAAAAAGTTGCAGAGTGAGTGAAAGGAAAGAAAATAGAGGCACTTATCACAGATGGGTCTTTTCAAGTTTTGCCCAAAAGACTAGATATAGGACTATAAGTTTGTGGGAATGGATGGATCAAGTGAGGATAGGAGGACAGAATAGGATTTTGAGGATAGGAGAAACATAGGCATGTTTGTTGGTTATAAAGGATCAGATAATATCTAGGGAGAGACTGTAGACGTATGAGAGAGTAGAGATGACAGAGGGGTTAACCTTCTGGAGAAGATAGGATAGAATTGGTCACTCCTGCATATAGAAGAGTTACCGTTAGCAAGAAGGACCACCTCTTCATGTGAGACAAGACAAATGAAGAGATAGTGGCAAAAAGCATCTCTGTGATGTGAGCATGAGGGAGATTTCTGTGAATGGCCTCAATGCTTCTCAGTTGAGAAGATAGGGGTAGAGGGAGCCATGGGAGGTTTGAGGAGCAATGAAAAGGTTTTGAAGAGCCACTGTGGTTGGTTGGGATACTGAGTGGTTAGGGAGATGAGATGTGAAAAGCTTGCCTTACAACAATAAGGGCTTATTTAGTTGGGATTATGTTTCATAAATTTGTAATGGATCCAGTCAGCATGATTTCATGATTTTCTCCAGCTTCTTTCAGCAACCTGTGTGTAAGAAGGAAGGAAGCAAATAGTGAGAATGAATGATCCAAGGTTAAAGTTTGGCAGGGCAACATTAGTGACAAAATGAGCCAAGGGACTCAAGAAGAGGCCAGTATAGAGTTGAACTGGTTTACCTATGGTCAAGATGGGGAAGAAAGTACATGGGTTATGCCTAGGGGAAAAAAAAAAACCATAAAAAACTGAAGGGTGAAAGGAATGGTGATCCTGTGTGTTATGAGGAACAGGACATAGGGGGAACCTAAGTGACTCATTGGATAGAGCTAGGCCTGGAGATGGGAGGTCCTGGCTTCCAATCTGGCTTCAGATACTTCTTAGCTGTGTGATGCTGGGCAAGTCATTTAACTCCCATTGCCTAGTCATTACTGCTCTTCTGCCTTGAAACCAATGCACAGTATTGAATCTAAGATAGAAGGTAAGTGTTTATTTTAAAAACACAAATAAAAAATTTAAAAACAGGGCATAGGGTTTGCAAGGCAGAGGGAGAGATGGAATGACAGACTGTGATCAGATAAGTGAATTTCATGATAAGCAGAATGATTTCAGAAAAAGTTAGAAAGCTCTAAGTAAACTGATAGAGAGTGAAACAAGTGGAATCAGGCATTGTACACAGTAACAGCAATATTGTAGTAAGATGATCTACTGTGAAAGAATTAGCTACTCTCAGCAATATAATGATCTGGGACAATTCTGAAGGCCAAAGAATACTATCCATCTCCAGAGAAAGAACTGGTAAGAGTCAGATGCTAATTAAAGCATACTATCTTCCACATTCGTTTATTTACAGTTTTATTTTGAGGTTTTGGTTTTATATGAGTAGTCTCTTACAACAATGACCAGTATGGAAATATGTTTTGCATGAAAATACATAATCCAGATCAAATTACTTAACATCTCCAGGAGGGGGGTAGGGAAGAGAGGGAAGGAGACAATTTGAATCTTATAATTTCAGAAAACATGTTGAAAACTGTTATTACAAGTAATTGGAAAAATAAAATATTTTTGAATAAAAAAAGATAAATGAATTTCAGAGTTCATGTAAGTAGAAGTGGTACATTTGTGGATGATGGCAAGATCAAGGTTTTGACCATTTGTGCATGTGGCCGCAGTAGAGTGGAAGAATAGATCATTCTTTTCACTTAAGTACTGGATTGCATTAACTAATTTCTGGGGAGCCCTTCCCACTAGAAACCTGTCTTGGATGGTGAGGCAGTGGGAAGACCAGCCACCAACAGGGGAGTATCCTCTCCTCTTACTTAACTGGGCATACAGCTTGGATGAGATGGGAGTCAACAATTGCATTCCTTCTAGTGACGGAAAGGTCTACCAGAGCTGTATCCTAAAGCCCTCCATCCTCCCTGCCTTTCAACTTTGAAGTCCCATAGCACTGTCATTTGACTTACTCATACAGCCTAAGGATTCCAGTCCTTAACATCCATTCACCACTACATCCATAGGACTTTTAGGCCTTGCAATCTGCCTTTCAACTGACCTTTCTCTTACATGTAGTTGTTCAGTCATATCTGACTTTTTGTGATACTGTTCATAGGGTTTTCTTAGGAAAGATACTAGAATGCCATTTCTTCTCTAGTGGATTAAGAAGAATGGAGGTTAAGTGACTTGCCCAGGTCACACATCTAGGAAGTGTAGGAGCTGAGAGTTGAACTCAGGACCTCCTGTCTCCAGGCCTGACTCCCTATCCACTAAAGCCAATTAGCTGCCCTATTCCCTAGTTTTTCAAGTCCTTCATAACCTTCCTACAATGTACTCTCCTTTATATACTCTAAGACCCAGTGACAAATGTTCTCCCCTTACTGTTGCTCTCCCAACACACTATCTCCTGGGCTTGGAAATCTCTTCCTTCCTCATCATCTTCTGCCTTTCCAGCTAAAATTCCACTTTCTGCAAGCAGCCTTTCCCTAGCGCTGGTAACGGGAGTGGATAATTTCCAAGTGATCCTGGGTCTGGCTTGTTCTCCCCTTGTTTCCCCTGTTAGGGTGGGCGCTCCTGGGGGGCTGGGGCCAGGCTTTCGCCTCTTTTGGCATCCCCAGAAGTTCAGAGGAGCGCCTGGGAACTGGAAGGAGCTTGTCACCTTGTCTGTGTCGGCCCCCCTGGCAGCAAACCCGAGGTGCACCGTTACTGGGGCCAGTAGCTGCCAGATGGCCCACCAAGATGCTGATTGCCCCTCGGGGGCTCATCCTTCTGTGAGGGCCCCTGCCCCACCTCAGAGTCCCCATACCAAGTGTTTGCGGCTAAAACGTCCACGTACAACCCGACCCCCTCCTCTTTGGAGATGATAACTCCAAACTCTTGGCCTTGCCGCCATTATCCCAGGGACAAGCGCTAGCTTGGAGCCTGGAAGCTGGGGGTTCCCATAGCGGGACCACGAAACGCCCATCCCTGGGTACTCCATATCCGTAGCAGGAGCCCGCCCTCAACCACGGCCCCACGGCCTGCGTCGGCCTTTCACCCAGGCCACCTGGACCAGCTGCCCCCACCTCTCCTCACCTGCGGCCCCGCAGCCGCCAGGAACACGGGGTTACCTGCCAGGTGTCGGGCCACGTCCTGCAGGGCCCAGGGGGCCAGGACTCGGGTGGGGACCTGCCTCCGAGCAACTGTCACCGAGGCCCGAGGCCCAGCCCCCCCCCTGGCCCCAGAGCCCGAGGGGCGGGGCGGGCTCTGAGAGTCGCAGGCCCGCGCCCTGTTGGGGGGATGAAATGGCTGAGGAGGGAGGGGGAGGAGGACTGAGGGGGGGCCTAGAGAGAGGGAGAGGCCTGACAGACCCTGTGGGGGGGAAGGAGGGGAAGCACAGAAAGGCGAGGGGAGAGCAGGAGACAGGACAGTCCGTGGGTTGGGAGAGCTCAGGGGCCCGGGAGAAGGAAAGGCCCGAGGAGAGCCCTGAGAGGAAGAGCCCAGGGGGCTGAGAAGAAGACCCCTGAGAGAGTGAGACCCAGCTGGAGAAAGTCTCCAAAGGGAAGACTGAGGGAGTGGATTGAGGAGATTATCCTGAGGGGACACCGAGGGGAAAAGGGCGGAGCCTAGGGGCACCATAGGGGTAGCCCGGCTGGAGGTGGGGCCTGTGGGCGGGGCTTACTGAAGACCGGAAGTGGAGAGGACTGCACGTTCGAATGCCCCGCCGGTTCTCGAGGGAGGGAGCTGGCTCCTAATAGACTGAGATTGCTCCACGTGCCCAGGGAAGTCTCCGAGGGCCTCCATTACTGCCCCAACCCACCCCCAGCCATTGCTCTAGTCTGTGCCCTCCAGGTAGCCTCCCTGAGGAAGCAGCTGGTAAAGGGGCTGGGCCCAACCAAAATGGCAGGTGTTCCTCTCAGGGGGCGAAGGAAGCCCCGTTCTCCCATGGGTCAGCATTTGGGGTCCCCCAGGCTCCCCTCAGTCCGACCCTCTGGGCAGGTCCTATGACTGGTGCTCACACAACCAGGCCCACCCTACAACGCTTGGAGCCAGAGCGTCACAGACCAAAGAAAGCCATCTTCGGGATGGAACAAGTGGGTTCCCCTCCTCCTCTTTTTCCTCTCCAAAGGCCCCAGAATTCCCAGGTTTTCATGAGGCCTAGACTTTCCATTGTGGGGCTGGGGCATGCCCTTGGAAGATGTCGGGCTCTAGGCTGCCATTCCAAAACCCAAATCTACCCCCGGCAGGCCCCTCCCCCCGCATCTGCGGAAACCCTCTGTTCATTCACAGGAGGCACACAGGCATGCTGGGGGTTACACAGAGAAATGGGGTCATGCTTTCCCCCCATCTCACGAGAAGCTTCATTAGCCACGGTTTCTCCCAGCCCGGCTAGTGCCACTGGTCAAACATTTGGTCAGCGTGAACCGAATGACCTCTAGAGAAGCAAAACATGGCATTTTAAAAAGTTACACAAAGGAATAGCCTCAGCCTGGAAAAAGAGAGAGAACGCTTTTTTTTTAATTGTTAGAAATTTGAGGATTCTTTTACTTTTGTAAATCTTATCTACCAGAAGCTACTTGAGGTCAGGGTTGTTCTCGGTTATGTTTATTTTTCAATCTTTAGCATAGGATCTTGAACATAGAAAATCGTGTTTTTGAAAACATTAAAATTCTGTGGGTTATTATGATGCACATAATATTCAAGTCAAGTGAAAAAAAAATTTCAAAAACACCTACTGCATATTCTCTTATGAGATGGAACTGGCTTATGAGCTTAGCAGCCCAAGTGAGAGGCTTGATGGCCATACAAAAGCCTGGAGCTACTTGTTTCACATACCTTATAAAAAAAAACAACAACAACATTCTAGTCAGTTGATTCCCCCCCACCACCCCCCCCCCATTTCTCTTTTTCAAATTGCAAACCCAGGGGTTTTGTGAACTATAGACTTCACTCAGGGCAACTGCTGAAGATGTTTTCATCTTAAGAGTTTTTCCCACTAACATTTTCTTCCAAGAAAAGATAAAGAATTCAAAGGAAATCTTATTCCTTTTTAGAGATGTATCCAAATTGGTCAGAAATTAGAAAACTCTTTCAAGAATGGTCAGATAGCACCCTAGCTCCGGAGGTAGAAGAGACTTCAGAGACCATCAAGCCCACATCCCTCAGTTACAAAATGGGAAACTGGGCTAAGGGGTAAAGTGACTTGCCCATGGTCATACATTTAGTAAGCATCCGAGGTGGGATTTGAGCCCAAGTCCTTTGGCCCTAGCTCTCATACTTCTTAGACCGTTCCTTGTTGTCTCCCTGAAAGAGTTCTTACTTTTTCTTCAAGTAACTAAGATATTTGCCGTTGAAAAAGCAAATCTTGGTACCTGGGTTATAAGAGATAAGAAGAAAAGATTCAGCCTTTTCCTAGAGGCTAATCCTCTAACTTGTCTGCCTAATTTTTTCAGTGTCTCACTGTCCGACCATTCCTCTCCAGTCCCACAGTGACTATTGTCTGAGTTCAAAGCCTTATTTCTTGTCTTCTGACTTGTGTCCCTCCCTGCTTCTCTTCTCCATACTTCACACAGAATTATGACTCCATTTTCTAATGCATACATAGGTCTAAACTAGGGCCCTTCTCTGCTCAGCACCCTTGAATGTCTCCTGATGTTTTGAAGGAAAAAATTAAAAGAGCTTCTTGTGGCACTGAAGATCCTTCCTAATGTGGTTCTCCGTGACCTTCCTAGCCTTAGCTCATCCTGTCACCTTAACAAGCCCCACATTTCAAGCCAGGGGGATGCATTAGCACAGTATCTTGAACTCAACATGCCATCCCGGGCTTTCTCGCCGGCTGGCCCCTCTCCCTGGAATGCATTCCTCTTACATCTCCTGGGGAGTCTTTCTCTTCCTTCAAAGCCCAGGTCTGCCGTCCCTTCTTCCTGAAGCCTATTCTAATCACTTCAGCTGAAAGTGATTCCTCCTTGGTCAAATCTGCTTTGGGTGTTTTTGTCTGCATCTCTTTGCCTTCCCCTCCCCCTTCTCTTGTTATTTATTTGCACCTGATTAAAATTCATCTCCCTTTTGTCATCCCTTATAGAATCACTTAATTCTGATTGCTTCTTTGATCCTCATTCTCTCCCCTCTTCTCTACCAAATTGTCTCTGTTAACCTGGGATTTTTAAGGTTTCTTGCTAAGTATTAAATTGTTTGTGTGTGCATGTGTTCTGTCTCCCCCCAAGTATACAGTAAACTTTTCCGGGGCAGAAATCGGCAGCTCCTGTGGGCAGGACCCCCTGCTTATTCTTATTTTGCAGCCTGCGTGGTGCCAGGCCATGGGCTGCCTATTATATATGCTCAATAAATAGTGCATTTCTTTAGTGTCTTTCCACAGTCTTTACCGGGTTCTTTGCTCAGTTCTTTAATTTAATTTACCAAATATATATTCAGAATCTACTTTACACGTACTAATGTGATGATTATAATACTTATGGGATTTTGATTTATTAAGTATATGCTATGTTGTTGTTCATCCTTTGTTTTCAAAGAGGACCACAGACATTACAGGGAGATGTCTTGACTTGTGCATGAATTGATTTAAGCGAGACAGAGTTCCACCAAGTTGTCAGCCTCACTTTCTCTTCCAGAGTCCAGGGGCAAGACAAAAGTCAGGGTGACACCAAGAGCTTGATCAGGATAGAAGGACTGGACTGGGGAGGAGGGAGAGGGGGAGGAGATGCTCTGAATTTAAACAGAAAGTAAGATAAATGTTTCCACATACAAAAGAAAACAGAAAAAGAGGATTGTCCATGAAGCTTCAAATTAATATAACATACAACTTACTTTTCTTTTAAAATATGTAATAAATTAACATAGTATTTTTCAAAGCAGTCTTGCTTGTTTCCTACTGATTTTCTTTGGGTTTTTTTGCAGTGCATTTTAAAAAATGCTTCAGTGACCTTCTTAGTCTGTCCCCTCCTCCCCCCCAGTTTTGGTAATCTTATCTCTTACCCTCCTCCCAATTGAAAGAAAAACAAAACCCTTCTATCTAATAGGAGTTATCAAAAAAACAAATTGCTACATTGACCTCATCTGAAAATATATGCCTCATTTTTCCCCCTTGAACTCATCACCTCTAGGTCAGGAGGTGGGTAAGCATTTCTTCACCAGTCCTCTGGAATTATGGATTGCCTCGTATTGATCTTAAGCCTTTCTTAGTAGCCATTCTTTACAATTTTGTTTTTGTAAAAATTGTTGTCCTGGCTCCAATTATTTCATTCTGCATCAGTTGAGAACTCAATTCAGTTTAAGAAGTGGGAGAGTTCAGGAAAACATTCACGGAAGATGTAGGATTTTGATATGGAGAGTGGGAGGGTATTTTGGATAGTAGTTTATAGAAGTTAGGAAATCATAAAATAAGGTGGGGACACGTGAATAGAACACTTTACAGGAAAAAAAGGTTTGGGTAAAATATTCCTCTTCTTTTTAAATTATTCCATTTATATTTTGTCTCCTTCCCCATTCTCTACAGTCTTACTGAATATTTTTTAAATCGTATTAGTAAATTTTGTTTCACAATCGTAAAGAACTTAGAATACTCCCTAATTCCCAACAATGTGCAATACCAGCAAATTAATGACACTGATTTTTTTTTAATTTAAAAGAAAGTCACATGGATGACTGCAACTGATAGTACAAGCAACCTTGCATTTTAGTAGTTTTCCATTTGTTAGAAATACCAGTGTTTTAGATCCGTGTTTCTTGGCTTTTTTAAATTGCCCTAATTTACATAGTTGTACTAATTGCATACATTTCTTCTTTGGATTCTTCTTGGTTAGGTATATGTAATATCATACAAGTCTTCAGGTATTTCTCTGAATTTCCCATATTCATCAGTTTTATAGCACAATAATATCCTGTTGTTAACCTTTTATGAAATGGGGTAATGGAAAATAGCCATTGGGGCCCCCGTCTTTCAGGCAAGCAGGAGTAGAGGCTCTGCCTACCATCAAACTACTTAGAAATTCTGGGAACCTGCTTCCTGAAAGTCCCGGGTGGGAAGGTGAAGAAGCCCTTCCCCTGCCCCTTCCCAACCCGGGAAGCTACCTTTGATTTTTGCGAGCTTACTTGTGGGGCACCAAAGCTGAGCTAGGATGAAGAGTGACCCAATATGCAGATGAAAGCTCAGCTTCCTTCCAAGAGGAGCTTCTCCATGTGGTTGCTGAATGCCTTGGACACAATAGGTCTGTTTTGTGCTTCTTCCTTCCTGATCTTAGGTGAGTGGTACTAGAGGTGGCTTGTTGGAGTCCTGACCTCTTGAGCTTCAGAACATTCGCAGGCCTATCAGAAGTCCAGCAACTGGAGCATAGTAGCAGACTCTACCAGGTGAGGAGGGATCCTTGGGGATGGCTGAGCATGTTGGACCCAGCCTTGGGTGTAACACGTCCCCTGGGCGAACTTGAGGGGGAGAATGTTGGTTGTCACTACGAAAATTTTAAGTTCACTCCATTCTGGGAGCAAAGTGGCAGGAAGAGCGCTTTCAGGTTTCTGAGGTTTTTGGAATTCTGTCTTTGTTATACTTTTTCAGTAATTATTTCTTTCTTAAAGAGAATTGATGTGAATTGATATTGAGAAGAGATTATATTGGTATAATAACTTCTGTCTAGATGATATTAGGGAAATATTTACTTGAAGTGAGAATATTAAGGGGAGTGCATTCAAAGAAAGAGCTCCAAAACTATAGTTGTAGAAAAAGACATCCTTTACCCACTTGGGGCTACCCCTAGAATACCGAGGGGAGCACCAGCCTTATTCTCTAGACTTGACCTACCAGTATTCATATAGTGGGAGAGGGTGCGTCTATATTTTATCTTCATAAATCTACCAGACTTTATCTAGCAATTCCCAATTGGAATTGGGGATTCTAAATGGAATGGGTGCCAAAGTGGGGTAGAGTGAGGAGCTCTCTATGGGGGAATGGGGAAGTATGATCCCTTCCCCTTATTTGTTGTTCTAAATAGTATTTCTATGAATAATATCTGTCTATACCATTTTTCTTGTTAATAACTTTCTGAGGATATTATGGGGTGACCAAGTCAAAATTAACTAAATTTATTTCTTTTTATATAATTCCAAATTGTTTTCATCAATTTCTCATTGAGGATCAGGTTCTTCCTTAGTTTTTGAGCCTTGTTTTCTTTGATTGGTCAAAGACAAGATTCTACTGTGTAGATTTCATTCTAAGTCCTGTTTCTATTACTCCTCAATCAACTTTTCTATTTTTTATCCAAGTCCAAATGCTTTTGATAATTAAATGTTTTGTAATTTGATATGACAATGCCAACTTAAATTATTGCCCTAAATATTGCTGGGATTTTTTTCCTCTAAACAAATTTTATTATGATGTCTAATTCTACAAAGTTTTGGTTCTTTAAGTGTGTTTTGTTTATTCCTGGGAGTCCCCAAGACCCTTTCAGGGAGTTCTTGAGGTCAAAACTATTTTCAAACTAATACTAAAATGTTATATGCCTTTGAAAATATTCCTTCATTTTCCAACTACATATCTGTGTGAAGCCAAAGCCAAATTTTCTTTATATATTTCAACCAAAACAACTTATCACCAATTGAATGCAGAAGCAAATAAGAGTATCCAGACATCTTCTGTTAGAGACATTTTAAAATTTTGCAAAAACATGTACAATAATGCCACTTTTCTCATAATTTTTTTGTCTTGGAAAAATACATTTATTTTTCATTAAAATATTATTTATGTTAATGAATAGTTAGTTTGTTATCCTGTCTTTGGGGAGAGAGAAGAATCCTCTCTTCTCCCTCCCCCTGCTTTGGCTGAAAGTTGAGGGTTAAAAGTTTTGCTCCAGAGCTCCTCACTCTAGGAAACCTTACACCCAGCCTAGAGCAAAAAAACCAACCAAACAAACAACGGGAATCATTGAGGCAGGAGACTGCTTTGAAAAGTGTGACCTCTGGCAGCTGCAGATCCAGGCAAGAATGCATCTTGGCCCTTGGGATTCTGGCTGTAGAAACAAGCAGTCCCAGAGAACCCAGCCCTGATCTGTCCTGCACAGATTCTGGGTCCTAGGAAAGCAGTAGGAAGATAGATACCCCGAGAGGACCCAGGCAGTTGGGGCTCCACGAGGTGCTTCGGGCACAGGGATTCCCTACAAGTTTGCTTCTCTGCTGATGTGCCCACTTTTCTCGTGGACCCTGTGCATTTGGGGAGGAGTATGCCCCAGCATTATAAGGGAGAGGATTGCGGAGCTCTTTGCGCGTGGCTCTCTTAGAAGATGTGTTTGCTTTGAGGTCATCCTGTCTGTCCGTTGGCTGTGAAGCTCTAGTGTTAGGAGTGCAAAGCCAGCAAGTCTGTGGAGCCCAGGGAGGCTGTTCTCTAGAGGACCTCGCTTAAGACCATGAGTGGCAGAGAAGGACCTCTCCTTGCTTAGCTGTGGGTCCTCATGCCTTTCCTCGCCTTTCCAACTGGACCCATGCTTTCATTAGAAACCTTTAATGAGGGGGCAGCTGGGTAGCTCAGTGGCTTGAGAGTCAGACCTAGAGATGGAAGGTCCTGGGTTCAAATCCGGCCTCAGACACTTCCCAGCTGTGTGACCCTGGGCAAGTCACTTGACCCCCATGGCCCACCCTGACCACTCTTCCACCAAGGAGTTAAGAAGTTAAGGGTTTAAAAAAAAAAAAAGAAACCTTTAATGGTTGCTGGAGCAACACAGGAGTTGCCTGTATCGGTGAGGGGCTTTCTAAGTGTGAGCTGCTTTTGCATGTGTGACAGTTTGAACCAGGTCCAAAGGACCTGCGATGGGCAGAGCATAAATATTTTTAAGTATGATCTGGACTGCCGTGTCTCCAAGGGAGATTGCTATTTCCTCTTTTGTGGAGATTAGAAGAGCAGCTGTGATTGGGTGATTACTCCTTCTCTTGTCTATCTTCAAGAGGAGTGGGCTAGAATGAGACCTATCTATTACACAGAAGAGATTTTCAGGCCGGGAATAGGATGCTCTTTTTGGATTCAGAAGCAAAGCCACTTTCTCTGGTGGCGTGGGTTGGGGAAGGAGTCTCACTTCAGACTAGTAGGGTCATACCTTAACCATGGCCAGTTGGCTCCTCTCCCACCAAACCAAGTGCAATTAGGACTAGCAAGCAAACATCAAAGTAAGCAATAAAGTAGTGATTAGGAGAGTGATATAGATTTATTGTGGTGATAAAACACACAAGAGCAAAGGAACTCCGTGACTTGGATATGAGGTGAAACCTCGGCTAGACCGAGGAAAGAGTGATCTCTCACTAGAGAAGTCCTGAGTCTCTGGAGTTTCTGGGCTGGGAATCCAGGGACATGCTGGGATGCTGATTTTCCTCATGTGCCCGAAGCTCATGGGGCTTTCATTGGCCATTCCATACCGAAGCCAGGCTTCTTCTCCTCACTGTCTCTCCTTTCTCCCGGCAGTCTCTCTATTTCTCAGGAATCCCTTTTCTTTCCACAGACACATCATAGCACTGTCCTTCAGGGACCTCCAAACCTAGCTGGATGAACTTGAGGTTGGCCAGGACTGGCATGGACAAGTCCCACTGAAAACAAGTGATTCCCTATTTTTTACCTCCCACCAATTACCCACTTCTTACAAATGGACAAAGGCAGATTGAACACATTCCCAAGTGTGTTTTAATTATTTAAACACATGATTTCTTGAGATAGTAAGGAAATGCTAAACATAGAGATAGCAGAGATCTGGGTTTGAATCCTACCTGGCTGGCTCTGACTAATTAGCTTTGAGATCTGGAACAAGTCTGTACCTCTATGAACCCTCATTTTCTTATCCATAAAATGGAGAATAATAGTCCTTCTGATATCTACCTTCTCAGGGAATTAGGAGAAAAGTCCTTGCATACCTTCATGCACTCTACAAATGTGCACTGTGATTATGATTATTGAAATGGGCTGAGAAGACTATGGTTCGAAGACCCTTGCAAAATGTGGTGCCAAGCTCCGATATGTTCTTGCATTGCTCTTCTCTATGATTCTGAGATAGATGCAATTGTAGGGACCAGAGCTCAATGGACTCCCCAAATGCCCATGAATCTAGCATTTCATTTCTCAGGTAGAAAAAGATGATAAAAGGAGGGGGGGACCCAGTTTTCTTTCCCTTAAGTGATTATTTAAATGGCAGCATTTAAAAATCTTTGGGTAGGGGGACGTATGGGCAGAGAAACAACTCGAACCCTCCTGGAGGATGTTTGTTACCATGGCTTTTGGCAGTCAGCTGGCACACATAGAGCCTGAGTGGGGATGATGAATAAAAGCAGTTCTCTAACCCAGACCTGTTCCAACCAGTTCATCAACACTGGAGAGGAGAGGGATCAGGAGGAACAGTTGTCATAGTGACTAAAGCCAGGATAGAATTTCCAGCCTGAAAGCGCCAAGTTATTCTTAGAAATTACTAATGGCGGGCAGTGGAGGGAGGGGCCCAAACACTTCCACTTTGTTCCTTGGTCTTGACTGGCAGGAACAGATTCTGGCCAGAAAGTTTAAGCTTAGCACTTTGTAACCACTTTCTTCTTCCCTTCCCTCTTCATTGAAATACTTAGCGAACACCAAATTAAAGAAGCATTTCCACACACGCTGTAGAATAATAAAATTGCACATTTCCAATGTACTGATTAGCAGCATTTCTTTTTCTAAACAGAATTTTTCTTAGCTTTTCTTTCTTCAGAGCCTCTATTTCTTCCTTTATTTCTCCCTTTCATCTCCCAAATAGCCATCTCTTAACAATAAAGGGGGAGGGGAGAGGAAAGAAAGTAAAATCAAATTCAGCCAAACGTCAATATATTTTAAAAATCTGACTTATCCAGGTTTCCACATGGACAGAATTCCTCCTTCTACCTCACAGAGAAGAAGGGGGTACCTGTTCCTTGGGGACGAGGTTGTTCATTATAATTTTGCAATATTCCTTTTTGACTCTTCACATAGTCATTGTGTCTATTGCTTTCCAGGTTCTTGAATCTGCATCACTTCTCTTCAGTCTACTCCTGGCTATCTGTTCTCACTCTGCTCATTGTTTCTTTTTTTTTTTTCACATTTTTTTTTAAACCTTTAACTTCTGTGTATTGGCTCCTAGGTGGAAGAGTGGTAAGGGTGGGCACCGGGGGTCAAGTGACTTGCCCAGGGTCACACAGCTTGGAAGTGTCTGAGGCTGGATTTGAACCCAGGACCTCCCATCTCTAGGCCTGACTCTCAATCCACTGGCTACCCAGCTGCCCCTCTGCTCATTGTTTCTTGCAGGACAATAATAGTTCATCCCATTCATATCCCACAATATGTTTTGTCTTTCCCAAGAAGTGGGCATCTGTGTTTCTTTGGTACTCCCCAAAGCTACACTATTTCTAGTTCAGAATCAGGTTTTCCTTTTTCAGGGCAACATCATGGTGCCATGAGCCCTGGGCCAGGTCAGAGGATGTGGGTTGGGATCTCAGCTCTGTCACTTCCTGCCAACCTGTGTGGCCTTGCTCAGATCAGCCTTTGCAGCCCAGCTTCCTCACCTATGAAATTAGGTGTTTGAAAGAGATGACTTCTGAGGACTCTGAGATCTTAAGCTCGGGTGCTATAAATTTCAGTAGGATAGTTTAATAGATCTACGACCTCATGGATGTAGGCATTTCCTCCAGCCATGTAAACTGTCTCATCTGTTGACTGGACATCAGCCCTCCCCCACTTCAGGTGAGGAATTAAACTTTCCTGAGTGAAAATTCCTCTGGGGCCCCGAGTGGGGAATCCTGAATGGAAGTCCTAATTCATCCTTCTCTGGGAAAAGCTGGCTTTTAAAGAATTGGACTCAAGAAAACCCCAAAGAGGTATGGAGTGCCTCCCCCAGATGAATTACTTGGAGTTTATTATTCCAGATTTCTAGGCCATGTGGCAAAACTTCGCCCATGGAGAGGCAGTTCCTAAAGATCTCAGATAATTTGGATTCACGTCCCAATAAAGCAAGCATTCTCAGCCTGTCCAGCATTTTGAGAAGTTCTTTGTTTTACTTCCAGCAGTGCGCTCTGCAGGTATTGGGGTTTGTTAGGTTTTTCTGTGAAAATCTTCCATTTTCTTGTATGCCCTGTCTTCTCTCCACTCCCCCAAGGAGTCAGTTGCTTTGTCTCCATGGGTTGAGAGATATTTATCCTCCCAAAAGGAGGCTCGCATTTGGAGTCAGAGACTAGAGGACATCGTGCTGCTGCTGGTGACAATGGCTGATATTGGCCTTGCCCTGGGGGCCTTCTTATCCATAGCAGATAGATGAGAATATTAGAAGGTATGTTCCAGCTACCAATTTACCTGCTGTCAAAAAAAGGAAAAAAGGAAAAAACAAACTAAGAAAAGCCACATGTCAAAGCACAGGTCATTGGGTAGCTCTCCACCGCCCATGTGAATCCCAGATTCCATAACCCAAAGTGGGGGGACCTCTAGAACATGGCCTCATGGGAGCTCTCTGGTCTTATTTCTGGCTACTCCCAAATATAAGCCACCAAACTGCACATAGTAGGGGATGCGAGCCATGTTTGTGGACTGACCGACAGACTGTCTGACCCTAAGGACCGTCTGAGTGACCGATAGATGTGTTCAGCTCTGCTTGTTTGGTTTCCTTCAGCCTGGAATTCCACCAACTCCTTTCTACCTCTTTGGCACCTAATAAAGGCATTTCTTTCTCACCTCCTTACGTGTCACAGTAAAGCTAAAGCAGGAACATAAAGGATAAGAACTTTAGATGGTAGATAGAGTGTTATGTGGACTTTAACATAACTTGCTTCTTTGTTCTAGTTAATAGCTTTGTGTGTGAACGATTACACATTTATATCCTATATTACATGTGACCTATTTGATAAACAACATATATGATATGAGAAATATTTTACATAAAGTTGATAATATGCAGTATGTTGTGGCCATTTATACAAAGGGAGGTTTGGGTCATGGCTCCATATTCTGGTATTGTTTCCATGGGGAATCGACGTGTTGGGGCTTGCTTTTCCAGGGCCAAAATTATGAGGATTGCTTCTCCTGGTGAGCCCTCCTTAGAATAAGATCCCAGCAGGAGGCTTTTAAAAAGTGACTGGAGTTTTCTAAGTTTTCCCCAAAGTTGTTTTTTTTTAAATCAGGGCAATGCTGAGAATCTGGCCATCACAGTAATCATTAAAAGTCTAAAAGTTTATGGGAGACACATGCATTCCTCCTGAACTACTTCCTGTGGGTCATTACCACATACATTCTTCCAAGGTCCCTAGGCTGCCAAGGCTAAATGTTGGCAAACAGATAGTTGAGATCCTGCACTTTGGGCATGAAAGAGCCTCTGCCTGCTTTATTGAAGGAACTGGGAAAAATTTAACCAGTTAGAGGCTGAAAACATAATCTCTATGAGCATGAAGTCATGCAAATAAGCAGAGGACATTAACAAAAAATTTGACACCAGTGCTAATAAAAATCAAGATGTCTTTGTCCACCTCATCGAGCCCATATTTCTTTAAAAGAGTTCTGGGAGCCCCCAAATATATGTCATAAAGTATTAGAAGGTATGAAAGGATACTTTAAGTAACTTTATCATTTTTTAAGAAACTCATGCTTTCTCTGCTGTAAGTACAGACTTAAAAGAAACAACCAGAAGAATGTTTTAAAATTTTTAAAACCCTAAAATCATTCATATATATCCTTCTATATTAATTTTATTTGTTACAGGGCTAGGCAATGGGGGTTAAGTGACTTGCCCAGGGTCACACAGCTAGGAAGTATCTGAGGCTAGATTTGAACCCAGGACCTCCCATCTCTAGGCCTGGCTCTCAATCCACTTAGCCATCCAGCTGCCCACCAGAAGAATGTTTTAACAAGTTTACAATCTCCTGAATACGTCAATACCATCTCACTTGTGTTTGTAACTTTAGCCAGCAGACAGTCTGAGTTTTTTTACTAGGACATGCTATCCAGGAGAAAATAGGGGACAAGTTGAAAAAGAAAGAGGCTGGTATTTTAAATGTAGTCAAAACCAGTATAAACTCTAAAAAGCCGAGTTTCTTTTTTGAAAAAAGTTTTGTTGATTTCTTTTGTTATTCCACCAGTCATTTCTTTATCAATCCTCTACTCCCACATACCTAACTGCACACTGAACCTTCAAAACAACACAGTAAATTAACCAGCTGGTTAGGGAGTTGGGGAGAAAACTTTGTCCTCTGAGGTCAAGACAGATAAGAATATTTATTAAGTGTTTGCTATGTGCCAGAACCTGTGACAAAGGAAAATAGCACCATCCCTCTACGCAAGGAACTTACATTCTAATTAGAGGAAGGCAAAATAGAAAGGGAGTCTGGGAACAGAAGTGGGTGAAGATGCCAGCAAAGGAACAGGGCTATGGGTGAGAGGGTGGGATAGTCTGGAGAGGAAGGGGAGCCGAATTGAAGGAATCATGGCTGAGGCCCCTCCTGAAATGCTGGTCCTGGTCAGGGGACTCCCCAATCAGCAGAGCAGTCCCCAAGGGAAAGGCATCTCAAGATGGACAAGGCTGCTGGTGAGGGGGCGGAGCAGTACAGAGAAGGAGATAAACTGGAACCAAGACTACTTGTTGCAGCTAATCCAAGTCTGGCTCAGCTCCTAAATTCCTCATATTCATCATGTCCCAAGGCACCACAGTATGCCATTCCATTCATATGGCCCAATTTGTTCAGCTGTTCCCAAGTTGATGGGCAGTTGCTTTTTAACCGTTTACATTTTTTTCCCTCCATTTTGTTTTGTTTTTTTGGCACAAAACTATTTAGATAAATTTCCCAAAAGAAATTCTGGTCTGAATATTAGCAGACTGGATTCATTAACTTTATTCCTACTGGCCTCAAAGGGAAATCTTTTTGAGTTTGAGTACAAGTGAAGGTAAGATGAATAGGGTAGTCACAGTATCCAGTGTCTCTGGGCTGTGAAAGGATTTTGAGCCCTTGGCTGCTCCCTTAATGGTTTAATCCTTGGAGAGATTATTAAAAGATGGCATCCAAGGCTTTGCTATTTAAAAAGTAAAAGAATGAGTCATGACAGGGACAGTACTCCTGTAAAGGCGTGAATCAGCCTAGATAATTGCTCTGCTTCATTTAAAGTTTGTGACACGCCAATGCTAGTGTGGCTGATGACTGTTTCTCTTCACTGGGAACTGAGAACAACCTGGATGTGATGTGAAAAGGCTCCGGGAGGACCCCAGAAGACTTGAGGACTCTAACAAAGGGACTTTCAGGAGTTGTGAGTTATCCCTTGTCCACATGGGCTCTCGGAGCTAGATTCTACTTTCCCCTGGATTTGACATATACTTATGGGAGAGTGTCACAATTTGGGGGAAGGTATGCTGATTCTTCTTAATATATCAAGTAAATAATTATTTCTAAAAACTAATTAAGTCTGGCTAACTGGTTAATACCAATGAATAATCATGAGGGACAGCACACCAGGACTGCCCTCTACTATGCTGGAGAGCATCTGCCCTTTGGGGAATCAATCTGCCAATGCAAGTATAAACTAAAGCTTTTGCCACACTTTAAAAAATAAGATTATTCCCAAGATCTGAAATAAAAGTAGGTATTTTAATATATCAGAAATGAATGCTAGCTATAAGAAATGATAAGCAGGATGATTTCAGAAAAAGCTGGAAAGATCTACATGAATAGATGCAGAGTGAAATAAGCAGAACCAGGAGAACACTGTACATAGGAACAACAATGTTGTACAGTGATCCACTGAAAATGGAGCTACTCTCAGCAATGCAATGATCTGAGACAGTTCTGAAGGACTTCTGACAGGGAATGTTCTCTACCTCCACAGAAAGGACTGTTGGAGTTGGATGGATGCAGATCAAAGAATTCTATTTTTCACATCAGGGTATTTCCAGTTTTATTTGGGGGTTCTGGTTTTGTATGAGTGTGCTCTTATAACAATGACCAATATGGAAGTGGGTTTTGTATGATAATACTCGTGTGGCTCAGATCAAATTGCTCACCATCTCTGAGAGGGGGGAAGGAGGGAGAGAATTTGGATCTTATAATTTTAGAAAACGTATGTTGAAAATTATTATTACATGTAATTGGATAAATAACTTATCTTTGAATTAAAAAGAAAAGAATGCCAAAGATCTCTTCTAACTCAAAAGTCTTCTAAACCTGAGTTTAATCATATTTCTAAAACTATAGCAGGTTAGACATTATCTAGTCCCAAACTCTGCTCCACAGGATAATTCCCTCTGCAATATCCAAGAGATTCTGACCTCCATTTGAACATTTCCCATGTCTCTCTCTGGGACTCTGCTCATGGACCTCTGTCACAGTCATTCAGTCTGCCAAAGCTCACAGTTCGGGGCCATTCATGTCCTCTTTAGTGTCTCTTCACTTAGGAGCAGGGAAGAATAGCCACAAAAGACATAAGCCAAAGCAGAGCCATGCATTCATGACCACGTGGCAGCCTGCAGCCTGAGGAAAGGCTAAAGGCTTCAAGGCTTCTTTCCCTGCCTGGAATCTGGCATTTTCTACTTCTCTCTCAAACCCAGCCAGAGAATAAAAAGTCAGAATTGGCTGAGATGCTGCAAGCAAAAGGCTTTCTCTCCTTCATCTTGCAGTAAAGGGACAGGAAATAAAGAATCCCACACATGCTCTGAAATGGGGAGCATGGCCCTCTGTCCACATCATCACAAACCCCCAAACAAGTATCCCGCTTACATATGTTCCCTTAGTTGGGCCCTCTCTGGCCAGGCCTCTGTTAAGCTGCACAGACTTTCTTTGTTGCCATCACTACCACTAGGTCAAAGGGGAAGTACCATTTAGTGACTTGTTTGATCTAGTGGCAAGTGCTTAACCAAATGGCTCAAACAATTCACTGTTCCCCAACAGTATACCTTTCCTCTGATAATTGTAATGTTCCATTTTTGTCAGCTTCTCCAACCTGATAGGTAGAATCTCAGTTACTTTATCTTGCATTCCTAATTATTAATGATTTGGAGCTTTTTTTTTTTCATATGGTTGTTGAAATTTTGGATTTCTTCCTCTGAAAATTTTCTGTTTGTATCCTTTGACTATTAATTGAAGGGGGATCAGTTTCTTATAAATTTGAATTCCTTCTGTAAGGATGGGATTTGTGCAAGGGGGATGGGACCAAAGGAGCCAGAGAAGGCAGTAGCTGACAGTTGAGACCAGAGAGGATTCTGGGAATTTCTCTGAGGAAGAAGAGGGAGGAGAGGTCTTTGGGAGAAGGACTGGGAGGAGAAAGGAGGAGTAGTTGTGGAAAGGTACCTTCCTTTTTGCTCTTCTGTTTTGTTTCTTCGGTGACCTTTTACTCCTAGATCAATTGATTATATTTTTAAACTAAAATTTTTTATTGATGTCTTCTGTTGTTTTTTTTTAATATGAGGAGTCAAACATGTGGTCTGATGCCATCCTAATGGGACCTAACCAGATTAAAATATAATTAGGAAATATTGAACAAAATAAATAAAAATATAATAGAACATAGATAATGTTAAGATGTAGTATTCTAAGTCAACGTGTGGCCTGGGATTCTCATATTTGGCTTAGTGGCCCCATTTTTATTTGAGTTTGATACCACTATTTTATATCATCATTATTATCATATGCTTCCCTTTTTCTTTTCTAAAGAATCATCCCAGATAACAAATAGTATTTTTTAAATGAAAAAGTCTGAAAACACATGTAATGTGTAACCCCTGTGATGGTTCCACCTCCACAAAGGGTAAATCTCTAATATTTCTTCATTTGAGTCATGCTTAATCTTTATAGTTTTGTTAGCTAAACTTTTAATTTTTTTTTGGTATGTGTGCTTTCCACTTATATTGTTGTTTTCATTATGTATGTTATTTTCTTAGCTCTGTTCATTTCCCTTTGCAACAGTTCACAAGGATCTTTTCAGATTTCTCTGTATATAAATACAGACATCACTTCTTACAACACAGTAATATTCCATTCCATTCATGTTTAGCCATTCTCCGATTGATGGGCTTCTTCTTTATTTTCAATTCTTTACTATCACAAAAAGTGCTGCTATAAATATTTGGGAATCTATAGGGAGCATTTTTTTTGTTGATGGCTTCATTGGAGTACAAGCCCAATAATGGAGTCTCTGGCCCAACAGGTATGGATATTTTTATCCCTTTATTTGAAAATTTTCAAATTGCTCTCCAAAGTTGTTATACCTTTTCTCAGCTCCACGAACAATCTATCGTATCATCCCACAACCTTTCCAACATTAACATTTTTTTCATCTTTGCTCAATTTTCAGGGTATGAGGTAAAACCTCAGGATTGTTTTGATTTGCTTTTCTCTTATTATTAGCGATTTGGACCATTCTTTCCCATGCTCTTGTGAATACTTTGCAGTTCTTCTTTTGAGAACTATTTGTTCATATCCTTTAATCACTTAAATTGATTATGTTTTAATAGACTAGACGAAAAAGGTCTCTTTATTGAGATGGCAATCCTCCCTGAAGCAGCCATCTATGTATAGTTAGACACCCATTTCTCTAAGGAAAAGTCAAAATTAATAAAAAGTTCTTTGGATAAGAATGAGCAAAAATATTCCATGCAGATAGAAAAACTCAATCCTTAAATATCTGAGGAAGTAGTGGGTCATGAAAAATAGATTATGGACAGAAGAAATGACAATGAAATGATTACAGTAATACAAAGATTTAACTCTAAGTTGTCATAACAAGGAGGAAAAAACCTCTAAAAAGGAATCTTAGTCAAGCAAACACATGACTTCCTTGTCTAATGGAGAGTGATGTTGTCCAAAGGCAAGACCAATGTAGAATACAAGTTTGTTTGTAAAATTTGATGAAGAAGCACGATGGAGTACTGCGAGCAGTATTACCATCTCTTTAAGAAGAGAGAAGCAACGGAGGGTAAAACCAGTTTAAAGAAAGCTTGGCAATTGGTCCAACCAGCAATGTCATCCCAAGGGCATTTAATAAGGAAAATGGGAAAGTACAACAGATAGAAGAAAAACTAAATGGATCTGCAGGGATTTTCATAGCAACTTGTTCTTATCATCAAGGACCATAGAGCCACCAACATTTATAGTCTGACATCACCATCCTGGACATTCTTACAGAAAAGACAGAAATCTCACTAAAGAGAACAGAGGGAAAGTAAGAAGCTAGTCTGGATCAAGTTTGTAGAGAATTGCTGTTTCAACCTTGACCACATCTCCATCTGTCCATCTGATCCTCTCTCTTCATTCACAGCTGGCAGTTTAGTTCAGCCTCTCATCACCTCTTACCATTTCCAAAGCATAAATGAAAATTTAACAGTCCTCTTGCAAGGTTGTAACTGGCTCCAGCATACCCTTGGCACTCAATTTCTATGAACTTTGTAGTGAAAGCTGAGGTGCAACAGTGGATTGAATGCTGGAACCCCTAAGAACTGATAGAGATAGGAAGTATGAGTTCTAGCCCAGAGACTGTCCCTGCATTCTGTAGTGTCCAGAGGAATAAGTCAAGAGATTGTGGGCAGAAGGGAGGAGCCTGGGTGCCCTCAATGGTGGTAAGAAAGTGCTAGGCTTAGTCTTTTACCCTTCTCCCCCAAAGTGCTTCCACTTTGGGAGCTTTTTCCACCAAGAATCTAGGGGAGGTTGTAAGAGAAGATAAAAATATGACTCAATGAATCGCTGGACCAATGGCTGCTAAGAACATAGTTCTTTAGAATAGATGTTTGTTATTCAATCATGTCTGACTTTTGTGACTCCATTTGAGGTTTTCTTGGCATAGATACCAGAGTGGTTTGCCATTTCCTTCTCCAACTCATTTTACAGATGAGGAAACTGAGTCAAAGGGGGTTAAGTGACTTATCCAGGGTCACACAACTAGTATGTGTCTGAGGCCAGATTTGAACTCAGAAAGTTGAGTCTTCCTGATTCCAAGCCTAGTGCTCTATTCATGTGCTGGAGCAAAAATAGAGGAGCCTTGTTCCACAGTCCAATTTCACGAATTAGAAGAGTTAAATACTTTACCTATAAACAGTCCTTTGTCCCTTTTTTGGGAACTAAGATGGGAAGTGATCTGTACCTGGTTCACTTTTTGTTGCACCTAGTTCTCTATAGGAGCAAGTGAATTTTCTAAAGAAATTGGGTTTGACAGTTTGGAGGAAGGGTGGTAGAGTGGAACTTGGCCTATCCCAGCCAATGGTGGGACAGCTAGGTGGCCAGCACTGGCCTTAGAATCAGGTAAAACTAAATTCAGGGGCAGCTGGGTAGCTCAATGGATTGAGAGCCAGCCCTAGAGACGGGAGGTCCTAGGTTCAAATCTGGCCTCAGACACTTCCCAGCTGTGTGACCCTGGGCAAGTCACTTGTCCCCCATTGCCTACCCTTACCACTCTTCCACCTATAAGTCAATACACAGAAGTTAAGGGTTTAAAATTAAAACAAAACAAAACAAAAACAAAAAAACTAAATTCAAATCCGGTCTTAGACACCAGCTATGTGACCCTGGGCTCGCCATTTAACCCCTATTTGCCTCAGTTCTTCAGCTGTAAAATGGGGACACATTAGAGAAGGAAAATGGCAAACTACAGTCACTTTGCTAAGAAAACGACTGAACAACAACAACCCTATGACCAGCCTTCCTCCATGCAATTAGAGAAACCCTTCTGGTCAAGCCCTATCCCAGTGGTTTCAGGCTTTAGCTTTGTGACTTTCCGGATCACCAACCTATGAGGGTGTTAGGAAAACTGTTCGTTAAGTCTATAAAAGAGGATAGTTGCAGAAGTTCTTAACTTGGGGTCCACAAACTCTCATAAGGATTTCATTAGGACTATGAATATGCATGAGGAGAAAATGATATTTTCACAAAAATTAGTTTTCTTTGTAATCTTTGTATTTTATTTTCTGACTTTCAAAAGATTATTCTAAGAAAAAGTCAGTAGGTTTCTCCAGATTACCTAAGGAGTACTTGATATGAAAAAGATTAGCCCCTGACCTGGGAAATGGAGACCAGACCCTAGCTAGTATTTTCACTAGGTATGGCTTCAGGCTGCATGACTGGCATGGAAGGGAACCTTGAGCAGGGGCTTTTAACCCTTTTTGTATGACCTGGGCAGCAATCTGGTGAATGCCTGGTGAATGTCCTGGTGAATCAGGACAATGGTTTTAAATGCATAAAATAAATAGAGATTTACAGAGGAAACCAGCTATGTACAGGCAAATCCACAAACATAAACAAAAAGATAAGCTCTGCCCTCCAGAAGCTTACTGGAGCCAAGCTGAGCAGGGAAGAGGAGGAAATCTATGAGAGTGGGGCAGGGCAGAGAAAGAAGTCCAGAAGGGAACAATGAAACGTGAACACGACTGGCCTGGGCCCTATGAAGCAGAGGTTCTAGAAGATGCTGATCACCAGAGGAATAAGGGTGGGATGACTTATGACAGGGTGGAGAGAGAAATGCAGGTCAGGAGTGGAATCTGGAGAGGATTGAGAAGGAGTAAACATGAAGATGCAAATTTCCCCCCCCCAATTCAAGTTCATGGACTTCCTACAATTTATTCCTAGACACCCAAGGGCTTAAGCACCTTTGGCTTTGAAGTAGGGTGTGGGAAAGATATTTCTCCTTACAGATTTTGGGGCCTGGACAAAATTTCCTCTTTGGAAGAATGTTGCTGATGCCTCTCACTGCATAGTTTTGTTGGTTTTGTTTTGTTTTTCATATTTTTTTGTGGGCACGTCAGCACCCCTCAGATAGCCTGTGCTTCCTGCTAAACCAGATTCCCAGATTTGGAACCCTTATAAGAATAGCATAGGTTGAGAAGTTGGATCTATTGCCAATCTGGATGTGTAATGCCATGCTGTGCTGGGCATTTAACCATATGATCTTCCTAAGGATGAAGTAGGTACCCCTGCCCCACTGGACTCCTTGTGCCAATCAGAGCATCTACCGGACCCAAAAGGACTTCGATATGTTCCTAATTGATCAGTTAGCCCTCTAGTTCCCATTTCAGGGAGAAAGGTTTGCTCTTGCTAATCAGCTAACTGCCCAATCATGTTTCCTGCCTGCCAGAAGTCAAATCTCTGTCAAATCAGTGCCACCTAAGAAAGGAGGAAGGTTCTCTGGTGGCCAAGATTAGCCACTTAGCAATTTCTTGGATTTAGTTTCCAGGAAGACTTACCTGATAATGCATGATGAAACCCATTATTCCTTCCCAGATAGAGAATTGATGGACTGAGTTCAGATTGAAGCATATTTTCTTTTGTATGACATGCATATTTGTATCTTTTTTAAACCCTTAACTTCTGTGTATTGGCTCCTAGGTGGAAGAGTGGTAAGGGTGGGCAGTGGGGCCCAAGTGACTTGCCCAGGGTCACACAGCTGGGAAGTGTCTGAGGCCGGATTTGAACGCAGGACCTCCTGTCTCTAGGCCTGGCTCTCCATCCACTGAGCTACCCAGCTGCCCCCAACATACATGTTTGTAATAGGTTTTGTTTTTCTCAGCTTCTCAAAAAGTGAAGGAGGAGAGGCTGAAGGGATAAATCAGAATTAGTAAAGAAAAAAGGAGGAAAAGAAAATGTATCTGATAAAAATGGACTGCTTTTGACATAATAATTATAGTTGACCCTCTTCAGCCTTTCTCTGTTGCTTTCCCTGTGCAATCACTTGGGCCTCAAGCTCCTGGGGAAATATTTCAGGTCTCTCTTGACTGATAGGCTTCCTTTCCTCTGGTGGTTCAGACCCTTCCCAAAAAGAACTGGGGGGACCTACAGAGGGACGATGTTGTTGGAATGTGCCTTACTTTCTGATAGTAGAGGAACACAATTTTCTCTGCTTAGCTGGTGAATGTGTATGAATCTGGAAGAAATTAGATTCCAATGGGGCTTTCAAGAAAAGGGAGGTTTTGATGGGTGAGCCAGAGAATAGGGAACAGAGAGGGTGGCAGTATAGGAAGAGCCTCAATATCAACTTAAATCCTGGGTCGGGCTTTATGTGGGAGACTTCTAACCTCTGTTATTTTACTACAGATTACCCTTTCTGTGATGAAGAACTGATGACCCTGCCTTATGTCAGCAGGCCCACCCCATGGATCAGACATCAGAGATCCAGTTCTTCGAAGTGGGGAAGTGAAACCCAGGATTTTTGTTCTTTGTTCTCCTCTACATTTTCGGTCACTCCTTCATGGGGCTGTTCAGTTTTTTTTTTTTGGGGGGTGGTGGTTTGATTCTGTTATCCTCTTAGTTTCATTCCCCCCTAATTATTGCCTATGCCAGGTTTCTCATAAAAATTAGGATTGTTCCGTAAAAGCCCCGAAACCATTTAAATGATCCCCAAGACCTTGCCCTCAAGGACTGAGATGTGACGGAGACACTATTGCCAGGCCTTCTACCCCATATGGAGGCAAGTATAGATAGGGGAATTGTTCTTAGGACTTTATTGGTGCAGGGGGTTAAAAAATAAGTTAAGTCCCCATTGATATAATTTTCACGTAGCCTCTTGACTGCATTAATATGGTGTCCTGGTCATCTATGGGTAGGCAAAAAAGGCCCACCCACATGGCATCGGACCTTTTCGGACTTATCAAATGTCCAAAGGCCAGGGGAGTCTCCACTCCCTCCTTTGCCTCCTCATCTTTGCTTCCTGGCTTCGTCCTAGAGTCAGCTCAGACCCCACGTTACCTTATTTGTAACCAAGACAGAGTTAAGATGCTATAACTGTCTTCTGTCATTATGGGAAACATATGGTAGAAATAATACACCAGAACACTAGGAATGGCTTTAAAAAAATAATTATATTTATTTCATAAGGACATTTTTAAACACACAATATAGACGATTTACTCTGGTAAAACATTTTAGAACAGACAAATTCATACAAATTAAATAAGAAATTACACAATGGTGTGGCGTTTTGAAGCATTTCAGAAGTCAGTTTGTACTTTTACTAGTTAACATGAGCTTTACACATTTTCTCCAAACTGCTTTGGCTTTTGGGAAAAAAAAGACAAATTTCTTTCCCAGGTGCAAAGAAAGGAGCTGGTATTTTTAATAGCACCAAATTGCTCTCTATTTGGACATATGTTTTTGTTATTAGATGGATGCACAAAAGAACACGTGATTTCATCAATTCAGGGAAATCATGATGTTGAACCTCTTTCTCCAACCCAGACCATAACTTCTTTATGATTTTGAGTTGCTTGAGTTGCAGAAAGATTCATGTCTAGGGTCACACAGCTACAAAGTTTCATGAGTAGAATTTTAATCTAGGTTTTCCCTAGATCACATCCAGCAACATCTAGCTAAATACACACAAAACCTTTATTTATTGAATTTTTTTAATTACAAACCAGCCACAATTATTTATTGTTTCAAACAATTAAACTAAAAGACACAGCAAAGAAACTGGTTTGTCTTCTGTACAATTAAACAAAGCAATTGAGTTTTGACTCAGATGATTCCCTTTCACACATCTCTAGACTGTGACAATCAGACTTGCGGGCTTGGCATTTCCTATATACATGACATTCCTTCCCCAAGCCTCTGCATAGATAGACCATTGCCTTTATCTAGCATACATTTCCCCCTTCGCTTCTGCCTCTCAGGAGTCTCGAGCTCCTGACATCTCTAAACAGGAGGATTTCCCTTATTCCCAGATGTGTTAATTCTTCTCCCCAAAGACTTTCCTTATTCCCAGATGTGTTAATGCCTTTCCCCAAAGATTCTCTTTATTCTCAGATCTGTTAACTCCTGCTCGCTCCCAAGGATGTTCTTTATTCCCAGATTTGTTATTCTCAGATTTGTTAACACACGACCACTCCACTATAACACTTTATATTCATATAATATATATTCATATATTCATTTATATTCATAATGTAGTTTAATATCTTCTGTGTGGTCAAACTCTGGACTTACTCCTCCCAACCTAGATGAGCCACAATGAAGGTCAGGTTCCAAGAGAATGACTTCTGTTTTCCTGAGGGTCCTAGAGGTACTCCTCAGGGGCAATAAAGTTCTTTTAATGCTGTCAACTTAATCCCCAACTCTGAAATATTCCTTCCCACATCAACTGAGCACTTATTTATTTCATATCATCTGAGCAGCGTTAAGTTCGTAGCTCCTTAATGTTATGATTAATCGGTTGCTCAGTCACGTATGCTTCGGTGAGCCCGTGGACAGAGTATGTCCTCATTTTATAGATGAGGCACTACAGCAAACAAAGTTAAATGATGTGTCCGGGGTCACACAACTTGTAAGTGTTTAAGCTTAGCTTTAAATTCAGACCTTCCCGTCTCTAGTTCAGTGTTCTTTCCACTTCCACCTTGCTGCCCCACATCTCCTCAATACATTGATACCATTGATTACAGCCCCACTATCAATTTAACCAGTTGATTTCTACTTATCAACTAGTTAATATCAATTAGTCTTTGTAATGGGATATTTCCTGAAAAGATAGTATAGAAAATAAAATATAAATATCCCCTGGAACTGGGGAAACACTGTACCCTGTACCACACCTTGGTCCCCCCAAAAAAGAAAGCTCCAACCTAAAGCCATTGCTACAAAACATTTATCCCAAGCGTCCACTTCCAAAGACAGGATTCCCAGTGGGTCGAATAGCTTTCTTGATTGCAGAACAGTTTCTTAGCTGCCAGGTCAATTCACTGCAGGATTGAATAGAGCAAGTCGCTTCTCAGGGCTGCAGTGGCACCTCACCTGGCTTGGCTGTGGTGGCTACAACTGTCTCTGCCATAGACTCCCATCACTGAACCTCTGTGGCACCTCCAGCCATTTAAAGGTCATCAGTATCTTCTGAGTCTTCATCCAAGAACAGGAAAGAATAGACATATGACAGGGTCAGAAGAGATATATGGGTGACATTCCAAGCCACATGGTAACGAGGGAGGGGAGAAGCTGTCCCTACCCCCCCCCCCAACTTTTCAAAGACATACTGAAAAAGACTGCTGTTTAAGTCAGCTGTGCTATTCAGTAAACTTATGGAATCTGAGGAATTCTCATAAAATGCAGGATCATTTAAATAACTACAATTCTTTCCCAAATCACTAGTCAAAGAGCCTACCAGTTTAACAACCAAAAAAAAAAATCTTCTTAGGGACTGCTGGGGCATTTAATGGTAAATTTTAAAAGATGATTTAGTGCTGGTATCAGCTGCATATTAATTATTTTCTTTGTTTCCAGAACCCAACTGCCAATGTGCAGTCTTAATGGACAAAAAAAAAAATCTTCTGGAGCTTTTAGAAAAAAATCAGATGCAGCTAGACCTGCCAAGTATACCAACGAGGTCCATTAAAGTCTCTTCATTTCTTTCCTTCAAGGTCTCATATCAACAGGTTTTTGCAAGTATCTTAATAGCCCTGCTCACTTATATTTTCCTTAAGGACAAAATTAGTCCATGGTTGGGAACTGGGAACAGTCAAATTAGTCTTACGGCCCAGATTTATCCCCGAGGGCTACAAGATGTTTTGAGGATACTGATATGAGGCTAAGCCACTTGGGAATGCTACTACATCAGCACGATAAGCGTGTCTGAATTTCCTTTTCACAATTCTGATGTGAACAGGTTTTTTTTTTTTAAGAGTTTAACAGCCTGCTCATTAGCTTGATCCCTAGATCTGTATTTACTGTCAGCATAACCTGTTGTCAAATAGTCATTTTGTTTTGTGGCTCAGAGTAACCCCTCAAAGGTTGGTGCTGAGAAAGTCTCAGCGAGTAACTGAGAGTTCCAACTATTCATGGCAGGGTGTGGAAGAAAAACTTGTGTCTGAGTATGGAGTGAGTGTGCTAGGGGTGGCACGAGTGACGGTTGGTGCTGATATGTGGGTGACGGCACGCTTGCTCTGTATGAGAATAAATCTGGTGTCAGAGCCCCGAAGAGGCCCACTGTCTGAGCACAGTCCGGGCTCCCAGAACTCCAAGGAGATGCCCTACCTGTGTCATGAGAGCTGCTCTTGGCGGCCGCTGCCGTCTCCTCCTCTTTCGGAGCATCTGTTTTCTCAGGACTCTTGGGGGATGCAGCACCTGTGGCAAGAGACACCCTCGTTAAGAACATTCTGGACTCTGCAGGCTCGCTTTGTGTGGAAGCAGCTCTTCTCTCAGCACTCGGAGAGGAGGCCACCTACCTGGGCTGGAAGCGACGCCAGGTTTATTCTCCGAGTCGGTTCTTGCTCCAGAACACGATGGCGCCCCAACACCTGTGGCAGGAGACACAGTGATTTAAGAACATTGTGGATTCTCTAGGCTTGCTCTGTGGGGAGGCGAGTGTTGTCCCAAGACAGAGAGGGGCTACGTGTAGGTAGATATGTGTGTGTATATATATAGAGAGAGACAAAGAGAGACAAAGAGAGACAGGGAGAGAGAGGGAGAGAACCTGTGGCGGGAGAGGCCGTCTCTGAGAACTCTCCAACAACCACAGCTTTGCCGGCTGAGTCATCTCTCGCTTTAGGACTTCCAAGGGCCTCGCTGGTCCCTGTGGCAGGAGACACGAGGATTAAGAACATTCTGGAGACGCCACGCTTGCTCTGTATGGAAGCAAACGTGGCCCCAATACAATACCTGCAGTCTCTGAGAACCCTCCAGGAAGCACAACTTTGATGTCTGAATCCGCTATTGCTTCAGAACACGGAAGGGCCTCCAACTCTGTGGCAGGAGACACGCGTGTTAGGAACATTCTGGAGAGGCCAGGCTTGCTCCCCCTGGGAAGCAAGTGTCCTCTCCAAGCAGAGAAGGCACAGTACCTGTGAGGGGAGAGTTGGTCTCCGAGAACTCTCCGGAAATCACCAGTTCGCCATCAGAGACGTCTTCGGTCTCACAATAGAGCAGCGCCCCGATCCCTGTGGCAGGCACGAGACACACGGATTAAGAACATTCTAGAGGCGCGAGGCTCACCTTGTGGGGGAGCGGCTCTTCTCTCAGAACCCTGAGAGGCCACACTACCTGAGGTGGAGATGGTCTCCGAGAACTCCCCAGAAACCCCAACTTCGCCGTCGGAAACGTCTTCCGTCTCGCAGTAGAGCAGGGCGCCGATCCCTGTGGCCAGAGACACGAGGATTAAGAACATTCTGGAGACGCCAGGCTTGCTCTCTCCGAGGAGGCAAGACTCGTCTCGGAACTCTGAGGGGATACGATACCTGCGGTGGGAGAGCCGCCCTCTGAGAACTCTCCAGGAACCCCGGGTTCGCCATTGGAAACGTCTTCTGTCTCGCAGTAGAGCAGAGCCCCAATACCTGTGGCAGGAGACACACTCGTTATTAAGAACATTCTGGAGCGTCCGGCCCCGCTCGCTGTGGAGGCAGCTCGTCTCGGGACTCCGGCGCGGTGGGAGAGCTGCTCTCGGAGAACCCTCGGGCTCCCCCAGCTTCGGGCTCCAGGCCGTGAAGGGGCTCTGATACCTGTGGCAGGAGACACATCTGTTAAGAACATTCTGGAGACTCCAGGCTTGTTCTCTGCGGAAGCAAGTGGGGTTCAAGACATAGAGAAGTCACGATACCTGTGGCAGGAGATACTCTGAGGACATTCTGGAGACTGCGGGCTCGCTCTGTGTGGAAGCAAAGTTTGTCACGGGACAGGGAAGACACGATACCTGCTGGGAGAAGGCCTGCTCTCTGTGGGAGCAAATACAGTCACAAGACGGGGAAAGGACACAATACCTACGGCAGGAGGGCTGCTTTCCGTCCGGCTCTCTGTCCCATCGGCTCTCGTCTCTGTGCGTGGAGGGGACACAAAACCTGTGGCAGGAGACGTGCTCTCCGACAGCATTCCGGGCGCTGCAGGTGGTTCTCTGTGGAAGCAAGTGCCCTCAAAACACAGAAAAGATACCATACCTGCCGTGGGGGAGATCCTCTCTACGCAAGGTGCTCTTGACTCGGGGCGTGGAGGGGGCACGACACCCGTGGCGGATTCCTCGGGAGTGTTCTCTGTGGAAGCAAACCGTGGGCCAGAACCTCGGGCGGCGGGGATCATTGTGGGAGGCTCCACAATGTCAGACAGCATTCTGGGTGCGGCGGGTGGCCTCTGAGAGGGGAACAGCCCGATGAATGGAGACCTGCTCCTCGGGTATTGCTCCGTCGGCGCCGGCTTGTTCCCCGCGGGAGAAACGCTTCGGGGAGCAGGATGCTGAGAAGAGAAGCGGCTCGTCGATGGAAACACAGTCTCAGTCAAGAGTCCAGTGTCAGCTGGCCTATTCTCTGGGGGAGAACTGCCCCTGGGGGGGGGAGGTGGCCGGGCCAGAAGGGTGGCCCTCGAAGACCCGCTCGCTACAGGAGCACATCGTGCCTGAGCCTCGGAGTGGGAGGAGGGCGGGATCCCTGTGCCTACAGAGATGCTGTCAGAAAACTGTCCAGGCACAGTTGGGTCAAGTTTTGCCTCAGTAGACACAGAAGGGGCAAAACTTGTGGCCAAAGAGCCTCCCTCCACCACCAGTCCAGGGATGATGGGCTTCCTCTCAGGGGAAGACCACCCATTGTCAGAATACTCAGTAGAGGAAATGCTGATGGGGGGGGACAGCCTGTCGGGGAGCCCACCAGGGACAACGGGCTTCCCGTCAGGAGATGAGGCGCTAGAGTCTGTGCGCTCTGTGGAGGAAATGCTGATGGGGGGGGACAGTCTTTCGGGGAAGATTCTAGGCACTAGCGGCTTGGTCTCAGAGGAGACAGACTGAGTCTCCGAACTTTCAGAGGCCAAGATTTTTGCTGGAGGAGCCAGTGTCTCAGAGAGCAGCCCCGTGGAGGTGGGCTTGCCCTCTGGGGAGACACATCTTGTCTCTGAGCTGTCAGAGGCCAAGATATTGGCAGGGGGAGACAGTGTCTCCGAGAAGGCTCCGCTTTCTGGCGGCTTACTGCCCGGAGACACGCAGCCAGTCTCCGAAAACTCTGGAGACAAGATGCTGGTCCCTGCAAACAGTGTCTCGGGGAACATCCCACTGCCTGAAGGTTTGGTGTCGGGTGAAATGGAACTAGTGTCCAAACAATCTGAGGGTAAAATGCTGGTGGGTGGGAACAGTGGCTCGGAAAAGATCTCGGTTCCTACCGGCCTCTCTGGAGATTCGCTCCTCTCTTCCAGCCCCTCCTCAGCCAGGACGTTTGGGCCCGGGGAGCCCGCCTCAGAGAACACCCCGCTGGTGGTGGGCTTGCTCTCTGGAGACCCGCACCTCGTCTCCAGACCCCCAGATGACAGCATGCTCGTGGCTGACAGCAGTGGCTCTGAGAACACGCCTGTGACGGGCCTGCTCTCGGGGGAAACACATCTGTTCTCTAAGACATCAGACAATACACGGGGGGGTTGAGGCACTGGTGGTAAGAAGAGCCCACTTATGACAGGCTTCCTGTCGGGTGAGGAGCCTCCCAGGTCGGGGTATTCTGTGGATGAAATGCTGATGGGGGGCGAGAGCCTGCCTAGGTACATCCTGGGCTCCAGGGGCTTCCTCTCGGGGGAGGGGCACTCGCTATCAGAGTACTCTGTGGAGGAGATACTGATAGGAGGGGAGAGCCCCCCCTCGGGGATTCTGCTCCCCGCGGGCTTCCGCTCGGGAGAGGGGCATTCCGTGTCCGAGTACTCCGTGGAGGAGATGCTGATGGGCGGGGAGAGCCTTCCTAAGAGGGTTCTGGGCACCACTGGCTTCCTCTCCGGGGAAGCGCAGCTGTTCTCCTCCGAACACTCTGAAGACAAGTTACTCAAGTCTGGGGAGAGTCTGCCGGGGCATATTTCAGTTACGACTGGCTTCCTTTCTGGGGAAGCGCAGCCGGCCTCGGAGCTCTCGGTTGCAAAACCAAGGGTGTCGGGAGAAATCCTCCCCGTGAGTCTTCCGCTGACCACGGGCTTGCGCTCAGGGGAAGCCCAGCTAGTGTCAGAGCCTGCGTAGGAGGAAAGGCTCCGATCGGGAGAGCGCCTCTGGGGCAGGGGGAGGGGCAGGGGCAGGGGGAGGGGCAGGGGCATCAGCCCGGTCACAACGGGCTTTCTCTCGGGGCAAAAATAGTCGGGCTGAGCATACCCAGGGGGGGCAAGTCTGATGGTTCTGGGCTGTAACTCGATGAACCCAGGAGGTGGACCGGCTGGCTTCGGCTCTGGCGAAGCACATTCATCATCAGAATACTCAGTGGACGAAATGCTAATGGGGGGGGAAAGTCGCCCAGAAAACGTGCGGACTCCTGAAGGCTCCCCTTCTGGGGATGGGCACTCAGTATCGGAGTATTCTGTGGATGAAATACTGATAGGAGGGGAAAGTCTCCCCAGGAATGTTCTGGAGACGACCGGCTTCCTCTCGGGGGAGGCACCGTCCGAATCCGAACCCTCACCCTCTGCAGCTGGGACATTTAAGGGAAGTGTCAGTGTTAAGAGTTCGCTTATTACCGGTTTTCTCTCTGGTGACTGCTCCCCAGATTTGGCACACCCCGAGGTCTGGCCGCCGGCCGCCTGGGCCCCCACCTCTGAGGGGACCCCAAGTTCTCTGGGCTTCCTCTCTTCCAAAACCCGGCCCGTCTCCAACCCCTCGGAGTTCAGGATAGCCGCGGTTGGAGAGGCTATCTTTACGAACAGCCCGCTCACGCTGGGCTTGCTCTCGGGAGAAGCACATCTCGCCCCAGATGTTAAGATACCGGGGCCGGCCGACCCCTTCTCACCAGAACCTCCGGACTTTGTGTCTTCCATGGCATATTTGGTGTCCGCCCCCTCAGAGTCCAGCACGCCGGAGCCCGGAGCCCCCGGCTCCAGCAGCACTTCGCTCACAATCAGTTTTCCGTCCGGGGACAAACTAACCTCCAGCCCCTCAGAGTTCAGGAGGTTTGAGGTGGGAGACCCCTTCTCAGAGAGCGACCCGCTATCAGCAGATAGGCTCTCCAGGGACATGCCGATGGTCTCCGGCTGGCTGGCCATCTGCAAAGTGGGTGACATTCTTCCGCCTAACCTGTCCGGTGCCACAGGCGGCACCTCTGCGGTCCCACTTTTACTGTCACCACACTTCACTGATATAACACCCCCGGCAGGAGGTAGTGCCCCCGAAGACATGGGCGGACCCACGTCTTCACACTCAGACCCAAGTTTTTTGGTCAAACTTCCAGCCAACAAGACAGCTGCACCGATATTTACATTTCCCGATAACATTTCTGGGTTCACATCCTTGCTCCTTGGGGAGACGCGAACGGTCTCCCCACCTTCATCGGACAAGACATTCTTGGCAGTAGCAACTGCCCTAGACAACGCTTCTCCCACCACCTCCCTACTTTCAGGAGCAACACCCTTCAGGGCCGACTCCCCAGAAGAAAGCGCATCGGTGCAGCCCTTGTCGACTGCAGGAGGCACTTTGGGGTCGGAACCCTGGCAAGCCAGCAAACCTGTGGAAGGAAGCCCCTCCTCCGCCTGCATTCCCCCTCCTTCAATGTCGCTCTCGCTCCCGGCGAGAGCAAACCCAGCAGCTGTGTCAGATTGTTCGTCGGCTGAAAATTCGGCGGCAATATCTGCCTTCTCTGCGGACATCTCAGTCACCGCAGGTTCCCCCTCAAGTTTATCGGAAGCCTCAATGTCGGCATCCACACTCTCCGGGACCAGCCCGGAAACTTTACGCATGCTCTCTGCGGAAGCAGCTTTTGCTTCCAAGCCCTGGATAGGCAAGAGACTCGGCGCCTTCTCCCCAGTAATCTCCCCGGTAATCGGCAACATCTCGGTTACCGCAATTGCCTCAAGCTTAGCCTCCCCCGGCGCTACGCCCACCACGGCAAACCCAGCCCCGTCCCCAAGACTGCCCGGCACATTCTCCTCTTTGCTCTCTCCCGACCCTCGGTCAGAACCAGCTCGCGGGGCTTCCCGCTTTAATCCGCTGGCTGCCGCTTCTTTCCCCTCCTCTCCCTTACGCTCCTCTACAGAAATCACAGATTCAAACGCCTCATTCTCCACCATTCTAGGCACGACTTTCCTTTTAGGAGAGCTCAAGCCAGCCTGCGGTGAGAGCGGCCGCTTCTGAGCTCTCGGGGGCTCCGGCTGGAGCCCCGAGCGGGAAGGCGCCTCCTCTATATGCATGCCTTCCACCATTTGGAGAAGTTTCTCCATGCCTCGCGGTCTGTACTTACAGCGAGAGAAGCCCGGGAAAAGGCTGAAGACCCAACGCCCAAGGGCGGCTGTGGAATCGCAGGTGCCGGGGCCGGCCGGCCGGCGAGCGGCTGGGCGGGCGCGGGACGGCGGGCAGGCAGGCAGGCAAGCAGGCAAACAAGCAAATAAGAGAATGAAGGAGCGAGCGGAAAGACGAATTCCAATCAAGGAACCAGAGTGCAGCGACCGGCCAAAGACGAATCTAGCGGCTAGCAGCTAGCGGCTGAAGAATTCTGTCGCGGACGGAGTATCCAGCCAGCGGCAGATGAATTCCAGCAATAGCTGAAACACCCAGAGCAGCCACTGGTGGTTGAAAAGGGCTCCGCCCCACTTAGTTAAAGCGCAGCTGCCGAAAGGTGGGGGGAGCAGGGGCGCAACCAAATGGCCGACCACCCCCACCAAAGACTTTTTCTCTAGCCTCTGGACCCTAGCCGCTTCCCGAGATGGGCATGGCCAAGAGCCAGCACAGCCCAGCCCCCCTCCCCAGCCGACACCTGATCCCTAGAGTCTCAAAATCTTGCTTTTTGGGACCTCCGGTGCTAGCCCGCTACCGCTACCGCCGCTGCTGCCGCCGCTTGCCGCCGCTTGCTGCCGCTTGCCGCCGCTGCCTCCGCTGCTTGCTGCCGCTGCCCTCGCGCACGAGCCGGAGCTCAGAGCCCTCCGCTGCTGCTGCCGCCTCTGCCGAGAGCCAGCCGCAAATGAATCTTAGTCACTGTTTCGCAGTTGTAATGCATACACTAGCCTTTGCAATGGTCCCTTCCAGCCGCCACTGTAAGCACTTTGAATGAGAGAGGCAGAAGGGGAGCTGAAGAGCTAGCTAGCGAATGCAACAGCATTTCGAAATTGGAGCCAAGCCCCTCGCTCAAATTCAAGCTCTGTCAGTGACGACAAATGGCTAGATCATTACCCCGCTCTGGTTTCGGGAGGGGCGCGGGGGCTTGAGCAAATGCCCCCCCCCGAATCCATTCCAGCCATCGATCTATGTTTCTACGGGCAGACTTTAGGAAGTCAGACGCCCCCGTTTTCAAAGCCCGCTAATTGTTAAGTCGTAATTCTTAAATAAAGGAAAACCGTGGCACAGCGGGGCTTTTTCCTACCTCCCCAGACTTCCTAAACTTTACTCCTCTCCACAAGCACTCCACAATTCCCGAACCCTGGCCATCCGTCCCGATAGTTTGGACTCAGTTTACCTCGCTCCCCAAATCGAAGATTTTTTTTTTTTTTTTTTTTTTTACTGGCAGCCCCGCAATATTCCTGTCTCCTTACCTTTGTCTCCCGGCTTCCTACATACAAGACTGACCCAAGCCCACCTCCCCCACGGCTAGTACCTTCCCTCTGAAATTCTACCCCATTTAATCTCGTCTGTGCATACTTGTTTACCCCACTGCCCCGGACTAGTCTTCACCTTTAGGATGTGAATTCCTAGAGGGCAAAAGCTGTCTTTGGGCTTTTCCTCTCATCCCCCCAGCTAAGAACTAAGAACACTAAGAACCCGTGCCTGGGCAGTTACAGGAGGTGCCTAATAAATGCGGGTTGTTATCAAAAGCTTTCCCCATCAACCCTCCTTCATTCCTACGGTCCCGTCCCGGGTCCGAGGGTTCAAAATGAAATTTCAGGAAGGGGCGAGAAAAGAGAAATAGGATGTGAGCAGAAGTTGCTAAAAGGGTCCATTCTCGAAAGCTCGATGTTTACCTGCTGCAGACCGTCCACAAAGGCACCTAGGTGGCACTGTGGCTAGGAACCAGAACGCCCGGGCTTTCAGGCTGCCCTTAGACATCTGCTGCTTGTCTGCCCCTGAGCAAATCACTTCACTTCAGTTTCCTGCCTCAGTTACCACACCGGGACCACACTAGCACCTACTTTCTTCCAAGGCTGGCACAAGTCCAAATGGGCCAATATTGGGAAAGTACCGGGCCCAGAGAAGGTGCCTAATAAGGGATAGAAAAGCTGGGGGGGAGCAACCCCTACTATTATTGTTATTCGGCCAAGTCAATGTATTCAATAACACCCTCCTTCCTGAAGGCTTTTCCCTTCCTCCCAGCGCCTTCCCGGGGAGCTTTTCTCCAATTTATCATGCACATATGCATTGTATGTACATAGTCCTTTGCTTCTCCTCAGCGCCAAGGTGTGTGTGTGTGTGTGGGGGGGGTGTTTGGTTTTTGTTTGTTTTTTTTTTGTTTGTTTGTTTGTTTGGCTTTTCTCTGTGTCCCCCCTACTTAGCCCAGAGTCTGCCACTTGGTAGGTACCCCAGGAATGGACAGTATCAGGGAATTCAGGTCAGGGCACGAGATGGACTGGACATTAAAATGGGGGAGGGGGGTAACTTTCTGTTATTTATTGTCATCCAAATAGCTGAGAATCACTCAGGGTCTAGGCAGGAAGACATTCTGTCCCACTGGAGGAACATCTGTCTGGTTGACTCCAAAGTCCTGGAAGGTATTTTCCAAGAGACCGGGGGAGTGATCCTCCCCCCTCCACCGAGGCTCCCCCCTTTTTTTTTCCATTCAGACCTTATTCTTTCCCTTTGGGGAGAAGACCTGTTGAGTCAGTGCTCGGCGGGATGCTGAAGTCCTGGGAAGGGTAGAGTACCTGGATGACCACCTCAGCTCAGTTATCGGGAAGTCCTGTGTTTCTTCCCGAGGAGAAAACTCCCAGGCTCCACCAGTGCTGCGCTCTGGAATCCCGGCCAGATGAATTAAAACGGGTGGGGGTTGGGGCAGGAAGGGGTGGTTGTGGACCAGAAAGGACCCAAAGCTCATCAGTTGGAATTTAAAAAAGCTGCCTCCTTGCTCTGATTTGGACTGGCCGAGGGGATGGTGGCCGGGGCCAATTTAGGTCTAGATGGCACCGAGGAGACAGCTGGAGCCCTACCAATCCCAGATCAGTGTGCCCAAGGAAACTGGGCTGAATTGAGGAAAGAGGTGGGTGGGCACAGGCAGTTTGGGAAACCGGGGAGCCCTCACCTCTCCTCCCTAAGATTGAACCAGGAAAATGCGGGGGGAGAGAGCCCTGCTCCCTAGGCAATGCGAAGGCACACCAGTTCCCCCAAACTTTTCTTCCTTTCCTCCCCCCTCTCCCCTTTCTTCCTCGGCTCCCTCAGGGAGGGCCCACCGCTGTGGTGACTTAATGAGTGGAGAGCCAGTGGAAGGGAGAAGGAAGGGGGGGAGGGGACGAGAATGGAAGAGGGAAGGTGGGGATGAGGATGGGGATGGCAGCTTCCCAGGTGCTGGCTTTGTCTGCGTGAATGCACCTGTGGCTTGACTCGTTCTTGCCACCAGATAAAGGGGCTGACAAGCCGGGAGAACAGAATCTCACAGTTGGAAATGATTTCAGAGGCCATCTAGCTGGACCCACGACTGAGCCAGAAGCCTTTCTCTAACATACCAGACAAATGGTCATCTTTTGCTTGAAAACTTGGAGACTCCAACCCCCACCCTCAGGCAGCTCATTCCACTTTGGGCAGCTCTTTGTTAGGATTTTTTTTTTTTGCTTGAGATCCAGCCCTAATCAGCCTCTCGGCCACCCCACCTTTCCTTGCTCCTGGCCCTGCTCTCTGCAATTGTGATCTTGTTTGAGTCACTAATATTTTTTTGAAAAGAGCCTAAGAAGGAAGGAACTTTTTCTTTTCTGGCAGCTAAGGCACAAGGGGGTGATTTCTTTTTACCTTTACTCTATTCAATTCCTTAAATTATTCTTCACATGAACTCTTTTAAGCCGGGGCTCCTCCATCTTCCACTTGCCCCAAAAGAATCGTTGTTTTATTTTTTGTTTGTTTGTTTTGTTTTTTTGTAAGTAGGTATACATATGGGTATTTTGTCCCGTGATCAGGCTGTTCTGGTTAAACTCAGCCTTTTATTTCAGCAGGCCCAAATCTGCTTGGATCCTGATTTCTGCTGTATCCCTGCTTGTTTCATGTCCTCCAAAAATGTGCCTTCTCTTTCCTTGTGTCCCAGCTCCAGGAGAATGTAAGCTTCTCCAGAAGGAACAAAGATCAAGTTTCTGTTCCTTTTTTTTTTATTCCCTCTACCAGGCTTAGTTGAATGAAGGAAAATGAATGAATGCAAGTCATTGATAAAAATGTAGAACAAGAACTTCTCCAGAGTGCCCCCCTCCCCCCTCCTGCCTACCCAATCTGGGGAAGGTCCTCCAAAGAGTCCAGAATCCCACTTTGTTTGGCCCACCTTTGCCACCTTGAACACACTGACCTCTCGAGAGATTGGCAGGCGCCTAGATAAAATACAGACACGCCATGGCCATGGCTTTTCTTCAATCTGGTCAACCATGTTCACCTCCACAATCGTTTAGGTGCACTGGTGGAGGGACCAAAGACCACTGACCCAAAAATGAATGATGGCCGCTCCTGGGTTGAGAGTCCAGCAGAAGAAAGGGACGGGTCCTACAGGCCAACCCGGAGGACACAAAAAGGAAAACCTGGGACTTCTCGGAAAGCTGAACTGAATCCACAGCTTTTTTGTGCACCTGAACTCACTCTAAAGGCTTATTCCATCCCAAAGGACTAACATGAATAAAGCTTTATAAATGAATAAATCTTTATAAATATTATACTTTGGAGATATTGAATATTAATTAAAAATCTACAGTTGCCTGTTTCATGAATCATTTTTTTTAATTAAAAATGTTTCTATTGATTCTTTAACAAAATATGAATCACTCCCCCCCCCCAAAAAAAAAATCCTGTCTCCTATGGAGAATCCAGCCTTGTGAAAAAAGACAAACAGTGGAATAAGGCATGCTTAACTAGAGTTCTGTTAAGCTTAAGCGTGGGGGGTGGGTACTATTGGGGTGAGTACAATCAATGGAAAAGAAGAGAGATGTAAAAGGGACAAAAGGCATTAATAAAACACTTTCAAAAAACAGTTAAGGAGACAAATTCACAAATTGACTCTGCAGAATTTGACCGCTTACAGAACACAGTTCCTTTTGTGTGTGTGTGTTTTTTTAATCTTTTAATCTTTTATTTTTCCTTCCAGGTATATTAAAAAAAAACACAACAAAAAATTTTAACATTTAAAATAATTTAAAATTTTAAAATAACATTTTACTTTTCCCCTGTTTACGTGTAAAAACAATTTTTTTTTAACATTCATTTAAAAAATTGTTGAGTTGTGAAAGGGAAGCAATTTTATATAGATTATACATGTGATAGCACGCAAGCCATATCTCCATATTGATCATGTTGTGGAAGAAGAAAAATGTACAAAGAAAAGAAAATAAAGTGAAAAAGAGTAAGCTTTTCTCTGCTTTCAGATGAAGCCAGCTCTTTCTCCTCCGGAGGTGGCTACATAGATTCTTTTTCAAGGGAGGGAAAACAGGTCTCCATATTGGTCTCCTAGGAACAAGATTAGCCATTTATTACATTAATCTGAAGTCTGATGTTTTTTAGTATGGCTTTCTCTTCTATTATCTATGTTGTTCTCAATTCTCTTTTCTTCACCCTATGTTGGCTCATCTAGAAATATATCTCTGTCTCCATGTTTCTTTGAAGCCCTCCTAGTCATTGTTTTTTTTTTTTTGAGTGCCATCATATTTTTCTTTCTTTTTTTTATTAGGAATTTGACAGATATCAAACCCGATCATTTCCTTATCCAAGGAACGGTCTGCAGATGATGCTGAAAATCTCCATCGTGTGTAGCTTATTATTTTAGAGGAATATCAAATGTAACATGGCAGTCCTAATTCTGTCCTGCTTGTCTGTAAGCCCTTCTGGACTCCTTTCCACTTTTTTTTTTTTTTAAGTAGATTTTTTTTTTATTGATAGCTTTTTTTTTTTTTTTTTTGTCCCCCATCCCTTCTTCACTCCCTTCTAGAAAGCCACGCTTGCTTTAGAACAAAGAATGCCTTTAAAAAGAGGACCAGGGGAGAAAAACAACAACCTAAGAAATGAGACATTGTAGGCAACGTTCCACACCTGTGGCTCCTCTGTGTATTTTTTTTTTTTTAATGTTTAATTGCTACTCTGTTTTTCTTTTCTTTTTTCCTAGGCACATATAGTAACATTACCCTCTCTGGCTCGCCTCCCCCGCCTCCCCTGCCCCCAGTAAATAAAAATCCCCTACCTGGAACAAATAAGCAGAACCAAGGAAAACACATCCACATACTGAGCCTGTCTGAAAAATGTATCTCATTCTGTACAACTCGTCCATCCCATCTCTGCCGTGAGCTGGGAAATGTGTCCCTTATCAGGCTTCTGAAGCCATATTTGGTCCTTGCAGGAGGAGAGTCCTTCAGGCCTCTCACAATTGTTTTTCTTTACAAAGTTGCCATCTTTGTATCAATTGTGTTCTCTCAGTTCTGCTCCCATCACATGGAATCCTTCTAGCTTAGCTGGAATCTGGCAATTTCTTGGGGCAATCATATTCCATTTCAATGGAGGAGCCAGAATTTGTCCGTCATTCCCTGATTGAGGGAAACTCACTCTGTCTCTCATTTGTCATCACCACCAAAAGGGCTGATGTGAATATTGTGGCCCGGGTGGAACCTTCCTTTTTTTCCTCTTTAACCTCCTTGGGACAGAGGCCCAATATGGTAGGTCAGGCTAGGGCTAAGGTTCCCAATGGACAAACGAGTGACTTTTCAAAAATTCCCAATTGTTTTCCAGAACAGTTAAGTCAGTTCACTACCCTATGGGCGAGTCTACTAATGGCGGATTACTAGACTAATCACTTTTCAATACGTGACTTAGCTCTTTTCAGGGTTTAAGTATTGGGGGCAGGGAGACAACATGGGAACACACTGACCATGTATATGTCCTGTTGAGACAAAATCAATACACATTTTTTTTTTTGCATAGAGTCACTATAATTTTATTGATAAGACAGCATGACCCAATGATGAGAGCATCTTCACCGAAATCAGGAAAATACGGCTTCTACCTCTGCCTTTCAATACAAAATTTTAATCGTCCATTTCAGATTCATGCCAGAGATCAATAAACCTCCACCTCACTGGTTTACTGACCTTTAGGATATTTGCCCATTTCCAGTTTTTAAATGCAGAGGATCGGAGATTTAGATCTAGAAGCGGCTTTGGGGGTCACCGAAGCTAACCCCCCTCATTTTAGAGAGGAACAAAAGCGAGGCCCAGAGGAGTAAAGCAACTTGCCCAAGGTCACACTGATAATAAACGCCTGAGATAGGATTCACACTCAGGTCTTCCGGATTCCAAGTCTAATGCTGTCCACGCTCTCCAACTTTTTATAAAATTGTCATCCCCCAAAATTCAAGCCTGAATCTCTTTGAGAGGCAGAAATGTTCAAACTGATGGTCCATACCTGCTCTGATCACAAGACCTTGTGAAGTGATATTTATCAGATTCGTCAACAAGGACATTTCTCAATCCAATTAAACATAGTTCTGCGACCCCGAGGAGGTACAGTTAAGAGTTAACATCTTGCTTCATCAATTCAGAACAATAAGCCACTGAATCTTGGAGAACTATTGATCCAGTGGTTTTAGGGAAAGAATTCTCCAAGACTGACCATTGTTCCGAATTGATGAAGCAAAATGGACTGCCGGCATACAGCAGCAGATGCTAAGTAAACTCTTGTTGGTTGTTGATACCTGATGGAGAATCCCCAACTCTAAGAGCCCTGAGATGTTATTCTGGCCTTCCTTAAATATTTCCAATGAAAAAGAGATTACCTCCCAAAGAAATGGTTTTATTTACACTGATCTGGTATGCTTCTCTGCAATTTCGACCCCTCCTCCTTCCTATTTCTGCCCCCTGGGGCTAAGTAGAACAAGCTGAATCTCTCTCACATGACAGAAGTTGGGGAAATCTTCACTGGCTGTCTCTTCATAAAATGATTGTGGGTCCCCCTAACTTCTCTCTTTCCAACCCCCGACCCCCATCTTAATCTCAGAATGATAGGGCAGTATTTGGAGGAAATGTTTGCACATGGAACGTACATATGAGTGTGATCACTGAGGTTAAAAAAATCTACTCTGTTTGGTATTTCAGTCATTAAAATAGGCAATTCGAGTTGACAAATTTTTACTGATAGAATCAACCCTAACTATGAAAAAAGGTGAGGGGAGGCAGGTACTCATCCAATGAGAATTTTAACTAGCATTTGCCACGTTTGCAACTTCTTGGATGCCATACACTGATGGAAAAACATGTCTTTTCTTGAATGGATACCTTTACCTAATCTAGTGAGAATTTTCCATTTTGGGGGAGTTGGAGTCATCTAAGAACAAAATGTACTTTAGGCTGAAAAGTGATGGCTCTCTTTCTCTCCTTCTCTCTCTCTCTCTTTTTTTGGTTATACCCAAGTCCAAATAGTTTATAGCTCAACATATGTAGAAAGCATTTGCATCTGAGGGGTGGAGAGCCAGCTTTTCTTTCCAACTTCTAGTTTCCATCACTAATATCAATGTAGGAACTTTTGGGAAATAGCAATCTAAGGAAGTGTGGCTGTAGCATCGCTGGAAAATAGAATGAGATCATTTGGACTTTAGAGGAGAGAGGCTGAAACTCCTGCCTGTAAACAATAGTCTATAGGGGTGTGATGAGACACACATTGGCAGATGAATGCATTGTGGGTTTTTTTTTTTTTTTTTTTTTTTTTTTTGTGTGTGGCTTCACTATATTTTGCTACAATGGAGGGTCCTTTGGTGCTGGTGATAGGGGTACAAGGGCTATGAAGAAGAACATTTGGGAAAGAAGTCTTAAGGGACAAAATGTTTAGGAAGAGATGGGGATTTTTGTTATTTGTTTTTTTTTTAATTTTCTTTATTTTATTTCAATAACAAATTTGCACATGTTTTCCAGAGTGACACGATTCATGTTGTCTCCTTCCCCCCTCCCAGAGTTGCTAAGCAATTCCACTGCGTTATACATGCATTAACGAGATGGGGATTTTGAGAATGATCTTATTTTAGAAGTGAAGGGTGAATTTTAGGATATGAAAAGGATATGTAGGTAAGAATGATTTGCTAGGGTCAGAAGTTAAAATGCACATTTTATAAATCAGATGTTATCTATAAAGCACTTTGCAAATACTATGTGATACATAAATAATATATAATATAATATCTATAAACATATATAAATATATAATATCTATAAACATTATATATAATATATCTATAACTATTATATGTAAATATACATCTATAAATATATAGAGATATATAACATCTAGAAATATATATCTATAAACATTATATATATCTATAACTATTATATGTAAATATACATCTATAAATATATAGAGATATATAATATAACATCTAGAAATATATATCTATAAATATTATATAGATCTATAATATATAAATAACTGTTATTACTTATTATTGTTAGAATGAAAATCTCCTGGTTATAAGTAATATTTAAAAAAATACAGCTGTTTTGGGCTTTTAATTAGAGGCACCTAGTGGGAAGGGGATAGAGTACCAGGATTAAAACCAGGAGGAACCGAGTTCAAATTTGACCTCAACTCTTATTAGCTGAATAGCCTTAGACCTCTGTTTTAGTTTCCTGCAGGGAATAAAATGGAGATAACAGCATCTACCACCAAAATGATGAGGATCAACTGAGAGAACATTTGTAAAACACTTCTCACAGTACCTGGTGCATAGTAAGGGCTTAATAAGTGCCTGCTCCCTCTAGAACTTCCACTTCCAGATATTTGATCATAATCAAAGTCCCTATTTTGCAGAAGAGGCCACAGCAGAGAGCCCCCAAACAAAACTGTAGCATTCCTTCTTCCTGACCCAACATCCCTTCTAGTATGCTGGCTATCTCTTTTCTTAATATGATAAAAAGACTCCACAATTCACATTTTCTATTTTATTCGAGGAACATGATTTTCCTTTAGGAAAAAGACATACAAAATCAAAGTTGATATGGAATATCTGGAGATGCTAATAGGTAAAAAATCCTTTAAAGACTTACTAGGTGAAACAAAACATTTCTCAAATATAAATCAGTGTTAGAGAAGGAACCCAAAGGGCATTTTCTTGCTCTTTTCCACCACATTTGGTCAGCATTGGTCCAAAGACCTTTGGAGCATTGGCTTGATTGAATGAGGCCCCACGTGAAAAAACAAGCTGTACTTTTTCTAGAACTTGGCTTGTCTTTTAGAAGCCCCAGACAGAAATCATATCAGCAGCTGCTGGGAAGTGTCCCAGTGTGGTTTCCCAGTTAACTTCACAGGGAGACAAAAAATGGAAATGGCCAAAGCGAGTAAAGAATCAGTAATCACTAGCCCCCAGCCTAACCATTTTTGATAGAATGCAGATTTCAGGCAAAAGAGTTATTTGGGTTTGAAGTCAAACTGAGTTTACTGTTTGCTCTCAGGAGAATATTAGCTTCAGGAGGGCCAAGGGACTGTGTTTCTTTTCTTGTCTTTGTAATCTGCACCTAGACTGTTCCTGGCCCATAATAAAGGGCTTAGTGAATGAATGAATGAATGGATGCTTGCTGAATTAAATTTGTAGGGAAGAAAGACATTATGAGCAATTGACAAAAAATTCTGGGCAAACTAGAAATCTGGTGTAGATCTGCACACCAAGGTCAATTTCCCAAAGATGTGTGATTTAGACCTTATAAGCACTGGACACTGCTGGTCACCTCTCTTCTCTGGGTTTTGGGAGTTCTCCTCCTTCTTAGTCTCCTTGGCTGTTTTCTCACCGTGGCTGTCCCCCGAGAAGCTGGACAAGCCGTCTTCTCCAATCTTTCTCGGTCTCCCTTGCTAGCTCATCACCCCCATCGTGACCCCTAACTGGGTGTTCCCCGAGGCTCCCATATGCTCTCGTTTTCTTCCATTCTGCTCTCTCTCCCTCCCTCCCCCAAAGAGTTTAACTCTCATCTCGAGACAGATGACCCCCAGGTCTGATCCACGGCTCCAAACAGTCAGTCTCGCTTTACCGATTATCAATCGGACGTTTCAAAGCTAGACTAAACTCCTAATCTTTCTCCCTGAGGCGTTCCCTCTTCCAAACTTCCCTCCCTCAGGTTCCTAATTTCTCAATTCTCTGGGGAGCCTCACTCTCCCCAGTCGGCTGCATAATTTTGTCTTTCTATTTTATAACATATCTCTCATTGACTTTCTTGCTACCTCTACTCTCCCAGCCTCAGTTTCCTCACCTGCAAAATAGGGATAATAGCACCCACCTCCCAGGGTGGTGGTGGTGGCCAGAGGTGTACTCTGCAAACATGCAAGGGCTATCTAAACGCTGTAAAGTGGATAATTAATGAGGTATTTACTGCCTTCAGTCCCGCATCACCTTTCCCCTAGACTTCCTAATCTATCCCCTAGCCTCAGTTCTTCCCTCCCTCCTGTCCATTCTACGCTGTTGCCAAAGTAATTTCCCTAAGCGCAGCCTTGGCCCCTTGACAACACCCCCTCCCCACTCCCACCACAAATTCAATTAAACGCCAGAGGCTTCCCATTGCCGGGAGGATCAAACACCTGTTTGGCTTTAAAGGCCCCCCCTTTAGCCCCCCCCCACCACCTGGGCTCCGGGAAAATTCCTTTCTCCCCCGCCCCCACCCCTAATCGCCAGCTCTTTCTCCATCTCCAGCCTTTGTGCTTTTGCCTGGGCTGGTCCTACGCCTTTTCTGCCGATCCCCCGCGGCTACTTTGTTGCCCAGGATGTTTTGTTTGTGTCCCTTCATCTGGCCCGAAAAGTTTTTACGTTTATACCCGCCAGTGAGGCCACGTTCTAATCACTGGAGAGAAATGTAGTAAGAAACGTTGGCTTGGCCTATAGAACAGCCCATGTTTCCAGAGCGCTTTCTAAAGCGCTTTCCGCCCTTAATCCTCGCCACAGCCCTGAAGGATGCCAATACCCTCTCCATTACACAGCTGGGGAAACTGAGGCAGGGCCACGTGGCTCACAGGGACCAAACCCTATTGGGACCCAAGCATCCCCCCCCTGGAATGTAGGGTGCTGGGGGAGGGGTGGTCCCACGCCAGTCCAGGAAGCCCCAAGCCCATATTAGGGCTGTGGGGTAAGGGGAGGGGAACATCGAGGTTGGCGGGGGGAGGGGATCACTGG
>NC_058130.1:17333260-17356323 GCF_016433145.1 Gracilinanus agilis | reverse complement strand
CCCGCCCTCCCGGCGCGGCTCCTCTGCGCGCTGCTCCTCTCGCCGCCCGCCCGGACCGCGGACCCTCCTCGGCGGCGCCGGCCTGCGGCCCGGGTGAGTGGGGGCCAGCGGGGCGGCGTGTGGCGGCCGAAGCGCTTCCACCGGCGCGGGCCGAGGCCGGGGCGGGGGCGGCGGGCAGGGACTCAGAGCCGAGCTGGGCCCGGGCCTGGGGGCGGCTCTGCCCGGCGCGGCCCTGCCCGGGGGCGTGGCGTCGTCGTGCGCGTGCGCGAGTCTGGTTGCAGTACTGCGCATGCACCCCCGGCCAGTGCTGCTCCGGGGAGCGGCTGTCGGAGGGGGCGGGGCTTCATCACCCCACGTGCTCCCTTTCGGCCCCGCCCTCTGACTGGGCAGTTTGCTTTAAGTAAGTGCCTACTGTATGCACAGTGAAACTTCCTATCTCCTTAGATTGGAGGCTCACCAAGGGCAGGGGAGCCCCGCTCTTCCTTTCCTTCCATGCCTTCGACCCTCACCCTCAGTGCTTTAAAGTCTTCACTACTTTCTGCACACACACCCTTCCTGGGACTCAGGGAAACTGAGGCATATGAAGGACAGTGGCCTGTTTGGGGCCATCCGAGCTAATAAAGACTCCTCAAACGGTTAGATCCGAAGTTCCTGGGGACCCGGTGACTCGAATGATCTGAAGCTGGCGAATGAGACCCCAGGCCTCACCCTCATTTTATAGACCAGAGTCCTGAGGCCAAGTCTCCAGGCCTTGGCCAGAGGGACTGGAGTGAGATTGGAACCCAGTGCTCACCTCGCCAATGCCCTCTCCACCAGTAGTTTGGAGGTAATAAGATTAGGAACGCCCAGTGCTTCCTTCCTAAGGTGGGCCAAGTAGTGCCACCATCTCCAACATTCACAAAGACCCAGCCATGTTCCTCAGTACTAAGCATTAGTTCCAAGGCAGAAGAGTGGCAAGGGCTAGGCAATGGGAGAGAAGTGACTTGCCCAAGGTCACATCACTAGGAATTGTTGAGACCAGATTTGAACCGAGGACCTCCCATCCCTAGGCCTGGCTCCCTGTTCATTGAGCCACCTAACTGTCTCCTGGTACTTCATTTTCAAAGAGGACCAATGATTTCACCCAGTGATGTCTTGATGCAAATTGGATTTAAGTGAGGCAGACTTGCACAAAAGTTGGAGCTATCATCCCCATTTTTCATCGTAGGAAACTGAGTCACAGGTTAAGTGACATCTAGGATCATATAGTTAGTGATTTAACCCAGGCAGGATTTGACCTCAGAACTTTTAAAAACTATTTTTAATGTCAAGTTCCAAATTCCTTTCCTCAGTATATCAGTTACACATGTGAAATCATGCAAAACAAGCACTTCCATATTAGACATATTGCACCCCCCCCTCAATAAAACAAGCAGTAAAAAAGCAAGAAACAAAGAAAATGGAAAAAGTGTGCTTCATGCTGTACCTAGAATTCATCAGATCTCTCTCTAGAAGTCAGGATCATTTTTCATCAGGAGTCCTTTGGAATTGTCTTGAATTGTTGTATGGATCAGAGTAGCTAAGTCAAATTTGGGGCTCTTCGAGGTAGTAAAGATATTCTTCTATTTTAGTTTCTACCTTAACACCTATATCTAAGCATTATACAAATATAAATCTGGAGGATTTCCAAAAAGCAAGTGGTTTATAACTCATGAAAGACTACATTAACTAATAGTAAGAAATCAATGGTCTGATAAAAAAATTATCTTGCACAAATTCACTCAGTTGTGTTTTACTTCAGGGTGGGGATTTTTCTCATAATATTTGGGAATTTTGTTTTTTCTTCTTTAATGTTCTCATTGTCAATGTAAAACCTGCCTTTTTCCTTCACTTTGATCTGTAGTTGGGTGAGTGTTTAGTAAAGCCAATTATGTTTGAGCCCTGTAATCCTTGAGATCTTTCTGTCAGTAAATGGTGCTTAAGAAGTACCCTTCAGATTAGCCTGCCCTACAAAATCCCTACATTTCAGACTGTTGCCCTTTTTTCTCCTCTCTTCATTGGGAAAGAGATGGAAATAACCAAACAAGAGATAGCAAGCGTTGGAGATATAAAATGGATAGTTTTGCTACATTAAATTAAAAAAGGTTTTACACAAACAAAATCAATGCAGCCAAGATTAGAAGGAAAGCAGAAGACTGGGGAAAATTTTTATTATAAGTTTCTCTGATAAAGGCTCATCTTTCATATATATAGAACTGAGTCAAATTTGTAAGACTAAGAATCACTCCCCAATTGATAGTCAAAGGATATGAACAGGCAGTTTTTAGAGGAAGAAATCAACCATGTTATCATCATCTGAAAAAATGTTCTAAATCACTATTGATTAGAGAAATGCTAATTAAAACAACTGAGGTACCACTTTACACTTAGCAAATTAGCTAATGAGACAGAAAAGGAAAATGTTGGTGGGGATGTAGGAAAGTTGGAACACTGTTGGTGGAGTTATAAATTGATCCATTCATACTAGAGAACAATTTGGAACTATGTCCAGAGGGCTATAAAATTGTGCATACCTTTTGACCCAGAATTATCCCTAGGCCTGTATCTCAAAGAGGTGTAAAAAAACTGATCTAAATGTACAAAATATTTATAGCAGCTTTTTTTGAGGTGGCAAAGAATTGGAAATTGAGGGGATGTCCATCCGTTGAGGAATGGCCAAACAAGTTGTGGTATATGATTGTGTTGGAAAACTATTGTGCCATAAGAAATCATGAGCACGATGATTGTGGAAAAACCTGGAAAGAACTATATGAACTGCTGCAAAGTGAAGTGAGCAGGATCAGGAGAACTTTGTATATAGTAACAGCAATAGTGTAATGATCAGCTGTGAAAGACATAGCCCCTCTGATCAACTCCAAAGACTCAGGATGGAAAATGATGCCCGCCTCCAGAGAGAGAGCTGGTGGAGGCAGAAGTAACATATCACACTTCCTTTATTTTTCCCTTGCTGTTTTTTTGTGTGATATGACTAATATGGAAATAAGTTTTGCCAATTTCACATGTATAGTTCATATGTTATTGTTTCTCTTCTCAGTGGTGGGGGGAGGGGCTGAGAGGAGAGCTTTGGAATTAAAAACAAAGAATGTTAAAAATAAATAAAAGGTAAGCGTTACTGCTCCCTCTCCCCAATAAAAAGGGTAAATGAGGCTTGAGAGAATTTAATTTTGTTCTGTTCACAAGTCCTGGAGACTTCTAGAATATTTAAGAATAAGTGTCTAGCATTAGCATTTCCCTCATTACACTGACCACCATGCCACCCTTTGGGGTTTTCTTGGTCTCTCAGATATGAGAGATCAGAACTTGATGAAGCAACCCTCAAGCAAAGATGAGGCTTCCTTTGGTAGGTGCTTGGCTGTCCCTGGTTGGTATGTTCTTGGAAAGGAAGTAGGCAGAAAATTCAGAAATCTGTTTTTAGTTTGGGTGACATCCTTGTGTTGACTGCAGCATCAACAGATCCCGGCCATTTACATAGGTAGCATTTTTCAGTTTACCAGCCTGATTTCTTCAGTACCCCTGTGAGGAAGGAAGAGGAATTGTCCAATCTTGCAGGTAAGGAAGGAAACAGGCTCAGAGAGTTATAAGTGATTTTTTCCCACTAAGTTCCTGGACTTCATACCCAGGGTGCTGTATTCTTCACCCTGCTGCCTCTCCTGTGGCCCGGCCTGTCTGCCCCGGACCCAGGCTAATGTTGCTCTCTCCTCTTGTGAAGGCATTATGTAGTGGTCAGCCTGGCAATAACTTTCTGACCTTTCCCTAAATGAGACACTCACTTTACATCTTCCTTTATACGTTCGTTGACTTTCACTGCTTACAACTTAGCTAACTCTACCTCAGCAATGACACTTATAAACAAATACATTTAACTAAACAGACACTTATTAAGTGTTGGCAGCATGGCAGCCTGAGTTAAGAATCTGGAATGGGAGTAACAGGGTTCAAATCCCACTTTGCACCTTCTCACTGCCTCTGTGACCTTGGACAAATTATTTAATCTTTCTGGGCCTCAGTTTCTTCACTTGTCAGAAGAAGGGGTTAGACTAGATGACCTAAAGTCCTTCCTGTTCCAGACCTCTCATGATGCGGTGTATAAAGCATGGTACTCTTTGCTGGCACTCTTGCTTTGAAATGCTTTCCTTTATTTATTTTCCAACTGTTGCCCAACCAACTCTCCTGAGAAAATTCACTTTTTTCATTCTTCCTTGTCTCTTCATTTAATTTATGATCCAAAGAAACACTAATTATAATGAACCAGTAATGCTAGTGACAAGTTTGTATGAGAGGAAAGACTAGTGAATCAGTGTTCCCTTTAAAATCCCACGAGGATACCCAGAAGTTTACTTTTCAACTTTCCACAAAATTCTCTAGGTAAATGCCAAAATAAGCTACCTTTATTCAGTTTATTGTTTTTTCTTTTTCTTTTACTTGATTGAAACAATTGCATTTTTTTCATTACAAGTAAACCACTTTCATCTACATTATATATATATTTTTTGCCTGACTAGTTCAAATGGGAAAATGTCTTAAGTTTTATTAATAGTTGGCGGTATAGAGGAACAGAATGGGGACTATGTCCTGAAACTGGGTTTTTTAGGTCGAGGCTGCACTTGGGGTCATTGGTATATTACTGCCAACCCATCCATCTTTTGTGAGCTACAGAGTATGTGGGAAAGCCAGGTGGACAGGGAAGGTGTGTGGAGAGCCAGGTTAAGACTAGAAAGAAATTGCATGAGCATATCCATGATGGTCAGGAGTTCTTCATTTGGTCCTCTGTATTTGACTTGAGTGGCCCCGATTGAAAATCCTCAGGGGAAGGAGCTCATGTGATGTGTGGCCCACTTTAGAGTGCTCCTGTGCCAAGCCTACAATGGGGACACATCCTTCCTTTTTACTCAGGCTCAGGATTCTCTTCCTCTATAATTGAGCTTAATGCAGTTGCCTGGCATGCTTGTTTGGCAATGGGCACCCTATCTAATGAGGTGGTAAGTTCTTAAATCCTAATTTTTTCGTGAAAGGTACTGGGAAGTTATGGTTCACTTTACCAATGGTTCTCTTTCTAGTTAATTTAGTCAATAATATTGACTGATTTGGTAATGAGAAAGGATACCCTATTGGGATCAATTTGTTTGCTCCTCAGCACCCACTAACTGATGAGGGGGAAAAGCAGCCTAGGAAAACAAAATTGGCGAGGACAATCCTCAAAGGAAATCCCTTTGCATTTTTTTTTTACTTCTCCATGAATTATGTTCTTTCACCCCAATAGAAGATAAGCTTCTTGAGGGCAGGGACTGTCTCAATTTTGTATTGGTATTGGCAGCACCTGGTTGGTTTGGTACTTGGCACATGGCAGGGCCTGAATCAGTCCTTGTTGAGTGGGTCGTAGGATAGTAGATCTGGAGTCCAAAGGGACTTCGGAGGGCATCTTGTCCAACTCCTTCTTTGTACAGAGGAGGAAATAAGGACCCAGGAGAATGAAGGGCGTTGTCCGAGGCTTGCCTTGGGTTCTAAGGAGCAGAACTGACTAGCGACTCCAGGCCCTTTGCCTCTGTGCCCAGCACTCTCTCCTGGGCCACGCTGACCTTCAAGGGCGCATGCAACGTCAGGCTTGGTTCTCTCCAAGGTGGAATGCTTTTACTGTTTACTCTGCTTCCTTCAAATTTTAGTTCCTGACCTCTGGTTATTAGGGCTTCCTCTCTCCTCAAGTTATGTTGTGTCCACTTGCTGGCAGAATATTTTTCTTTGTTTGGGTATCTGTATCAGCAGCACCTAGCACACTGCCTCACATAGTCAGTGCTTAATTCACCTCTGTTGAATTAAAGGTTGGTAATGATTTTGTAGTGAAAGTCATTTACTCTAGGGAGAAGTGGGGGGAGGAAGGAGGGAAGGAAACATGTATTTATTAAACATTTTTTATGTGCCAGGCATTGTGCAAAGAATTACAGATGTTACAGCATTTCGTCCTTACCCTGCAAGGTAAATGGACTTGCCCAGGGTCACCCAGTTACTAAGTGTCTGAGATAGGATTTGAACGCATGTCTTCCTGACCCCAGGCTGGTCCATCTCTTCATTGTGCTACCTTCTACCCTGGAGTCTTGTGTATCACCGTAAAGAATTATCAGAAGTGACACATGCTTTTTTCCCCCCAAACGTCCTAGCTTTTCCATGTCTTGTTGGTGGCCCTTTTTTCTTGTTGTTTTATCCTGTCACACATTTGTTTGCCTTCAGAGGAGCTAAGTTAAAAACTAATGCTACAGCAGAGTACTTGAAGGGTCAGGAATACAATTTCTCTGGCTCCAGAGTTGTTCTCTGTTTGAACTAGGATCTAGATCTTCCCCACCTGACACACCATTTACCACTTCATCCTGGAGTCCTTTCCTCACCTCTTCTCTCCTTGCCCAAAGCCACCTCTTCTGTCGAGGTTCCCCCTCATCCGTGTGGAACCTGCCCTCCCCGGGTGTCTTCCCCCACTAAGAATCTCCTTACCTTCAGCTTCACTGGCTCTTTCTGCTAGTCCATCTGCACTTGAATCCTTCATGCTGTGGATCTCCATGTCTCCTTCCCCTCGTAGGAGACCGCCATTGTTCCCTTGTTCTCTCTTGCCTTGTCCTCCCAGGCTCACCTTTCACAGATGGAGCTTTGGATAAATGCTTGTTGAGTTGAATTTGCATGATCCAGTGATTATGGGTAGCATTGCACAAGCTTTGGCATTTCCTTATGTCCTATTTCAGGGGCTCTTAGCTGGAGGTCTCTGAACTTTGAAAAAAAATTTTCATAATTATTTCAAAATAAGTTATCTCCTTTGTAATCTTCTTTGTTATATTTTATGCGGTTTAAAATATGGATCTGAGAAGGCCTCCATAGGTGTCACCGAAACTGCCCAAAGGTCCAGGACATACAAAAGATGAAGAATCTGTGTCTCATTTGGATCTCAGGTTTGCATGATTAAGCTCCCTTTCTGTATAGATAAAAAGTGATTCTAGATGCAATTTTGCTAAATAGGTGAACTAGTAAAGATTAGCTTCAACAAAATGACTTCCCAGTTATTTCAAGCTGTGGTATCAGGAGTCCAGGTACATGCCTTGTTTCCAAAGCTCTGTGCTTCAGAACTGCCATGTAGTTGAGATAAAAGAAAAGGCTTTGGAAATAACTGAGCGAGGAGTGAGGAAACTACTGTGGAAATTTGAGGGCAAATGTATTTTGACCATGTCCAGCTCTCCTCCCTCCAACCTTACCCTTGCCCCCCAAATTAAATTAATACCTATTATTTCCTAAGAATTGAATTGCATCACTCCCTGAGGTTTTGATCTGAAGGGGGAAAATGACTCAGTTTTGAGAAGTGTAAGATTTCAGAACGGAACATGAGAACCTAGAGATCTCACCTCTCTTCCTGCTTTTTGCAGATGAGAAAGCAGAGGCCTCTGGAGAAGACCCAGCTACTCGCAGAGACTCCGTGGCCCAATCTTGTGCACTTCTGACTTATTCTACCAAATGAAAGGTGCCAAGGTCCCTTGAGAGCACCGAGGGTGTTGAGAAAACATGAATTAGTTCTCAGGACTCAAATCTTGGTGTGTTTTCCTGGCTGAGTCACCTTCTCTTTGAACCTTGGCTTCTTTACCTGAACAGTAATGGAATTGGGTTCAAGATGCTTTCTAACCTGCCTTCAAGTTCTAATCTTCTATGACTTCTACTCTGTGTGAACTTGTAGACTTAGAGCTGAAAGCTAGCACAGAAGGCATTCTTTCTCAAGAACCCAAGGTTTTTGCTTCCTACCTTTGCAGTTTTATCAGAAGGGGAAAAGGTGGGAATTGATGGGCAAGCGGAGCCAGAGAGAGGAAGTCACTCCCCTACAACCTCACAGGGAGCACGTCAGGGCTTATCTGCAGCTCCAAACCCCCCATTATTCTTTCTCCTGGACTACATAGACTATTGCTCATTCTGGTTTTGTAAAGTGGTCACAGAATTTGAGAATTGTGTGGGGGCTTTAGAAGCCATTAGCCAGCTCATGCCCTTCAACCACAAACTCTTAACTTGAGGATTCTGAACTTGTTTTTTTAAATATCTTGATAACTTTATTTCACTATGATTGGTTTCCCCCAGACTGTCAGAAAGTTCCACAACACAAGAAAGTTAAGAACCATAACCTATGTAACAAGTGATCATTTGGCACTGGCCTGAAGACCTCCAGTGAGGGAGAAACCATTCCCTCTTGAAGGAATTGAAAACTTGAGATCATTTTGTAAATCGCTTCAGAAATCAGCAGGCATTTCTAGGTGGGTCTCAGGCTAGTGCATAAGAATCTCTTGAAGCTCTGAGAGTAAACACTAGTATTTTGGCAAGTCTATGATTTTCTTGCCATCCTACACTTCCTCATCTTCTGAGATGCTACCTGTAAGTTGTTAAGTTGTTTTCAGTCACCTCTAACTCTTTGTTGACTCCATTTGGGGTTTGCTTAGCAGAGATACTGGTGTGGCTTGCCATTTCCTTCTCCAGATCATTTTACAGATGAGGAAACTGAGGCAAACAGGATAAGGTGACTTGCCCATGATCATACAACTAGTGAGTGTCTTAGGCTAGATTTGAATTCAGGATGTTGAGTCTTCCTGACTTAGGCCCAGCACCCTCTCCACTGTGGCACTTCTATACCTGTCCACAGGTCCCTGTAACTTGTTCATATGGCATCCCCACAATGAGCAGGAGACCTTCCTTTGGTTCTTCGGAAAGGTCTAAATACCAGGTTGTCCAAATGCTATCCTTCATTTTCTCTGTCATCAGCCAATCTCTTGCCTTTTTGGTCATACAGATACTTAGGAATTTGTTATAATCTTTCTTGTAGTGAACTCATTTCAGCTTGTTTTTTCCATGGGTAGCAAATACTGTAATTAAAAAAAGAATAATGTGATATAATATCATAAAGCCTAAGCACTATGGAGGATAATTGCTCTGTGGGAAAATGCATTTGGTATCATATCTAGATCCTAGGAAATCATTGTTTCTTCTTCTCTAGCACTGAAGAGAGAAAGGAAGGAGGGAGTTTTCCCAGTTATTTGATATTATTCTTGTGGTCTAGGGTAGAAGATGAGGTGAGTACAGAGAAAGCTGTGAAGATGAGTTTTCTGTCCAAGGTAGACTTCTGGGTAATGGGCAGCCTTGCCTTCCTTATTAAGAAAATTCTAGGAAGTGGCCTTGGTGCTTCTCTCTTTATTGACACCATTTTTGCTTCCAATCTGGGTTCTGTTCCTTTGGTTGATTTTAGGGCACAGTTATTTGGGTACATGGTGCTCTTAAGTTTTTTTTCCAAGGAATTTGTATCAGCCTAACTCATTTCTGTTGCAGAATTATTCCATGTTACTTCCCTTCATGAATTCAGTGAAAATGAGAGGATGAGAAATGATATGAACTCTGTTTTGGACTTGTATCCTATGGGACTTTCTAGGAGAGGTGCCCAGTAGACAGGTAGTATTGTGGGACTGGTGGGCAGAACAGAGATTAGGAGTGAATGGACAGGGTTTCCCCAAACTCTTAGTGCAATTTTAAGCTTTAATAAGCTTTGATAACCTAAGACTGACTAAAACCTTTGAGGACAACCTGTGTAGATTTAGGAGTCAGGCATAGAGATAGTTGAACCCATAGGAAGAACTGTTGAGATGCCTAAGAAAGAGTGTTAAGAGAGGAGAGAAGAGGGCCAAGAACAGAACCTTGGACGTCATTGGTGCTCAGGGGACATTGTGGATAATGATTAAGCAAAAGAAACTACAAATGGTCAGACAGGTAAGACGAGAATAAAGAGGTAGCTAGCTGTGTCATGGCAGCCAAACGAGTCAGGAGCTGCAGAAAGTTGTCCAGAAAGTGAAAGACTTTCCTTTCCCTTCCATCCGTCTAAGTCCAGCTCCACACAGGAGAGTGGCTCTTTTCTATGGCTTCACGAACTTCAAGGCTCATTTTGTGGTTCCCTAAATCCAGGATCTTATTTTCTTTCTCTCTGCATTTGCATAGACATTCTCTTCTCACCTTCGTCTCTTAGCATCATTAGCTTCCTTCAAGTCTCAGTTTGAGGTGCTACATCTTATGGGAAATCTTTCTTGGGCCATCTAATTATGAGTGTTCTTTCCCTTTCAGCTCTAAATCTAATCAATTTTAAATTTACTTTTCTGTGCACATGTTGTGCTTATTCTCTGAGTAGTACATGATTTTTTTTTTTTGAGGACAGGGATCTTTTTCTCTTTATGGCCTCAGTGCTGAGCACATAGTAGGTGGTTAATAAGTGCTTGTTGAATTGAGAACAGACTGGAGGCAGGAAAGACTAGTCAGGATGCTGTCAAGATAGATGAGGTAAGAATTGATGAGAACCTTCTGAAATGGGATGGATTAGTAGGAGTCTGGAAAGGAGGTCAAGAAGTACCAGGAAAATCAAATTGACAGCCCATTTTTTGGGGGGAGGGGGAAGGAACTTAATTTTAGAAAATTTAAACATTTTTTTTTATTTTAATAACAAATTTACATGTAAGTTTTCCAAAGTTTTATGATTCATGTTGTCTCCCTCCCTTCTTCCCTCCCCTCCCCCCCAGTTGACAAGAAATTCAATCTGGGTTATACGTATATTATCAAACCAAACATATTTCCATATTATTCATTTTTGTAAGTGGATAGTTTTGTAAAACCAAAACCCCAAATCACATAGCCAAATAGGCAAGTAATAAATCATATGTTTTCATCTGCATTTATATTCCAACAGTTCTTTCTTTAGAGGTGGATAGCATTCTTTTTCACAAGTCCCTTAGATTTGTCCTGGATCAAAGTCTATTACATTTGATTGTTCTACAATATTTCAGTTACTGTGATCAATGTTCTCCTGGTTCTGCTTATTTCTCTGCATCAGTTGATGTAGGTCTTTCCAGTTTTTTTCTGAAATCATCTTGTTTATCATTCCTTATGGTACAATATTATTCCATCACATCACCATCATATATTACAATTTGTTCAGTCATTCCCCTCTTGAGGGATACCCCCTCAGTTTCCAGTTCTTTGCCACCACAAAAAGAGCAGTTATAAATATTTCTGTATAAACAGGTCCTTTCCCTTTTTTTTTTTTTTTAAATCTTTGGGATACAGACCTAGTAGTGGTATTGCTGGATCACAAGGTATGCATTTTTATAGCCCTTTGGGCATAATTCGAAATTGCCCTCCAGAATGGTTAGATCAATTCACAACTCCACCAGCAATGCATTAATGCCCCAATTTTGCCATATCCCCTCCAATATTTATTGTTTTCCTTTACTTTGACAGCCCATTTGACAGCTAGGATGATTCAGTGGTTAATAATGCCTTCAATAGAAATAGATAAATTAGGAGAGACCTGGTTTGGGATAGAAGATGATGAGGTACCTTGAAGACATGTAGGTAGAAATAGCCTGAAGGGAGTTGGACATAGACTGGATTCCTGCAGGTTAGAGACAGCAGAAGATTTGGGAATCAGCTGCTAGAAGATGATCACTGAATCTCTGAGAATAGGTGGGATCTCTAAAGAAAAGTGTAGAGAGAAGAGGGCTAAAGTGGAGAGAGAGCGAGAGGGAAGAGGAAAAGAGGGAACCCAGAAAGGCACGAGTTTCAATGCTTCCTCTGACATACCTGGGACAGCTGAGTGACACAGTGAGGGGCCTGGAGTCAGGAAGATCTGTATTCAAATATAGCCTCAGACACTAGCTGGGTGAGCCTGGGCAAGTCACTTATCCTTGTTTGCCCCCACCTGTAAAATGGGGATAATAGCACCTTCCTCCAAGCATTATTATGAAGATTAAATGAGATCATATTTGTAAAGCACTTAGCCCAGTACCTGGTGCAGGACAAAAGTACCATATTAACAATGGCTATTGTTGTTATTATTATCCTACTTGTCAGCTCTGTGGCCCTAGGTAGATTTACTTAATCCCCCTGAGCCTCAGTTTCCTCCTCTATAAAATAGCATAATGATTGCAACTACCTTATTAGGGCTATTGTCAGGATCAAATGAGGTAGTAAATATAAAGTGCTATATAAATGTTAGCTATTAGTAATAGGATTATCATCCAACTCTTCACAGTTTTGACACCAACCTTTGTTTCCAGTTTTCTAAATTTGCAGCCTTCCCTAGTGCACTTTTTGCCCTAACTGGACTGGTTTATTCTATGTTCACTGAGCTTACCATGTACCCTCCTGCCTGTGCTGTTGGCACACACTTTTTCAATATTTGCCATGCCATTTGTTTTGGCCCTCTGAATTCCTACCTGGTCCTTAAAAACCTTAAAAATGATCATTTCTCCCTCTTCTTCCTCCAAACACAAGCATACGTGTGCACGCACACACATAAACACACATACACACACATAGGAAATGACCTTCCCTTCAGAATTTTGCTTAGTACTTTGTTTTATCTTACTCTAAAACCCTACCTTGATATCCTATTTTCTGTTATCTCTGTGACTTCTCCTTCACTAGACTGCAGCCTCCATGGGGACAAGGGACCATGCTGTCTTATTACCAGCATCTAGTCCATCGCTCTATGTACAGTAGCTGCTCAATAAACATGGAACAAATGACTCATTTTAATCTTGAAATTGGTGTTACTGTGGGAAAATAACCAATTATTCTAGTATATTGATTATCAGAAATGTCGTTAGTCTGAAAATTGCCATGTTAAAATAGCCCAGTTATACATATTTGGGTTTTGAATGAATAGGAGATTCTGGTTAGGTTTATGTTGCAACTGGGGTTTCTGATCTGGAAATGAAAAATTATTACCTTAAATGACCCGAAATTCTCTTCTGTTTTTACACCTGTTTTGGATATTTCCATAGCTAACTTGGTTGGAAACTTGACAGTCTATATCAAATTCATGTAATAGTATAATTTGGCAGGAAGTATAGCTTGACCCTTGCATAGACACTCCTGCATAACTGACATTCTGTGAGCAAAATATTAGTGGTATTAGCAAGATCCTTATTTATAGTTTCCATGTTTAAAGTATTTGTCCTTTTTGATTTTTGAAGCTTAGCATCATGTAACTTAATGAGGCACAAAGATACCATATGTATGTACATATACATATATATCATATATTTTATATATCTTTATATCTATGTCTATGTCTATGTCTATATCTATACATGCTTGTGTACATTCCTTACTCAGGTCTTCTCTCTCTTCAACCTTTCTTCTTAACTTGCCCCAAATTTATTATAAAAAAAGATGATTCTTCTACTTTTCCTCCATCATTTCACCCATGGTTTTTCAGTAGTTTCTACTGCAGGTAAGAAAAATGGAAAGGGTATAAATGGTATTGTTTTTTTTTTTTCTGTAAGTGAAAATGTGTTTTATTATTTACAGCTCCTCAATTGTTCATCTGTTATGAAAGGAATTGTTCCTGCTGATAGCTCACATACATCCCCAAACTTTGGTCCAGGTGAGAAACTGCTTGTAGATACTAACAGAGACATGTCTGTTACCTCATAAATAGTCCATCTTCCCCATTTTATCAGTACACTTTCTTGATGGGGGGAAAGTAGGAAAATTTAGAAGTCAATATAATTTGTTTTATTCTTAAATAGAAACTTTATAGCTTTCTCCAATTCAGTTCTATTGCCATGGTTAGGGATTCTGCACTATTTTGAACTTAGAAATAATAATTCTTAACTTAATTATCCATATGAGTGTACCGTTCCAACTGTATATACTGTAGCCTGCCCATGATTGTGCATCCCGTGCTCCTGTTCATGCTGTCTTATAAATCTCTCACCTGGTATGGAAAGGAAAAGAATGGAAAAACATGACAATAAAAATATTGGGATTTGTTTTACACAGATGCAACTTGACCAATATGGTACCATTTCTAAAAAGCTGCTAAGGAATATATAGGTGTGTGTGTGTACGCACGCACACACACACACACACACACACACACTATATAGTCTTCTGATTATTTGCATCATGTGAGACACAGGAGGGAGGGAGACCCTTACTATCCAAAGGAGTTTATTTCAGTTGAAAGAGATGTCTTTAGTTGGCAGTCCTGTAGGTTAATGAGCAATAGAGGGTCATTGCTGGTAAGGAGATACTCTGGGCTTAGAGTCAGGAAGACCGAAGTTCAAATCCAGCCTCAGACACTAGCTGTGTGGCTCTGGGCAAGTTACTTAACTCTTTTTGCTTCAGTTTCTTTAACTATTAAAATGTGGAGAATAGTAGCATTTGCCTCCTAGCTTGTTGTGAGGACCAAATGAGGTCCTATTTGTTTAGTGCTTCATGCCTGGCATGCAGTAGATGTTAGCTTTCTACAGAAATGTTAGCTTTCATCATCCTTATTATGGTCCTAATAGCTCTCGAGCTAGGAGGACCTTGGGAAGACACCAGCCCTAACCTTTTCATTGTACAGATGAAGAAACCGAGGCCCAGAGAGGTGAAAGAATTTGCCCAGAATCAACAGGCAGCAAAGATCAGAGGCCTTCGTGTCCAGAATAAGCCCTCTTCCCTGTATCTAGTTCGTGTTGTCCAAATCAGTCATTTCATTGAATTTGTCTGAGATGATCCATTAAGCATTTAGTTAGCCTCCTCCTCTTTCTACAAGGTGTTGGAGATGGCAAGGCCAAAAGAGAGCTTACCTTCATTCTCTTCTACTTTTCTGACTCCTTCAGCCATTGGAATTTCCATCTTCCTGCAAGGTTCAGCTTGGGCATTGCTCATTTCTCCCTTATTCCTGATATGATAATGTAGTATTTATTTTGCATTTCGTTCTCTGGGTACATGTTGTCTCCTCCTCCCCCAGGAGAAGGTAAGCCACTTGAGGGCAGGGATAATTTTGGTTTTATATTCCCAGGGCCTGACACCTCCCAGTCATTTCACCAATATGTGTATTGATTTGAATTCTGGGGAGATAGAAGGTGAGCAGACAGGGTGATGAAGCATTTGCTAAAGACCTGATATTTCAGGCACTATATGAGGTTCTGTGGCTGTGGGCACAGACACTGGAGCAAGCCAGGACATTCCCCGGAGTTAGATAAGGGAATGTTTCCAGCTAGGGCATTAGGAACGGTTCCCATAGAAGGTGGTCCATTCACTGACCCTTGGAGGAAGTCAGGGAATCCATGAAATGTGAGGCCCTTCCAGGCACTTGAGTGTAGCTTATGCAAAGACATAGAGGGGGATGAAGTGCAGAAAAGCCCAAGGAGGACAGTTTGGATGGAAATCCTGAGTTTGTGAATACATTATGCATATTTTGGGTAAGGAAAGGCAAAATCCCCTCAGAAGTGAGTTTGGGGTACCTTACAAATGTTTAACATGTGAGATGAAGTTTAACAGAACACGTAACATGAATTTATTAGATGCCTGTGTTGTTAAAATAACCCCTAAGAAAGTGGGTTTTCCTTAAAGCAACTTTATTCCAAATGCCTAGAAAGCCTAGTATGCTTGGCTGAACTTTTCACTCATATTTTGTATTCATAAAAAATCTCCAGAATAAAAATTAACAAGCATTTGCATCTCGTTACAATCTTTCTGGCATATTTGCTTTTGGAATGGGAAATAAGACATATATAAGTTGTCCTTCTGTCTCTTATTTCTAAACTAAGGTTGTGTTTATACTCAGACTATAATAGTATTTTAGAATATCTCGTTTCTTTTTATGGTAGTGTCTAAAATTGTACTTCAAATAAATACAACTTGCATCTAAATGTCATTTGAGGCATTGCTTTCTAAAAACGTATTGGACTAGATTTCCTACTCACTGAATTTTTTTCTTTTCAGTTACTCAAGTGGATCCCAGGATGATGTCACAAAATCTACCTCCTGTCTTAATTTCTCTCCCTTCTGTGCAGTGTTATTGCAAATCTGAGCACCATATCTACAGACTGTCTTGAAATCCTCTGAAGAAGAGTTTGGTGCATACTTAAAGTGGAATAATCTTGGAGTTGTTCTAAATCTGCAACAAAATACCATTAATTAGAGAATCTGAGTGACTCAGGTTCTGAATGCTACTGAGGCATTCACCTGCCCTTCCATCAGAAAGACTACCTACCTTAATCTGTCTTAGAGATATTGATGGAATACAGTCATGTCCACTCAGGACGAGAGGCAGGTCAATACCGAATATGCTGTGTCTTTGTTGGAACAGTTAAAACTGTTCTATGAACAGCAATTGTTAACTGATATAGTGTTAATTGTTGAGGGTACCGAATTCCCTTGTCATAAGATGGTTCTTGCAACATGCAGCTCTTATTTCAGGTAGGTATTTTTTCTGTTCGGGTCTCTCTTTACAAAATGGATTTCTTGGTTTTGATATTAGTCTCTCAGAGAACCACTATAAAGGTTACTTCCTGTCCAGGTTTGATAACGATGTGACAGTTATGTCCAGACCTCTGATTACATTAGTGTGCTAAACCCCAGAAACTCCTTCCTCCAATGCCCATTGGCACCTTGACTGGAACTTACACCCTAGATTGCTGCCTGAGACATGAAGGCTTGCTTGGGCTCATACAGCCAGGATGTTTCAGGTTTTCCTGACCCCAAGGCCATCTTCCTACTCACTTTGTTATACTGCTTCTCCCTTTCATTCATTCATAGATGCCCTTATGTTTGATTTATTCTTTTCTTGGACTTATGGAACAAATGAAAGAACTTTGGAAAAGATGAAAGGAAAGAGAAATGGTGGAAAAGTAGACATTTCAGGTATATATCATATACACTGTGGTGTAGGCACGACTGAGTTTTCAAAGCTTTGTCAGCAGAACCATCTTGACCGGCCCCGCCCAGTTGAGAAGGTTCTGAGCTCATGCTCAGCAACAGATTGTCTGTCTGATTGGAGCAGGTATAGGTCTGGTGAGGCATTTTTGGAAGGTTGGTCTCACTAAATAATGGATGTTTTGGGGACCAGAACTATTCTGAGACCTGCCACTGAGGCTAGAGGGCCATGGGGTCTACCGTATGATGGTAGAGGAAAATTCAACCCTGATACCATGCCAGATCCTTGAAACATCTTGATTTTTGACACACTTTTCCACAGACAGAGAAATAAGCGAAATCACCCCTTTCTCTTGATCTTTTAAAGTGATCCATTTGAAAAGACTCTGCTTCTATTCATCATTTAAATATTTGTAATAGACTTAACTTTAGAATAGCATTTTTAGAATCATTGATGTTTACAGGAGATGCATTTTTACTTAGGAGAAAAAAGTCAGTTTGGGTTTTCCCCCTCATTTGCTACTGGTATTTATCATATTCTACTTTATTAGAACTTTTAGCCTTAGCTTATTCTTTGCCAAAGGCAAAATTTTAATGCTATTAATACTCTTCATACTCTTGTCTTAAGAGATAGGTTCTAAATTGGCTAGAGCTTTCTTGAAAAGCCACAGCCACGTTAAGCCCTTCAAGACTTTGGGATGATTGATTGCTGGACTCAGAATTGAGACCAGAGTCCAAGATCCAGCTTTCCCTGAGCCCAGTCCCAGAGCAGTGCAGCCTGATGGGGGCTAGGCTGCGCCAGGCCTCTGGGGTGATGGGCTCAGCCCTGAGATGGGCTGATTGTTTCCATAGCAGTGAGACACTGTTAGCTCAACTCGTCCAGGTCTTTTTCACTTAAAGGACGGTTGAGGCTGACCTTTAAAACTCACTGGGCTCCTGTACTTAGTTTTTTTGACCCTAAATTCAAGGCAATGGTTTGATGCTGTTAAATTTCATTTTCACGGTAGAGGTTTGTTGCTCTGGTTAGTTTGAAGGTTGGCTCTATCTGTTTCCCATTGCGTTACTTGTCCTTCGAATCTTTGTGTCATCTGCAGATTTGATAACAGTGCCTCCTTTGTCTTTTCTCAGACTTTTGATAGAAATATTAAGTAGAACAAATATTAAGAGTACATTTTACCTTTGTCTGGGTTGAAATTGAATTCTCAATGTTTTGGGTTTGGTTATATAATCAGATATCACTCTATTTAATGGTACTGTTGTCTAGTCCATATCACTTCATCTGGTCTACAAGGATGTCATGAGAGACTTTCTGACTTTGCCAAAATTGAGATGCTTTCTGAATTGGTGTCCCCCAGTCTACCAGTCTAGTAAACCTATAATAATAATATTTATTTAGCATTCTACTATATGCCAGGCACTGTGTTAAACACTCTACAATTATTATTTGTTCCATTTGACTCTCAGCAACTCTGGGAGATAGTTATTATTGTCATCCTCATTGTAGGTGACAAAGCTGAGACAGACAAGTTAAATGACTTGCCCAAAGTCACACAACTATTATATGTCAAAGGCAAGATTTCATCTTGGGACTCTTGACTCCCAGTACTTTAGTCACTGTATTACCTGGCTACCTTTCATCTTCCATGTGAAAGATGGAAATGAGTTGATTTGGTATGACATGTTCTTAGGAAACCCTTGCTGGTTCCTAATCATTCCTATTGTTCTTCCCCCCCAAAGTATTTACAATAGCAGTTTAAATGCTTGCTGATCCAATCTGTTTACTGATGGGTTCCAGCTTTTGCCAAAGATTGACTTTGCCAAGTCAGGCTTACTAGTGGTGTCAAGAACCTACTCTTTCTTTCCGTCCTTTTGAAAGAGTCTGCAGGTGCTCCTCCCATTCTCTTAAGATTTATCTAGTCACTGACATTTGCTGTGGGATTACGTCTCCAAGTATGTCATTCTTCTTGGCCTTGAAATGGGGACTCATGGGGAGTAGACAGACATTCTCTTCCACTTTCCTTAGCAGGCCTGCAATTCATTGCTTTCTCTGCTCCCCAGCCAGAAGCACAAATAGGTGTTGAGGGGGATCCACCTTATCTCCAGCATTTGCTAACATGAGACCATTTGGTCCAGTCCGTTGGCCTCTTCCCCTTACTTTGAGTGTGGCTCCAAAAACCCTTCTGGTTGGCTTTTGCTGAAATTTGCAGAAGTTGCTGTCATCTTCCTAATGTCATTTTGCATGTTCATATTCCTCCTTTCTGCTTTTTTATTGGGACCTTATTGGTCCCTTTGTAGCCAGCTTGGTCTTCACTCAAGTATCATTTCTAAACTTTGATATGTTTTCTTGACTAGCGATTTTGTACTCTTCCATTTAGACTAAATTCAGACTTGTGGGTTCCTCCCTAGGGCCATGTTCATGAGTGGACTCAGTGAAAGTAAACAGACACACGTGAACCTGAGGAATGTTGACTCGGCTACTTTAAAGCTTATCATAGCTTATGCATACACAGGGAATTTGGCAATAAATGACAGCACTGTGGAGCAGCTCTATGAGACAGCCTGCTTCCTACAGGTAAGTGGTCAGCAGATCTAGAGGGGTCTCCTCTCTGGTTCAGTTTGAGTTTTGGCAGTTTCTTATTGAGATGAGGAAGCCATCTATCTACTCTTTCTTAATATACCTTTATGTATATTTTACAACACAAAGAGCTGATTCTCATTCCTTCTCTTCTTCTGTTCCATAAAATAAGGAAAGAACTAGTAGTTTGTTTCCCATTCTTTTGAATTCTAAGATTCTTTTGAAACTATTTAAAATGGAATTATAGACACTGACCTGGGTATAGTTTTTAAAAGTTTAATCAAAATTATATTTCACATGACATTTCCATTTCTCTTAAGATTTGCGATTTCACATAGTTTTTTTTGTTTACCACATTCATGTGACTTGACACATTTTTGTTTAAAGTGTCAGAAACTTAATGTCCTAATTTCTATTGGTATGACTTTACTTAAAGAATTTTTATAGCTATCTTTTGTTTTTATAGCATCACATTTTCCAAAATGTCCCCTGCCCTGCCTGTAAGAGCAATTCTGTCCAACAAACAAGAGAGGGGGGAAAACAATTAGCAGAACCGACCAGCATAGCGGCCTGGTTTGGCTATGTGGGCCGGATCGCCCAACTGCTACAGGGACATAAGGAGAGACGGTGACCTTTCTGCCCCTCTTCTCCCTGGACAAAGTCATAGAGTAGCAGATTGTCAGCTGATGCACGCTGGGCCACTTGGCCCAATGAGCGTACGGCCAGGGTGTTTTTGAAGCCAGAGTAAAACTGGGAAACGGGATGCTCCATCTTGTTTAATGTCTTTCAGTGGCATTTTATTTGTTATCATATATGTTCTTCCAGTGAACATTTTAGAAAGAAAATCAAGGCTCAAGTTTTCTCTGAAACCCTTTATCCTTGCCAGGGCAGACAGAAGGTTAGATTTCAGGAGTGGGAGTGACTTAGGTGGGGAAGAAGCAGCGTTCATTTCTGTGCTCTTCTCTCTCCCCCGAGATGGCAGCAGGCTTGGGGTGGTGCCGTTACGAGTAGGTGGAGGGGAAGGGCATGACACACATGGAGCCATGAGGTGTAACAGGGTACCTCCAACTCTGCTGGAAGATGAGCTGAGATGGAGGGCCCCATCTCAAGTGTTTGAACCCAAGCCTGAAGCTTTCCATCTCCATTTCCCCCTCTCTATCCCCCCCCAAAAGAATACTCACTATTAATACTGCCTTCCTGGCAAATTATCTCTAGGCAGGAGCCCTGTAGCTTTCCCCCAAAGCCTTCAAAAGGGAGCACTTGACAACTTTAGACCTGCTAACTTTGGCACTGAGTAATGTGTGTTGGTTCTTTAATAAACTTGTTCTGATGTAGTGAGTGACAGATGCTTCGGGCCGTGTCTCGTGGAGAAGTGCCCAGAGGAGGATGCTTGAAATGTGAGCCGCCCCCACTTGAACCAGGTTACCCGGCAGTCCTGAACGAACACTTGGTGGCTGTGATTCTGTTTCTGACGGGCCACTTAGGAGGCCACCAAGTTAATGACGAGGCCACAATTCTCAAACTGAGATGTGACCTTCCCCCCTTTATAAAGATAAAAAGCCGTCCCCAGCCCCGAGCGTCCAGAGTGACCATTCCAGGTTGAAGCGTGGACAGTCTGAGCTCCTGAACAGACTTGGTGTCGCCTGTCCCTAGTTTGCCTTTCGGGCCAATTGGAAAGTGTTAACGACCCCCCGCAGGAATGAGCGATGAATGTCCGGCTCGGGGTCTCTGGAGCAGAGCAGGCCGTGGTTCTGCCCGTGTAGATGAGCCTTTGGCCTGGGGGGCATGTTTTGTTCTTCTCTGGCCCAGTTGTTTGTTGAGTGCATGATGCCCTGAGCGATGTGAGGGGGCACTGCGGTCTGTGGTTGAAAACAAAGTGCGTGTCAGTGTGTGTCAGTGTGTGTCAGTGTGTCAGTGCGTGTCAGTGCGTGTCAGTGTGTCAGTGCGTGTCAGTGCGTGTCCTTGGTCATCTCCAGATCGGAGGGCCTCCCGTGAGCCCAGCACGGGTACTGCTCGGCCGGGGCTTTGGCTTCCGAGGCCGGCTTTGGGTGCCCCCTGGGGGCAGGAGCGGGTGTGGAGGGTGCCCCGTGCTGAGCCTCTTGTCCTCTCGCCGCAGGTGGAGGACGTGCTGCAGCGCTGCCGCGAGTACCTCGTTAAGAAGATCAACGCGGAGAACTGCGTGCGGCTGCTGAGCTTCGCCGACCTGTTCAGCTGCGAGGAGCTGAAGCAGAGCGCCAAGCGCATGGTGGAGCACAAGTTCACGGCCGTGTACCGCCAGGACGCCTTCCTGCAGCTCTCCCACGAGCTGCTCGTGGACGTCCTGAGCAGCGACAACCTGAACGTGGAGAAGGAGGAGACGGTGCGCGAGGCGGCCATGCTGTGGCTCGAGTACAACCCCGAGGCGCGCTCGCAGTACCTGTCGTCGGTGCTGAGCCAGATCCGCATCGACGCCCTGTCCGAGGTGACGCAGCGGGCCTGGTTCCAGGGGCTGCCGCCCAACGACAAGTCGGTGGTGGTGCAGGGGCTCTACAAGTCCATGCCCAAGTTCTTCAAGCCCCGGCTGGGCATGACCAAGGAGGAGATGATGATCTTCATCGAGGCGGCCTCCGAGCACCCGGGCAGCCTCTACTCGTCCGTGTGCTACAGCCCGCAGGCCGAGAAGGTGTACAAGCTGTGCAGCCCCCCGGCCGACCTGCACAAGGTGGGCACCCTGGTCACGCCCGACAACGACATCTACATCGCGGGGGGGCAGGTGCCGCTGAAGAGCGCCAAGACCAGCTACAGCAAGACCAGCAAGCTGCAGGCCGCCTTCCGGACCGTCAACTGCTTCTACTGGTTCGACGCGCAGCAGAACGCGTGGTTCGCCAAGACGCCGATGCTCTTCGTGCGCATCAAGCCCTCCCTGGTGTGCTGCGAGGGCTACATCTACGCCATCGGCGGCGACAGCGTGGGCGGCGAGCTCAACCGGCGCACCGTGGAGCGCTACGACACGGAGAAGGACGAGTGGACGCTGGTGAGCCCCCTGCCCTGCGCCTGGCAGTGGAGCGCGGCCGTGGTGGTGCACGACTGCATCTACGTGATGACGCTCAACCTCATGTACTGCTACTTCCCCCGCTCCGACTCCTGGGTGGAGATGGCCATGCGCCAGACCAGCCGCTCCTTCGCCTCGGCCGCCGCCCTGGGCGACCAGATCTTCTACATCGGCGGCCTGCACATCGCCGGCAGCTCCGGCCTCAGGCTGCCCACCAGCACCGTGGACGGCTCCTCCGTCACCGTGGAAGTGTACGACGTGAACAAGAACGAGTGGAGGATGGCGGCCAACATCCCCGCCAAGCGCTACTCGGACCCTTGCGTGAGGGCCGTGGTCATCTCCAACTCCCTGTGCGTGTTCATGCGCGAGACGCACCTCAACGAGAGGGCCAAGTACGCCACGTACCAGTACGACGCGGAGCTGGACCGCTGGTCCCTGCGGCAGCACATCTCGGAGCGCGTGCTCTGGGACCTGGGCAGGGACTTCCGCTGCACCGTGGGCAAGCTCTACCCGTCCTGCCTCGACGAGTCCCCCTGGAAGCCGCCCACCTGCCTCTTCTCCCCCGACGGGGCGGACGACTTTGAGCTGGACAGGGACATGGTGGCCCTGCCCCCCGTATAGCGGCCGCCCTGCCCCCCGCACGGTGGCCCCCCCGCACGGCGGCCGCCCTGCCCCCCGCACGGTGGCCCCCCCGTATAGCGGCCGGCCTGCCCCCCGCAC
>NC_058130.1:17255263-17328395 GCF_016433145.1 Gracilinanus agilis | reverse complement strand
CCCCCCCCCCCCCCCGCGGGTGCCAGAAGGCTCCTCAGGAAGGGGGAGGGGCTGGGAATCAAATGGGATTTTCCAGAGGGGCTGCTGAGGGGGAGGGTCCGGCTTCTACACCTCCTGGGCCTCTTCCTGCCACCCCCTCCCCCAGAATCAGCAAGGGGTGTCCCGAGCCCATGGCACCCAGAGGGGCAGTTCAGAATCAGGAGGCTGCCAGGCAAAGGGGGGGCAGAGGACAGGGAGCAAGGCTTCCTTTTAACCGGCAACAGCCCCAAGAACAAAGGCAGCAGCGGGGTGGGGAGGCAGGCCGAGGCCCACAGCAGCAGCTTGCTAGGCCAGCTGGAAAATGGGGGGGAGGGGCAGCGGAGACCCCCCCAAGGGGCAGCATCCCAGGGCCTACACCAAGACTGTTTGGCTGGGGGAGAATGGGGAGGCCGGGGGAGGGGAGGAAAGTGAGGGCAGGCCGCAGACATGGAATTACAAACACTGAGGAGGACGCAGAGGCCTCTTCTTCTGGGTCCCAGGCCAGAGCATCAGAGGACCAGCCCTGGACGCTGGACTATGTGGATCTCATCTTGGGCCTCCCAGGACTCCAAATCCCGGGCCGCAGCTGGTCCTCCAAACCCGAGGGAGGCGGGTGCCCAAAAGAGACAATGCAGGAGACATTCCGTGTGCCCATTCATGGGTTCTGGGGGGAAGCCAGAGGGAGGAAAGACGAGTCAAGCACGGTGAAGGCAGGGCAGGAACACTGCGATTTTATTCGGTTTTGAAAGAATAAAAAGATGCCCCGGGGGCTTCACAAGTTGGCATGATTAGACAATGTGATTTACAGTTTGAAGACATTTTTACGAGCCTGCGCTCAAATGATAAGCTCACTACTGAAGGGAGACCCATCTCCGGGACCTACAGACCCTCCTGGGCTATGTCCCATCTGCCTCAAACCACTAAAAGCTTCACCTCCTCTTTAATTCATCTCCCCTTTCTCTGGGCCTTGGACACAGCAGCCGGGGAATCACCAGCGTGGACAGTCTGATTTTCTAATCCGATTGGTCCAGCTGTAAAACACCAAAATGGTTCAAGAACAGCGTGTAAAATGGGCCTCCAAACATGGAAGTCTTTGGAGACATTCAATCATGTTTTGCCACCCCAGCATCAGCCTGGGGTTATCCTACAGTAAAAAAAAAAAAAAAAATTCTGAAAAGCTCACAGTACACACGAGAGAGGGCAGAGGACAGTGGAAGCTGGAAAGGAACCGAGTAGACGGTGCCCCATTTACATGATTCCAATTGAGCCTCCCTTCTTTAACCAGCAAGGAAAAAGGCAAACTTGAAAGCGGTTCTGCAAAATCCAAACGCATTCATATTTGAGGAAATGTACCAGTTTCTAGGCATGCCTGTAGCTTGTTTTGGAGGATTCCGATGTGGAACCGGCATCATGATGGCATCAGCAAGTCCTTTGTAAAACACGGCTCCTGGCATGCTAAGAAACTCCATCTTTATTTCTCTTTACTGTCCTTGATGGCTACTTACAGAGGGTCGGACCTGGTGAGAAGAACCTTTCCAGGTTCCACGTCAGAAGATTTTGAAGGAGAAACTCCCATTCCTGCCTTCCTGTAGTGAAAGCTGAGAGTTAGGGGCTACATCTGTGGCTCCCCCCCAAGAGGACCGGGTAGGACAGACAGGATCTAACAAAGGATTAGAACACTAAAAAAATGCAGGCCTGCCCTCTGCCCCCAACCTAACCCACGGAAGCTACCAGCAAACTCAGAGAAACCAACCAGAGTGGGGGGGGGGGGCTGTTGTCCCGTCTCCCCCTGCACTGTCTGACCAGGGACCAGCTTCTATGCTGCGCCATCCCAACCACGTGCAGGTGTCCCACAAGCCTCAGGGACATCGATCCCCAAAGGACAGGGCCAGGGGATGAAGGACTCTGGTGTACCAGGTTCATGCAGGGCTGCTGAAGAAACACACCTCTGGCCGGACGCTCTCAGTCTTGCCCACCGCTTGTCCCATTTACTACAAACCACCCCTTCCCACACGCCTGGCTACTCGCGGAGAACAGCGTCTCTTCACTGGAAACCTTCAACTCTCAGGTCATTAACCGAGGATGAGATGCTGCTCTCCATAGTCTAGACCAGGAGCCTACAAACCTTTCTTTCAGCCTGGATGGAGGGGCTCCTTGCTGATCCCAGGAGTCTCCCCTTCCTAACCCCTTGGACGCCACCACAAGAAGAACATCATCCGAATAGTTGTGAACACGGATTTCCTTGTGAAACATGGGATCCTGGGGCTCAGCTTCCCCTCAAAGTATGCCACTGCTGTATGGTTGTTGCTTTAAAGAAGTGGTTTTTTTTTTTTAAGCAAAAGGAGTCTATGAATGATCTTAGTCTGAGGAGCTGACAAGTCGGATGAGGGAAGGGGCAGAATTCTACCGAATATGCAGATACATGCAGGTGATGATTATAGGATGTCTTGTGTGGGGGGGAGTCGCTGTAGATTCTACAAAATGATGATCAGCCTTCATTTGAGTGTTATCTTCTTTCTGGTGTGGCACCACTTGGCCTCTCCCAACACATATGCCAGTTGACATAATCCTCACTACGAAGGGGTCTATATGGAATGAAAAGCAATGTTTTCTCAGACCCTGCGCCACCAGTGTCCGTATGGGGACCGCTTGAAGATGGAGAAAGGGTGTGCACTCCTGCCCAGTGGCTGGATGGGGAGGCTCATTTCTGGAGCTTTTAAATAAAGTCCACCATCTGTGTGCACTTCTGGCCAGTCTTCAATGCATGCCCTTAAACCTCCCAACTTTACTGTCACTGTGGCAAAAAGATGGCCAGAGGGCACGGGCGGATGTGGGAGAGTGCTGCGCCAGTCATACACTTCTAAAGCCGGTCCCCAGGCCAGAATCTGGACCCCCTGCCACCTGGTTCCCTGCTAGACCACCAACGATCCACGGGAAAAATGCATTCCTTGGCTAAGGATGAAATGGCCACAAAAAGAGGCCTTTGCTGGAAACTAGTCTTGAGCTGTTATCTATTTCTGTGCCACCTTCTTTCTTGAGGTGCCTAGAAGCCCCATGAGGACACGAGTTGCAGAAGGGCAGAGCCAGGGTCTCCACTCAGCCCCACACCTCCTCCTCTGTTCATGGATCATGTTCAGTCTATTCACTGATGGTCTTTTCTTCAAAGAGTTGAAGTTTTCTGCACTGAAATGCTAATGGAAAGTGCATCTGAGGTGCATATTTCCACGCAAGTTGGGCTCCTTCTAGCCTAGCTCAGCTGCAGAATGGGCTTGTCACTCCTGGGTAGTCAGGAGGCCTGTGACTTCTTCCACCTCATGGCAGTTCTTTGGACAAAAGAGCCGCAGCTCTCTGACCCTTCCCCGAGCTCTGGCCTAGGGTGAATGTGCAGTATTTTAAGGGGTGATGACAGATCGCTCCTGAAACTCCCAGCTTGGGGTAGGGACTTGGGAAGGACCGTGTTTCCAGGGCAAACACTAGAGGAGTCTCAGCGCCGAACTGACTTCGTAGCTTCTTGGGGAATGGCACAGCTTTCCCTTCACACAATCTTCTGGGAGAAGAACACGGGTGGCCAAGTGGTTGTTCCCTACCAGGTCTGAGGAGTGGAAGCAAGACACCTCGGCACTAATCCTAGAGGGGGGCTGGGATGCTCCTATTCCCTTCATCGATCACCGTCCACAACCCTGGAGTCTGTTCCTGTAATCAAGTAGGAGAGGGGCAGGAAGTATGGCCCTGGCCCCGATGGAGTGTTTGGAGAGGACGGCAAGGGTCCAGGCTCCTTGAGAGGCAATATCTTCATAAAAGCATTTGATGCTGAGGAACTGAGAAGTCCAATGGCTTTTTTAGATGGAGGGCTAGGAAAGAGCTTCTCCCAGGATCTCATGCCACAAGCTGGGTTAGGACTTCACTCTTGTACAAATACAAAAGGGGTGGCTTACTAAAATGTTGAACTGGTCCCCAAGAACACTTCTCCCAGAGCCCTTTGGCCAGTCAGAAAGGGGACGAGATGATGGGAAGCCTTTAGAGGCAAGCAGAGTATTTCACATGCCTCTGCACAAACCTGAAGCCTTCTGATGGTCCCCCAGCTCCCTCACTGTCCCTTTAACATCAACATTATTCAAATTTGCCCTGACAGGGTATTCCTACTTTACACAGAGTCTTTGTTCTCTTGAACACACATCGAGGAGGATGACTTTCAGTTGGGGAGGAAGGGAGAAAGCAGAAGGCATGGAGTTCAGCCATACATCAGTATATCTAAAAGATTCTAAATGGCCAGGGTCAGGCGGACACCAATAGCAGAAAGCTTGAAAAACACAGCCTGGGGCAAACAGTAGTTTCCAATAGCCCCGGCCCAGTTCCAACCGTCAAATTGTAGCCTTGCCTTCTCTTACCTTCTGAGACAGAACTAGGAAAAGGCAAGGGGGCTGGAGGGCAGGCAGGGGTGGGCACCCATGATTGAAGATTAGATGGTCAACTTCCAAAGCCTCACCTTCCCCCACCATTACCTCTGAGTGTGATTATGTTGGGAGAAGGAAAGGACGTGGTGGGGGTAAAAGACCGAATTTATACATCTCCTGTAAGGATGAATCTATAGTTCTGCTCAAATTAATTTAGAATAGAATAAAATAGAAAAAACCAAGTCCACCAGCAAAGGGCTCAAAACGTATAAAGCCAAGGGCCAGGTAACAATTATGGGCCCAATTTGAGAGGAACTGATATATATATTATTATTTTTAATGGACAAATTATAATATGCATTTGGCTATCCAAAAGGCAAAAAATAACTATAATTTACATAAGCAACTTCTGTAGACAAATAAATGTACAAAATCAGGAAATCCAAACCATCAGTTGGTCCATTTCCTAGAAAGGCTCAGATTAAATAAAAGTAGTCAATGTGCATCAACATTCTGGATAGCAACCGCATACTGGCCATTCCCTAGACACTCAAATTGGGCAACACGTGTATTAAAAACACACAGAAAATAACCGGTGACTACATGGGCCGCTCCACAGTCCAGCACTGGTCCCCCGTGTACAGATCTAGTGACCTGAAGGTTGCAGACAGATCCGGTCTCCCAGCAGGCTCCGGCCACAGCTCTCAGTGTTTGTCATCTGGTGGATCTGGGAGCCCTGGCGTGGCCGACTGGGTCAAAGTGGAAAGCCACAAGGACATGGCCGTCCTTGCACTGGACAATGCTCCACCAACAGACTGGCCTGGACATGGAAAGGAAGAAAGACTTTAGTTCTTTTAGGGGTGAAAACCCTCACCAGCTGCCTAAACTTCCAAACTTCAGGTGGCTGGAGGTCGGTAGCGGGAAAGGGAGAATCGGCGTGTCCTGGCATATGGTAGATGAGGGCTTCTAATGCCTTTGGGTGATGGCTAGTCTGGTGAAACCTATGGACTCCTCAGGATAAGGGACTGAAGGAAATGACAATGTTCACTGGGGGGGTGTGCAAACAAAGAGGGATTTGGTCCTCCTCCAAGTTCCTGGACGCCCTGAAAAGCGGGCTAAGACTCCTATCCCAGGATGAGCAATGTCCCACATCAGCAATAAGGAGGAAGAAAGTACAAGGATGATTCCACACCTCACGGGCACATCATGGACAAGCAGGTGGCTAATTAGTTTCTTGGCAGAAGCCTTTTTCGAGCCTGACTTCTCGTGCTTTCTGACTGTACCACGGTAAGGACTCAGCGACAGTGTGTCCCAGCATCCCATCAGGCATTCAGACCCTAATGAATGGCACCATGTTGGTGGCATGAAGCAGCTCTGAACATATGCTGCCGGCTGCCCGCCCCTGAGGAAGAAGCGGCCCCTAATGAACAGTCCGTGCTCATCCCCACGTGCCGGGGGAGCCGGCCTCCGATACGGCGCTCCCCAGGGCACGGAGGAAAGACAACATGGCGGCAGAGCGTGAGCCAGACGCTCGAGTAGGTTCTTAGTGTTATTGCCCCCAACTGCGAGGCCATGATTATCCTCAGCTGGGCCGGGCCTCTCATTTGGTGCCTGGTGAGAGCTGCTTGGGTAATGAACCGAATGTCTGACTGAATTCTAAATGGGAATCAACAGAGGACCCCCGAAGTTGCCAAAGGGGGCCCCTACTTGTCCTGAAGGGCTGATGGCCCCGGGGAATGCTGGGGACACAGACTCAGTGAAGATGGGGATGGAAGAGCATTTTACAGAAGAGGAAAAGGAGGCCAAGGAGAGCCGGGGTTGGAGATGAAGTAGGACAAGTTTAGACACATAAGGCAAAAGGGGTAAAGTTGGGTGACCGTCACTTGTAAAAGTGAACAGCCTGGGGACAGCTAAATGGCTCAGTGGATAGGAAGTCAGGCCTAGAGATGGGAGGTCCTGGGTTCAAATTTGACTCCATACTCTTCCTAGCTCTGTGACCCTGGGCAAGTCACTTAAACCCCAATGCCTAGCCCTTACTGCTCTTCTGCCTTGAAGCTGATACATGGTATTGATTCTAAGATGGAAGGTGAGGGATTTAAAAAAAAAAGAAGCAAAGGGTCTCCTTTTCTCTGGAAAAAATAAAACAAAATACCCAGTAAGTGTGAGGCTGCATAGACTCCGGGGGCTATCCCTCTTTTTTGGCTTTTCTTTAGGTTGGTCCAACCACGCCAAAACACAATCTGTCACTGCACCCAACTTTGAGAAGCTCAGCCATGGCCAAGCTCTTCCTTCGTCCTAGGGGGGTGGACGTCTTACCAACAGCTTTTCCAGTCTGTACGACGTTCCGACTTGTCGTGACCATGGCGTTCCCGATCTTTTTGCCTCGTTCACTGTTCTGGACAGAGCTGGGTACAAGAAGTCGGATGTGTTAGGCACCCCCAGAAGGCCACCACCCACGTGCTCCAACCACCTGATACCGCCAGGATCCTCAACGTGGCCAGGGAAGAGGATGGCACGCTGATGGTTTAGCTGAAGGCCTTTCTTCCCAAGAAGCTGACCTGCTGGAGAGGGGTTCTTATTTCCATTTTACAGGCTCAAGGCCGTGTCTCTCAAACATTTCCTCTTGTGGAAAAGGCCAGTGACTTGGGACCTTTAAGACTGGGACATGCCAGCTGCGGGCACTTCAGATAGCAATCCTGATCATGATGCGCCTCCCTAAAGGCAGCGAGCAAGCAGGGAGAGGCAAGGTGAGCCATGGGCCATCGGCTCCCCCCACCCAAAGTGACTTCTCCAAGATAAAGGCATCCCCTGGGGCCCCGGGGCAGGAAAAGCATGGCTGGCTGGAGAATAGTCACCAACGAGCAGACCGCAGACTGTGCCACTGCTGAAGCCCCTCTGAGGCCCTTCAAATTTTTTAAAAGATCCCCACACAGGCCGAAACTGGCCAGCTTGACCACAGACCACGCCCAGACCCAGGGGCTTCTCTACAGGTCATCCAGACACAACACTCACTGTGAGAATCGCAACTTCACGTCTGACACCGAATACTGGCCCTGAAAGGGATGGCTGCAAGACAAAGGGGCACAATTTTGACTGTTCCATTCGTGAGGCACCGGCTGTGGGCAAGGGGCAGCTGGGGGCCCAATGCCAGTCCCACAGTCCCTGGCTTCTGGGGTCTGGTCAGCTAAAGGGGAGATAAGGCATAACCCAGGTGAGAATCTACCGAGTCCCCAGGAAGGGGCTAGAGGCAGCACTACGAGATGGGGGATGGGAATGAGAAAAGGTTTCACCCAGGAAGCTGGGCTCTGCCCTGGAAAATGGTGAGGCTTCACCAAGCAGAATCTGGGGGTGTGAAGGGAAATGCTAAAGCGTGGATGAGGGAAAGAAGAAGCATTTCTGGAGCACTGACTGTGTGCCAGGCACTATGCCAAGGACTTTTTGCCAGTTTTATCTCACTGAATCCTTAACAACCTTGGGGGAGGGGGGGGTCAGTGCTATGATTATCCCCATTTTACAGCTGAGAAAACTGAGGCAAACAGGGATAAAGGGACTTGCCCCGGGTCACCCAGCTAGAAAGTGTCAGAGCTGGATTGGAAGTTGGGTCTTCTGGCCCTCAGGCCTGGCACCCTGGGCACTGTACCAGCAGCTGCTGGGTTACATAGATTTAGGAGGAGATGAAGCCAGGACCACAGACTGAAGTCCTTTAAACAGGTGAGTGGGCAGAGCAGAAGGTAGACATCTACATGCCCACGTGGCATCTGCCCTGTCACTCTGCCTGGCCGCAGAGTTTGGTGTTTGTCCCTGAAGCCCCAGGCAGGGCTTGTGCCTCCATTCCTGGCCATCTGCCTCAGAGTGGGGTGTTTAAATTTGGAGAGAGGGTGGTTGGGTCCCCCAAAATGGAGCTTCAGCACAGAGCCCTGATGATCCTGTGTGCTGAGTGCATTAAGCTTCAGAACGCTCCAGAGCCTTGTAGGCAAGGCAGAAGCACTCTGAAGAGTCTGGCCTAATGGTCCTCCTAAAACCAAGTGGATGCAGGATGCCAGTCACCCAGACTGACACCCAGACAGATGGAGAATCCATGGGACCTCTGCAGAAGGGCCCGGCTCCCAGAAATACAGGCCTTGGAGTCTACTATCGGAGAAAGCGTTGGCACCAGAATGAACCAAAGTGACAAGGGTTGCCATGGGAAACCTCCCAGGAAAAAAGGGCCCAATATTGACTGGTGCTGTGAGATGGCTACCTTGTTCCTTCACTCAATAAGCCATTGCTTCGGACCAGGGATACAGAGAACCAGTCCCTGTCCTCAAGGCACTTGCACTCTAATTGAGAAGACATTCTGCATATAAGTAGGTCTACAGGAGGTAAATCCTGTGTCTCTGTAGGCTCTTGGGAGGGATGGAGGCTCCAGCTGAGCCTCGAGGCAGCCAGGGGTTGGGAGGTGGAGGCAGGGGGATGCATGGAGATGGGGGCCTGGGGGAGAGGGGCTGTTGTGACAGCATGAGCAAGGACAGAGCAGGCTGGGTATGCATGAAGCCCCGGAGAGGGGTGAGCTGTCCAAGAAATGCCTGACCCAGAGGAGGAGCTGGTGGGGAGAGCACCAACTAGGAAGGCCTCTACTACACTGGGAGCTCGGTGTGGTGAACTTCCTGGCTGATGAGATCACGGCCCCTCTGAATGATTCTAGTGTCATTCTCCCCCTCCCTCACCCAACAAGTTTCTTACTTTGGGTTTATTTCTGCCAGAGCCGGATGTCGGTTGCTGTTCCAGACCCTATAATTGTGTGTATTCTTCCAAGCTGCTACAAAGGTTGTCCCATAGTCTGAGAGCATCTTTTCATTATCTGCCAAGGAAACGTTTGATTCAGGATGAATAGTGCTGCTCCCGGTCCAAGGGAAGCCAAATCTTCCCCAAAGAACTGCCCCCCTCGCCCTCAACCACGTGGGCCTTTAACGGTCTCCTCTGCAAGGCCACTTTCCACAGGAAACCACTTTATTGAAAACCCGTTCAGTTAGACTGGACTAATGACCGAGACCCCCGCCTCACTAAGTCCAGGCTGACCAAGGATGCCCACACATGAGCCTGTCTAACAACCCCAATTCCACTTTCTTATTCATGTGGGGAGACTTCCCTGTGGCTCTGCTCTTGCTGGAAGCCAGGAAGGACTGCTGCTTCCTAAGGGTACAAGACTTGCTTTAAAGGGAAAATAGAACCCTCAGAAGGACGTGTGGCTGCAGTCGCTAAGTCTGTCTTCTCCAATTCATTTCCTGCGATGAATGTCCTCTTTTAATTGAATCCCCCCACTAATGGCCACTGGCAGCCCAATGGTGAGCCAACTGTTAAGAAAAGGCAGTCATCCCTCATGTGGCTATGTGGTGAGATGGGAGAATGTGGGCACACTCTGCTTTGTCAGAGACTTACTGATTCCAGGTCACTTATTGGACCTTCTGGCACCTCAGTTTCCTCAGCTCTAAAGGTGGGACAACAACCAGCTCATGGTAAGCCCCTGAGTGGATCTGTTAGTCAAACACCTCATCTTACAGCTGAGGAAGGAAAGAATTGTGGACAGGGGAAGGGGCTTGCCCAGTATTCCCCAGCTTCAGAGATTCAATCCAGGGCCACTCACAAAGATCACAGCAATGGGAATACTTGACACTCGGCTTTCTCACAAAAATGAAGACTGGGAGAGTCTGGAGAAATTCAAATGAGTGACGCAGAGAAGGGCCAGGCAGAGGGGCAGTGGGGTCCTGAGGCCATCAGTGACACCCATCTCCAGAGCTCAGTCCACCAGAGTAGGGAGGAGCCCGGGATGCCCCTGGACATTCCACAAGGGATGTGTGAGGCGGTCTGTCTCTCTGTATTGCCAAGACAGCTTCGCCGCCAGAGAAGGATACTGGATTTTGGTCCATTTAAAGCTGGCCTTTGTAATTAGAGGTGCTCTGGGTTACAAGCTTGAGCCCAAAGTTTACTCTCTGCCCTCTCTGCAGGCCCCCAATCTGGCTGGGTTCTTACCTAACTGCAGTGAGGCTGCAAGTAGGGCATGGACGTAGACAGCAAACTGTGCCCGGATCCACTCGTCGCCTCCCTCCCAACCCGTCCCGTCCAGGAACACGTCGTCCCTGTTCTCAGTCACATGCTTCACCAAATGGTCAGCAAACCTCAGGTCGGCCGTGGTTGGGCTCAGAATTTTCCTCAGCTCTGGGTCATGGATGTGAACAGCTGCTTCTTCTACCTGGGAGGCGTGTACATGTGGGTATCATCGTTAGGGGATGTTGCACACTGGAAAAACCCAACGAGGATCTAAAATAGGGGAGGGGTCCTGATGCTGGGGCTCACCACCCCCAAAGGTCCGGAGGGAGTTGAACTGTAGAGGGGCTCATGAACTTGGATGGGGGAAAAATTACCCCTGTGTTTTCATGAACCTTTGACTCAATCGAGCACTCCCTTCAATTAGGGGAAAACCTGATTCTGAGAAGGAGTCCACAGGTTTCACCAGACTGCCATGGGGGCTAATGACACAAAAGGCAAGGAACTCCTGATCTAAGAGAGCCAGGCCAAGGAGCACAGGGCTCATCGACTTGGAGCTGGAAGGAGAGAGGTGACCCAGGCAGGCCCCAGTCATGCAGGTGACAGGGAGGCAAGCAAGCCTGAACTGAGGCCTGGCTGGGAGCTCCGAGTTCTCTCAGTACTACATGGCCTCCCAAGTAAGGAAGGCTATCACTGAAATAAAATCCAGAATTTCTCTCCCTTAAATTCTTTTCTTTTCTGAAACTTATAAACTCACCCTAACTGCACTGAGGTATAACTGTCTGTCAGCCCTTCTAACTCCAAAGGGCACATCTTGTAGTGGCCCCCAACAATCTAGCACAGCTACTTCAATGGAGCCAGTGAGTTACATCTTACCACTGAGGGACACATGAAAAAAAACTTAGAATATTTATTTCTGGCTTTGACCTTCTTTAAGCTACGAGAGAACCAGAGTTTAAGCCAGAAACGTGAGAAAGTGACCCCGACCTTTGCTACAAACAAGTTTTAAAAGTTACACAAGTGTGGCAGACATTCTGGTGGCCTCCTCCATATGTCCATGCCCACTCTGAGGACTGCAACCCCCTCAGAGTCCAAGGACATCTGTCTTCTGCCCACACGACCCCCCATTTCTTTGTTCTGTTCCCTACACGCAGGACATACTTCTACAACGGCATCACTGAGGTGTTTCTGCTGCCGAAAAAGAACGTTGGTCGCCCCTGCAACAAATCCTCGGACAGTGACGTCAGAGAGAAGGTGATGTTGCTGCAATGCCATGTATGGCAGACAGAGATAGCCCTGGGAATGGAAGGAAAACAGGAATAGCATGAAAGGAAGCAACATCTTCCTTCTTCACTATTAAACCATTGTGGGAGAAACCCCTGGAGAGATGACCTGAGACCCCATGAACTGCCCCTATGGGAAGACCATGTAAAAGGTCTGCTTCCTCTTGTGACATCCTGGCTATGGTCTCCACTCTGGGCAAGGGTGGAAGTCGGGGCTTATGGATGGCAAACACATAGTCAGCTCTTTCCATATGGCGGTCTTGTTGTTTATTCTTTTTGTTCTAAAAACTAGAGGTGCTGGAGAAGGGATACGTTGGGAAATGTAGCTGATGTAAAAATAAACTGATAACATTTAAGTGCTGAGTGTGGCACCAGAAGGTTTTCTGGGAAGACTATCTGAACTGGGTACCGTTGGCTTTCCATTCGGTTTGGGAACCTTGACTCATGGGCTGTCAATGCCATTTTTTTATTGTTGACTGATCCCTGGTGATCCCGAGTGACTGACTTTAGGTTGTCTTTTTTTTTTTTTTAAACCCTTAACTTCTGTGTATTGGTTCCAAGGCAGAAGAGTGGTAAGTAAGGGTGGGCAATGAGGGTCAAGTGACTTGCCCAGGGTCACACAGCTGGGAAGTGTCTGAGGCCAGATTTGAACCCAGGACCTCCCATCTCTAGGCCTGGCTCTCCATCCATTGAACTACCCAGCTGCCCCTTTAGGTTGTCTTTTGGCAAGTCCTTTCCCCTTTGGGTGAGTGGGGCTAGCTCAGCCAATCAGGCAATAAACACATATTAAGCAGCGTTTTTGTGCCAGGCCCTGTGCTAAGTGCTCAGGATACAAAAGGAGGTAAAAGCCAGCGCCCCTCTTCAAGGAGCTAAAAACAATCTAAAAACAAGCAAACGACTACTTACCAATGAGATACATTCATACCTATCTCATAAATAGGAGATAATTAAGAGAGAGAAAGAAGAACCAGAATTACAGGGGTTGGGAAAGGTTTATTACAGAGAGTGAGATTTTAGAATTTGAAGGAATTCAGGAGGCAAAAATGAGGGAGAGCCTTCCAGATATGGAGAACAAGCAAAGAAAATGCCCAGAGTTGAGAGACGGAGGATCTTGTTTGTGAAACACCTGAGGCAGGCCCAAGTCACTGGACTGAGGAGTATGTACTGGGAAGTGAGGTGTAAGAAGACTGGAGAGGAAGGAGGGGGATGGGTTCTAAAGGGCTTTGAATGCCAAAATGGTTATCTCATATTTGATCCTGGAAGTTACAGGGAACCACTGGAGTTTATTAGTAGGGAGGTGACATAATCAGACCTGGGCTTTGGGAAAATGACTTTAGTGACTGAATAGAGGATGGTCTGGATAGCAGAGAGACTTATGGCAGGCAGAATCCCTCAGCAGCTACTGCAATAGTTCAGGTGTGAGGTGGTAAGGACCTGCCCCAGGGGAGTGGCAGTGCCAGAGGAGAGAAGGGAGTTTATTTTAGAGATGTTGCAAAGGTGGAAGTCACCAGACCGTGGCAACCTCTTCAATATGGGGGGGAAGGAAGGACACAGAGAGGAGTCCAGGATGACTCCTAGGTTGTGAGTCTGACAGATTGGGAGGACTGGGTTGTCCTCTATGTTATAGGGGAAATAGGAAGAAGGGGGGGAGGGTTGAGAGGCAAAGATAATGAGTCCAGTTTTGGAGATGAGGTTAAGATGTCTTCTGGACACTGAGATGTCGGAAAGGCAGGCGGATTGAGAGACCTTAGGTCAGCAGAGGAGTTATGGCAGGACAGGCAGATCTGAGAATCATCAGCTTAAGAGATGATCATGAAGTTCGTGGGAACTGAGGAGATCACCAAGTGAAGTAGTACAAAGGGAGAAGGGACAAGGACCCAGGACAGAGCGAGTCCTGTGGGGAGCCTAAAGTTAGTGGATGAATCCATCCAAGGTGACTGGGAAGCCACAGTCAGATAGGAGAGCCAGGAGGCAGGGGATCCTGAAAACCCTGAGAGAAGAGAGTATCCAGTAGAAAAAGCTGATCAATAGTGTGAAAGGCTTCAGAGAAGGCAAGGATAAGGACTGAAGAAAGGCCAATGGAGTTGGAAAATTTGGAGAGAGTGGTTTGGGTAGAATGCTGGAGTCAGAAGCTGAATTGTAGAGGGAGGAGGCGAGAGGCCAGGAGATAGCTTTCTCAAGAAGTTTGGTCACAAAAGGCATAACTATTGGATGAAAGTGACTGGGGGCATATTTGCAGGCAGTAGGGAAGGCCAGCAGATGGGTGACAGAGTGGGGAAGACAGAAAGGCAATCTGCTTAGAGAAGCCAGGATGGGATGGGATCACCTGTGCAGGGAGAAAGGCAAAAAGAAAGACCGCCTTTTCATATGAGACAGGAGGAAAGGAGGAAATAAGAGCAGAAGGAACATGAATGACAGGAAATGAGGAAGGAGGATAAGAAGTGAGCTCACAGTAAAGTCATGGAAGGTGTGAGGATGGAAAGGTCTGAAGAGCCACTATGGAGAGAGGGACAGTAAGGGTGATGGAACTAGCTGCAGTGAGAGTCCTGTGGAGGTTGTGTGGATGGTAGGAGTAATTCAAAGCTGGAGGTGGCAGGTGAACACACTAGAATGGACTGCTGTTGGTGAGTTGGGGAGGGGAAGGTGAGGGTTATCCAAAAAAGAAAGAAATGTGGGTCACTGAAGTTTTTTCTTTATGAATGCACGGGCCAAGGAAGAAGAGAAGTCATCACAGGGAAGGAGGGCAATTTTTGCAAGCTACGTAGTAAGCTGACAATCTGCTTAAAGAGAGAGGCAAGCTTTCTCTAAGAGATTGGTAGTATGACGTACAATCCTCTATTATACCTGTTCTATTACATCTCTGGAAGTACCCATCTTTATGTGGTGTCTCAAGTTCAGAAATGACTTGTAGTCAAGGCTGGGAAGCTCTGAGTTCAAGTTCTTGCTTCTGACACATCCTAGCTGTGTGACTCAGGGCAAGTGTCTAAGGCTGGAGCTACAGGGCAAGTGTTGCCCTGCCTCGGTGGAGGTCTTCCTTCCTTTCTAGAAGTCCCTGGGGCCACTGAAGCCACAGGGCCAGGCCTGCTCCCTATGCCAAACGGCTTGAATGATTGCTGGTACACAGGAGAGGCTTAATAAATGCTTGCTGAGTTGATCAAAGTTGTGAGGCAGGGTGACTCAGGGCCCTAACCGCACGGATGTCCAAGTCCTAAAGTGAGCCAAAACTTGTACCGTTCTGCTTGGCCTTCCCTCCTGTGGGGGCTGCAAAGCAGCTCCAGCCAGCTCATTAGCAGGCTCAGGAGAAGAAATAAACAGCCGGAATCAATACGGTGAAGCACACCCAGAGAGGACTGTTTCCAATATAGACAGATGGTGTGATGATGAATAAACTACAAATTCATTTCAAAGCATGACTGAATTCACAACAACCTTTGGAGGGGGGCAGGGGGCTGCAACTTTTGTAAATGTTAACAAGATCCCTAAAGGTTGGAAGACAGCGGGGAACCAGTGGTTTGTCCAACACACATCCACCAGCCTTGGTTCCAGGGCTCCCCAGATACAAAGACCTGGAGGTCATGGGTGAATATTCAGCATGAGAGCTCCCTCCATCTGTGCCTGTCCGAGAATTGTGTGAGGTACCCCGAGGATAAGGGACTGGCAGAGGGTCACTCGAGTGTGTTTCGGAGTCTCAAAGCTAGGAGGAACTTGGAAGGCATCAAGTCCAATTTCCTCATTTTACAGAGGAGGAGAATGAGCCCAACAGTTAAATGACTTGTCCACGCACTTCCTCTTTTGTCAGTCAATCAGCAAGCATTTATGAAGTGCCTGCTGTATGTCAGGCACTGGGCTAAGTGCTGGGAGAAAGACAAAGGGCTGGTAAAAGACAGTCACTGCCCTTGAGGAGTTCCCAGGCTGATGAGGCAACAACAAGCAAACAATGTATGTATGTATGTATGTATGTATGTATGTATGTATGTATGTGCACACCATACACATACACACACAACACAGGACACACACACACAAATATACTTCCCCCCTCCACTCCATGCTAAATAGGAAATACTCGACAGAGGGAAGGCATTAGAAATAAGAGGTGTTGGCAAAGGCTTCCTGTAGAAGATGAGATTCTAGCTGGGACATGAAAGAAGCCAGGGAAGCCAGGAGGTGAAAATGAGTTCGAAGAGCCTTCCAGGCATGGGGGCAGCCGGTGAAAATAGCCAGAGCCAACAGCCGAAGTGTCTCATTAGTGGAACAGCAGAGAGACCAGTGTCCCTGGATCAAAGAGCGGGTGGAGGTGGGGGCAGGGGCAGAAGGTGTAAGAAGCCTGGAAGGGGTGGGCAGGTTACAAAGGGCCCTTGTATACAAAATAGAGGATTCTGTATTTGATCCTAAAGGGGACAGGGAGTCACTGGAGTTACTGAGTGGGAAGGTGACATCTTTTGGGATAACAGGACACAACAAAACAGCATTTTAGAACCTGGTTGGAAACATCTCATTATTTTAAACAGTCACATCTTTTAAGTTATAATTAAAAACTTCTACATCTGTTTCTAATGAGAGAGTCTCTTCTCTTTCTCGTTTTCCATGAACTAGACTTCTTACTGATATCAAGAAACAGGAAAAATCTGCCCTTACCCACCTCTGTCTTCCTTAGATCTCCTTTCATTCCCTTCTCCTCTTGCATATTCCATGAGGAATAAGCTAACCTTGTTAGTCATTTGTTCTTGGCAAGGTAAGGCTCCCTCCCTGCCTTAATGAACATAATTTGAGCTACTGAATGAGAATAACATCCATAGATTCTTGAATACTTGACCCATGGTGAAGCCACATTCCAGGAATCAGGTTTTGGTTAAAGAGATCCAGCAGATCATGAGACATCCACAGGAAATCTAATGCTTCTCTAGCTATCAATTAAAAATGAACCCTGAGCTGGAAAGAGCAGGACACAAAACCCCAATGGTACAGGGAAGCCAACATCTACTCTGTCAGAGCTGAGCCAAGCTGAAGGAGTCCTCAGGGTTCAGTGTGATGGCGAGTGTATCTGCTGAAGTCTAAAACAAAACCCAGGAGTCAGACTCTAGGTCTGAATGTGACACTTTCTTCTCCCTCTCCGCACTCTCTTCCTTAGCTTAGCCAGCCTAGTTGTCTCCAGCTGTAAAGCCAAGGCAGCCAGGCTGCTCCTCCGGCAAAGATGGGACTGGCCTGTGTCAGGGTCTGGGTCTTTGATGTGATGATCTGGAGAAAGGCTTTTGTGGAAGTGTCAACTCTTAGAAGGGATCTGTATGTAGTCACCAGTGATTAAAAGACTATTTGGATTATTTTTAGTTGATCATAGATTCTCGTTTTGAATTGATCTTGTTAGATCAAGAAAAGTTATTTGTTAAGGCAGTGATATTTGGTTAAGGGCTCCTTTAGTTTCGAAATAAATAAGCCCAGTATCTTTAGAAAATACAATAGGAAAACAGCTCTTAGTTTTACAACCAAATGAAATGCCCAGACCCGAGACTACACTTAAGACACACACACATCCGCACATCTTTCTTTTTCTCTTGGGTATTTTTCCTTGGAAACCATGGCATACAAAGATGCCATAATGGGAACTTTGATAAGGATGCTAATGCCAGACCGGTTTCTACTACCACTGATATCGATGGTGCTGGAGGCTAAGAATGGATGTCTATTCAATAACCATCCATCTAGCCATTAAGCATTTACCAAGAAAAAACTGTGTGCCTAGTACTGCGTTTGACCCTGGCGAGATGAAGACACAAATGGGATGGTCCAAACTTTAAGGAGCTTCAGTTCTAACAGACGAGACATCATGTGACTCAGCTTGAGTAGAACCTTGAAGGAAAAGGAGGATTCTAAAGGTGAAGATAAGGGGAAGGGAGGCCCCAGTGTGAAGAGCTTCCAGTCTGGCTGGACTCTGGAGCACAGGGAGCAGAGCAATGCTGTAATAAGGTGGGCCAGCTCGGGGAGGCCTGCTTGAGATGCCAAACAAGGAAAGCTCCCAAACATAACAGGAAGACACAAGTTTACTGAGCATGAGTGACAGGGTCAGGTGGGCCCTTCAGGATCATCTCTTTGGGAGCTGGGTGAATTAAGGATGGCTTGGAAAGGGAAGACTAGAGGGAGGACATCCATGAGGAGGCAACTGCAAAGGCAACAGGGGAGGAGGGCTGTGAGGGGAGATAAAAGGACTTAAGGGAGAGGGTCAAAAGTGAAAGGGCAAGCTTTGGTAAAGTGACACATGGAGGCTGACCCCAAGGTGGCAAATCTAGGTGCCTGGAAGGCTGTAGGAAGATAGGGTTCTGTTCAGGGCATGGTGAGAGGCCCACATGGTCATTAGGGCCACGGGGATGTAGGAGATTGACCCTGAGGTGGAAGGAGACTAACATTCAGCTGACACTTAGTTAGGATTTGAAAAGTTCTTTCCTGAATCTCATTTTATCCTCAAGAGCCCCCAAGAGGGTAAGACAGGATTACTGGACTCATTTTACAGAGGAAGATAGTGAGATTCAGGTAAGTGATTTGTGACTCTTGAAGTGCTCAAGGTAGAATTCAAACCCAAGTCCTGTCTTCTTTCCATGACATCTCAGCAGCTCTCCTTTCACCACAATCACCCACTCAGTTCTCCTCCCTTCTCAGAGGCACTTCTGAACTGCTTCTTGGCACTTACTTATGAGAAGAGAGAAATAGATTTGAAAGCATTAGCTGTCAGAACTAATTGGGTGGAGTATCCTGGCAATTTATAACTGACAGTTTTAAAACCCATCATCAAAATGTTCTATAATTTACAGTGCAAATGACAGTGGCTGTGTGAGTGAGCAATCTCCCACCATCCATCTTCAAGAACTCTGGGGGAAAGAGCTCTGCTGGCCCATCTTGTCCCTCTCTCAACTACTCACACATGCACGCTCAGGCCTACCCACACCTTGGAGCCAGGCTCCTGCTCCTGGTTCAATATATGCTTGCCTTGCAGTTGGGTTCACACTGTGGTAAGCCTGGCTCTCTGTGCCTGCATTCTGGACCTCTGACCTGACCCAACTTAAGCCCGTGGTTCCTCTCCCCGAATCCTAACCTGGCCTGGTCAGTCCTTGGAGATCCTGCCCACACAGTGAGCCAGACAGGCATGGAATTACAAAATACAGAATGGCTGCCAGGAAAGAGAGGCTTGTTAACCCGGGGCAAAGCGAGCCAGCCAATGACTTCTTGCTGATTAGGAGGGCCTGAGGTCCTTCTTCCCTCTAAGGGAGCATAGAGCAAGGAAGAGCAAGGCAGAACAAGGCTTGTGGTGGGGCCTCTACTAGTCACGGGGTGTCCTGGCTCCGACAGCTTTTTATGGTCCCTGGTCTCAGAGGGGTACCGAAGCTGGGTTAAATGAGCATGGTCCAAAGCCCAAATATTCTGACATTTTTTCCTTGTGGGATTTGCAGTGGAGGTAAAAAGGAGCCAATGTTTCATGTTGCGTGGGCTGGGCTGGGTAGGAGGGGGCAGGGCATGCAATAAGTCAGGGACCCAAAGGACCATCACCTGATCCCAACCAAAGGCTGTCTCCGAGCATTGGACACAGGGCAATCCTGGGCTTGGAAATCCTTTCATAGCTGAGGGTCTTTAGTTGCAGGATTAATAATGGCTAACATTTACATAGAGCTTTAAGGTTTCTAGCTTATTTCATTTGATCTTATTAACTCAAAAGCCAGAAAGCAGCCAGTGACTTGATGAGATAATCTAAGCTCTGAAGAAAATAAATCCTCTTGTGTACCTTACTGTAAACCAGCGAAGTTTACAAATTCCTCTTGGGAATTTGGGTCATTAAAGCCCCTTGAGAGGCGCCAGGCGTGTCATTAATCTTGCCCTTTCCCCCAAAGCTACATAAACAATGCTATATACCGTATAACCAGTAGGCCTCTTGGACTTTCCAAAATAGAAGAGACTTTTGGTTTTGTCTTCTTGGCTTGTTGTAGCTTTTGTTTGTTTGTTTCTAAATCCTTCCCTTCCATCTCAGAATCAATACTATGTATTGGTTCCAGGGCAGACGTGCAGTAAGGGCTAGGCAATTGGGATTACGTGACCTTCCCATGGACATCCAGCTAGGAAGGGTCTGAGGCCAGATCTGAACCCAGGACCTCCCATCTCTAGACCCGCCTAGATGCCCCAGCTCATAGCTTTTTTTTTTTTTTTTTTTAAACCCTTAACTTCTGTGTATTGGCTCCTTGGTGGAAGAGTGGTAAGGGTGGGCAATGGGGGTCAAATGACTTGCCCAGGGTCACACAGCTGGGAAGTGTCTGAGGCCAGATTTGAACCCAGGACCTCCCATCTCTAGGCCTGACTCTCAATCCACTGAGCTACCCAGCTGCCCCACCGGCTCATAGCTTTTTAAGCGACATGCCTAAAAGAGAATCCAGACAGACATGGTGGGTATACACTAGGTTGAAAGACACAATAACCAAGTATTCATCTGAAAACTTCCTGCCAGTCCAAAAGAACAATATGGGCATTAGTTAAATCTGAGCTTCCAGGTATTTCTGCAGGCAGGAGGGCCTCTGCAATACAACCAAAAGGTCTCTTTTTAAGTACCAAATTAGGTGCAAAACCCCTCCTTTAAAAATTAATGTTTAAAAAAAAAATGACTTACTATGAACTCCACTTAAAACACTAACCACACAATCCAACTGCTTTCTGAGCGGCCCCAGCAAGTGGGTGAGGGGCACCAAGCTCAAGGCCCTCCCATCCCAGCCAGTCACGCACCAGAGAACCTCGTTACTCATGTACCCCATCCCTTTCCACCTCCTGCTCAGGACTCGCTCATGGGCTTGGCATTCCTATTCTGGCAGCACCTGACAACTGACCGTCCTTTGGAGCAACTCACTGTCCCTGCTGTCTGACTCCCATACACCATGCTCCCTGGCTACCATTCCCATATATGTTGTCCCCTCTAGGAAAATGGGAGCTCCTGGAGGGCAGGGGCTCTCTCCCATGTATCGGTGCCCCCCGAATTCTGTGGGTGTCTGGGAGATGGTAACCACTTAGTGAATGCTTTGTGATTCCTCCCTTCAAAGGTCTACCCCTAGGCTTGGCACATACTTTGTATCCACTGGCTAAAATCAAATCTTCCCAAAAGCCAGTTTAGAGATGCCTCTCCTCGACGTGGCATCTGATACCCTCTAATCCCCTTAGCTGAGTCTAGGTCACATCCCCCTTTAAGGAAGTTCTCTGGGTGCAGGGCTGGCCAGCTGACTTGCCTTGTATCTGCAGTGCCAGACACACAGCAAATGCTTAATAAAGGCTTCGGCTTTACCTTGACTTAATAAATGTTCTTGAGTTAACACTTGTTGCAATTCCACATAGCAATGTTCTAGTGTCTGTGCTAGATAGGGTTTTGGTTCTTTCTCAATTTTGGCTATCTGGGGGAAAAAAAAAGGATGTTCTGTTTCCTATCCTAAAATGTACAAAGGGCAAGCTCTTCAGAGGCAGGGGTGGGTGGGCAGGCAGAACAACAGGCTGATTACTTCTCTCTCCTACTATGGGTCAAAGAACTCAAAACAAGCTGCTGTGGGGGGGGGGGTCACCAAGGTTGCAGGCCACACTCACAAAGCCCCATGCTGAGTCCAGACTGAGAAGACTCTTCCCTCCCTCCCCTCTTCATCAGCAGAGGTCTACCTAGACTCATTCCCCAATGTGTCTCCAGTCTCTCTTGTCTCTGACTCTCTCAATCCCTGGGCTCCAGAATCCTGCCTGCCAAAGAGCAAACCCTTCACCCCAACCCCTGCTGCTTGCTCTCTCCTTTCCAATCTTACCTCCCCAAAGTCCCACCAGATTCACTAACCTCTTCCAGCCATGCCCTCTGGGACTCTGGCTCTTTAATTAAGAAGCTAATTCCCTTCTCCTGGCTTTCACTGATACCAGCTTCCCCTGAAAACAATCCTTTCCAGGCTTAGCTTACTTTCTCTTGCACCTAGTAGATTCATTGCTTCCAGGGAGGGAGTGAGAATATTCCTTATCACTCCTTCCAGAGTGTCCCGCTATTAGCACTTAGCAAGGGATCAGCGTTGAGGGTCCCTCTGCCCACCTAGATCCTACCACCTCACTTCTCTCATGGAGATCAGTGCCTGGCTCAGTCTTCTTCTCCATCCCTCCTCCTAATCTCACAGTAGGGGCCTTCAACATCAATGGTGACGTTCTCAGAAATGGTCTAAACACCCAGGCCCAGGTCAAGGACTAGCCATTGTTGAGCACACAGCTGGGGCTTCATTGATACTTGATGACTATTAATCAGAAATTTTAGCTAAACTAAATCTTCTGGAGGCCCCTGTTCCAAGGGGATCACCCAATGGGGCAGAGCTGGGCATGGTCACTCCAAGGCTGTGCCCATGGCAGTGCAGATCTTCTAAGCCCAGGGGACCCAAAAACCTCAACTTCTTTAGGAGCAGAGATCATAAGTGGGCACCATTGTGGTCAGATCATTAGTGCTAACTTCTTTCTAGGAGGAAACAACCCATTCTGGGTGCATTGCTAAAAGCCACATGGGGTTATGAGGGAGAATACGATGCACATCCAGAGAAAGAACTGGGGGAGTAGAAAACACAGAAGAAAAAAACATTTCCTTGATCACATGGTTCGATGGGGACATGAATAGGGATGTAGACTCTAAATGATCACTCTATTACAAATATTAATAATATGGAATTAGGTCTTGATCAATGGAATTACTTGGCTGGGGGAGGGGAGGGAAAGAATACGAATCATGTAACCATGGAAAAATATTCTAAATTAATTAAAAAAAAAAAGCCACACGGGGAAGTTCAGACCCCATCCATGGCAGTTCACTCAAGGCCTTTCTCTGTCTTCTCAAAGACTGTCCAAGAGTCACAGCTTCTGCCAAGGGTGGCCCTGTCTCCTTTTTTGGGTCAGGAATCCATTTGTCTTTTATTCCATTTAGCACAAAATTAAGCTGTAGTCTAATTTCTATTTGGGTATTTCATTCAGAACACACGCCTCAATTGTCAATGCTGGCATTTTTGACTATGAAAAGCTCTTACAATGGATCCTCTTGCAAAATCAGATTTCACTATGACTTTTATTTTTCAAAGAGTAGACATCTCAGGCCCACGCCTGGTACATAGCAGGTGCTCCATAAATGCTTGTTAATTAAAAATGAAAAGCCAGTAGACTTCATAATATTTATATAGAGGGAATTAAAACAGAAAAAACACAAACAATATTGATTCCAAAATTTCTGAGGAAATGGCTGAACAGTTGTGGAGCAAGGGCTAAAACAGAACAACTAGTCTGGAAAATTAAGACAATTGCCAAAAGCCACCAGCAAACCAAAGGAAGGTTTTCTATATAAAAAGTCAATAGATTCTGAGGGAGTATTTCTAATAACTTTTTAATGCCATAATTCTAGATGAAACCTTCACCAAAAAGCCCAGTGGATGATGCTCTCAATGGGTATAGATTTTTTTAAGGTTCCTCAAGTGTTCAGGACCACACCATGACAACTCACTCCAGCCCTTTCCCTGTCCTCTTACAGGCTGCCCAAGAGAAGCCAACACCTAAGCAGGATCACAGCTTCTGCTTCTGGGAAGCTGTTCTTTCCAGATGACAGCGGGAATTTCCCAGGGTCCCATCTCTCCTGGGCCCCTACAGTCTCTTCCCTTGGGAGTTCCAGACTGAGTATTGGGAAATACTCAACGAAGGCAATTTTGAAGTGTGCTAACCTCTTCCCATTGGAAGGATCAAAACGATAAGATGCCAAAAGAGTGCATTTCCAGGGGCTGTTCATCTGGTAGTTACTGACCCAAGGAGTTAGGAATGAAGATATCCAAGGCGCCAAGGTCAGTGACCACACTTCACACCCCATCCACAATTTCCCTTTTTGTAGAGTAAACGGTATGCATGTATGTATATGATGAATCACAATAAGCTGAGAAAGTTGGGTATAAGGGAAACTTTCCCAAAGTCATTCCCTATCTTCAGATATGTCTATAATAGATTTCAAGCACTGGAAGGTTTCAATCTGGGGGAATCCAAGTCAAGTCTCCAAGTACTGATGAAGTGCTTACTAGGGGACAGACTAGTCCTGGCCCCCTCCACAAACTCACAGGCGAGCCAGCTTTCTTTAAGAGCCTGTTCCAGAGGTTGCTCCCTAATGGGCAGTCTGACCTTGGTAGCCAGCACACACATCTCTTTGGCATGTACAATGCCCCCATGGGACAGCATTCTCAGCAGTACTTACAAATATTGGAAGGCTGAGTGGCTAACTTCTAAAGGCTAATGGATCTCAGCAGCATGTTTAGGGGTGAGTATAGATTCAGTCCATCTCTCTATATCCACAGTGACCTACAACTGAACACTCACTAGTGGGAGATGAAGATGGCTGATGCTGATCTGACATGAGATTAAGTCACCTGCTCAAAGGCTGGATTTGACTCAGGTCTTTCTAATCCCACATCTCACCCTCTTATTAGCTGTGTCCCCTCACTGCCACTTCTCCACATAGCAAGGTAGCCAGGACCTGGATGCTTCTTGTTGCCTTCATAGCTGAATTCCAAATCTCTTTAGAGTCACAAGAGCTCTTGGTCCATTGGCTACAGACTTAAGCTTAGGCTATGAGGCCCATGGTTTTCTATTATTGCCTTCATTTCATGATTTTCCACAAAGTCCCCATGGCACATGAACATAGCCTAAAATAAAAGAGCTGAGGGCATACTTGCTTATCTGCAGATACTCTTAGACCAGAAAAAGTTAAATTAGTTGTATTTTTCTGTTTTTCAAGGGGTTAGACTGTGGATATTGGGAATCTTACCTTGGTGAAGATGGCTAATGGCATGCCATATTGGTCCTCTTCCAAACCAGAGATGAGGCCTGGCACAAACACCACCTGGCCCAGGTTAGCTTGAGGTTGCACGGTAATTGGGGGGCTTTCTGAGGGCACGTGGTCACTTGGAAGGAAGTTTATCTGTTTAGCATCCACCTGCTCAATTCCTTTCAAGCTAGTGCCCTCTAAGACCCCAGAGTCCAGGGTCTCCCATTCATTTTCTGATGTCTCAGGTGTCACATTGGCAGAAAGTGTCAAAGACTGTCCAGGGCCATTGGATGCTTGATGATTGCTGACATCCTTTTCTGTTTGGGAGATGATCCCATCTGCTTTGGAGGCATCCCCTCCATGGTTTCCAGATACCTTTTTCTTGTCATTTCCTGAATTTGTACTTGAAATGTCAGATGCAGCCCTAGAAACAAAGTCATCTGCAGGAGGGGTAGCTTGGTGGAGTCCAGCATCCTCAGAATGACTCTTTCGGGGCCTGTACTGGGAGCAGTCCCGGAGGCCGTGTTCAATCATACCTGCAGTGTACAAGAGACAAAACAAGTTCAGCTCAAAAAAGAGACATGGAAAAGTTGAGATGAAACTGCACTTTTAAGGCTCAATAAACTATAAACAGGAACATTTCAACATTTTACAAACACTGGTTTAGAAGAAAAATTCAGTCCACGGAGAGATACAATCTCTAAAGGGAAACGTCATATTAAAATGACATTAAGAATGTAAACAAGCTTTATCCTAATGAGTTTTTTTTTACACTAGTATAACATGAAAGTTTCAGTCTTAGAAGAAGCAAAAAAAAAAAAAAATAGAGAAAACTACTCTCTTACCTGGAAAAAGGGATAATACGGTCATTAGTGCACCTACCAATCTATTCACTGGAGAAATATAAAACAGAACCTGAAACGGATTCACAATTGCTTAAATTAGAAACAAAGATTCAATTAGAAAACAAACTTAAAACAAAGCTAGCTAATGAGAAATCAGCTATGGAAGAAACAGAAACAAAAACAAAGCAGCGAATCTGCTCAGCTGACCTATTTTCCTTTCTAATTAAATAGCATCACTTGGAGAGAGGGCCCAGGGGACAGGTTGGGCTTTGGAACTTTTATTCCTTTGAGGGAGAACATTTTCCAGCTGGTCTCCTGCAGAGAGCTTTGGAAAACTTGCAGTTTCTTGCACCAGTATGGTGGGCAGAGATGCTCAGCCAAGCCTGGGCAGCCCAAGTACTGTCCCCAAAGCCACTTGTGTTTATGAAGGGGCTAAAGAAATCAAGGGAGTTGCCCCATTTGCTATGGCTGCTGCTAGAGTCAACTGTGTCACTAGGCCATCTCTTCCCCAAAGGGTTTTTATTTTGTTTTGCTTAGAAGGGGTTGTAAAGGGGCATCATCTGGTTAGAAGGATGCCAAGAATCATTATTGACTTGAGTCTCTCCTTGGCCTTCGTTATACTAGTCTCTTGTGTCAATGTTCTTATATCTTATATGACTGTCTTATCAACTTTCAAACTGAGAGGCTCCACTGGCTCCTTTGCCATTTCTACCATCTGGGTAATTCTTTGTTTAGCTCCAGAGTTGAAAGTAACTCCTTGCTGAGATGTTGTGTATCAGTTTATATCATCTAAGACAAAGACTTGGGGTATTTGGAACACACACCAAAGGAATACTAATTTTATAGGGAAGACCAAAAGGGCAGGCATGGTGGCATAGGCCTGTGTGTGTCCCCCGATGTTGGGGAAGTCGAGGCTAGCAGAGTTCTGAGTCAGGCTAAAGACCATCAGATGTACCCATGTAGTCCAGCATCAATACAGTAAGCCCAGGGGAGTGGGGGAACCTCCAAAGTGTTTAAGGAGGGAAGAATCAGCTCAGGTTGGAGATGGAGTTGGCTAATGTTCCTGTGCAGAGGGACTAGGGCTTTGAGAGGCCACTGTACTTCCAGCCTGGGTGAGGGTGGGAGACCCAGTCTCAAAGAAAAAGAAAGAAAAGAAAGCTCTGAAGACAAGGACACCACTGAAGAGACATGGCTCCTTCAAGGAAAAAAGGAGCCTCTTCCTCCACCCATTGCTAATGGTGCAGTGGCATTTGTCTTGGTCGACCTAGGAGAGTAAGTCTACCAAAGCAGACTGGGCACGTTGACATCAGCATTCAAAGGGCATTTAATTAAAAAGAATCTCTCCTGTTGTGGCATTAAATACAACTGCAGAGAACTTGGCTGCTGCCCTGCAAGAGCTTGCTCCCATCAAAGATCAAAAAGCCTTCATTTTCTGCATTAAGTCTACAACAAAGGGCACACACACACACTTCTACAGGCCCCTTCATTACCAGGTGTTCAGTTCATTCCAACTAAGCTATTTAATAGGCAAAGAATAAATTTTAAATACTCTCCCATGCCCTGCCCTTCAAATCCCACCTTTTTCTCCAGAAGAATCAGCTTAAATAGGATTAAGACCTGCCCGGAGAAAGAAAAAAGAAACCATAAGATGATTACAAATGAACTCAACCTCAACATTCCTATTCCTAGGGGTTATTTTTAATTGCTATGAAACATCCCATTTTTATATAACCTTTATTGCTAAGCAAATAAAGTCCTAAGGAAATTATGCCAAAAAAAGATTGAATCTAACCTAGAATGATAAAAAGGTTGCTCAAGTATCCATAAATATGATATGGTATTCAACACTCCTTCCTTTTATCAAAATGACAGTACTTTATATTTTGTCCAAGACACCGTCTTCAGGCATCTTGGACATGGCAGAGGAAGCTGGCTTGTCTAGGGAGATACAGAATGTCTTAGGGAAGGGAAGACCAGGCTGGTCTTACAAAAACCAGTCAACATTCACATTCTGGGAATGGAGAGAGGCTGGTTGGAAAATGTCTTATGCCCATAGCAATGACAGATGCAAAAAACATGCTGGAAGTTTAAAATGTTTCTACCAACTCTGGTCTTCAGGCTCTCTCCCTTCTTAAGAGGTCACCTCCAATTCTACAAATGCTTAGTTAAGGCCAAAAACAAAGGTATCCTACACCATGATCAAGATTCAGATAATTGGGCATAATCCCAAAGAGAAACAAATAGAAGTGCTGCACTTTGCAGTCTCCTTAGAGATCTCATCATTGAGAATGAATGGGATTCTAATCTGCCTTGTAAATCTTTAATAGAAGGTCTGTCTGTGGTTAACAGAACTTTGAAAGAAAATAACTGCTACTGGGGCTATGAATATAAAAAAGTATTCCCTTTTCTGTGGGGGTGGGGAGGGCCTGGGATTTTAGATTCATATCTGAAGAAAGCAACGGGAAAGGGAATACTACATTCTGACCAATGCATACAAGCAAGGGCAGTGCAAACACTTCTGTATTGTAAGTCCACCAAAGAAGCATACCTTGTGACGAAACTGAAGGACCAGATCTCGTGGAGAAAGACCTGCAGTGGGAAAGAAGCCAACCTGTGAGTGCCCCCTTTCCCAACGACCATGTAGAGAGAGGGGAGGGAGAACAATAAGGCGGGAACATCCCAAGATAAAAGAAACATGGTCCAGATGCATTGCTGGACATGAAACAAAGAAATAGAGAGATTCTAGGTCTTAGAACCATTTCTCCATTTAGCAAATGATCTTTCTTGGACAGAGAACCAACCTTATCAATATAGAGCTTGGCAAGCAAGTCTGATCTGCTTTCCTGCTCTACCCATTTCTGCTGCTTGACTCTTCTGAACCACTCTGGTCTCACCAGTTTCTGCTGATACATTTTCAGAATCATGTAAAGGCAGAATTTGGAAAAAAAATCCATTTTCATGAAAGATGTATTATTGTGATTTTGTTTACAACTTGCATGAGGAATGGCTTTAGGGATGGCATTGTGCTGGAATTACAGTGAAACTGCTTTTTAGCATTATAAAGGGATAATGATAAATATTTACTGATAAGGATGATTGACTGAATATTTACTAGGGCCCAGAACTGTACAAAGTAGTCTTTTGGAACAGTACTAGATTAGACGCAGTCCTTGATCTCCTTGAAGATCTCAGAATTGACTAGAGGAGATACCAGCCAGATATATACCACCTATATACAACCTTATATAACCAACCAGATATATACTAAATGGACCTATGCTCTACTCTCTGTACTTGCGTCTACAATAAGCACACATATATTATACACATGTCAAGCTTGAATTGAATTAAGGGGGAGGGATAGCCTATGTGTGAATGAGGAAAAGTTTCCCTTTGACAGCCAATCCCCAGATAACACAGGCCATGCAATGTATGCTATCACAGATAGATGATGACCAGATGGGCAGACAGTTCAAGCATCTTGACAGAGTTTCCTACTGTCAACATAGACTCAAGGCATACATTTTTGGGAAGTCTGTCCCAAGCTAGATACATGTGATGAAAGCTGAAGCCAAGGAGAAAGAGGGAGCTACCCCTAGGACCAGCAGATCTGAGCCTGAGGAGAAGTTTCGACAAATAAATCCACTGATTTGACTGATTTCCAACAAGAATCATGAGGGTCTCCTCTGACTAGCAAAGGGTGACTTACCAAGGTATACCTGGGACCCTTCTATGGAAGCTCCTCCCAAGGAACTATTCATATGCTCATAGAGTTCCTAGGAAATACAGATTTTAAGAGAGAGAGAGAGTGATAATGACATTTTAGACCAGGAGAAAATGGCTACTTAGTTCTGGAGGTGTGCTGAATGTATTAGGCATCCCTCTTGGAGACAACACAGGCTCTCTGCTTTACCACCTTCCCTTCCCCCATAGCCTTCCACTAAGGGCTCTTTTTAAAATTTCTTAAACCAGAACCAAGAAGCAGCTCAAAGCCACAGAGCAAGAGAGAGAGCCCAGCCCCCCTTCTGCCTTCAGCTCCCCTGGTTTGGCCTTGGCTGCTAATTCATATTCTGCCCTGTCCTTCTCTGCAGGACTGGGGGTTGGGTGCCTGCTGGCACAATCGCTGTTCTGCAGTAAAAGTCAATGCCACAGCCAGGCTCACAGAATTGACGGCTCATTTTCCAGGAAGTAGCTGCAGGATGCTCTGCTTTGGAAATGTGGGGGATGGGAGTTGGAGGCTAGAGGAGCTGCAAAAGCCCTTAATCTCCCCAAAGGGCTGAGTGTTTAAGCAGAGCCTGGCACAGAGAAATAAATTAGTGGGGATTCACTATCATCAGGTGTTTCTTCAAATGAATTGTCTTTTAGCTGAATGAATAATTATTAATGAGTAGCAAACAGGGCTTGACTTCCACTGGTGGGTGGGTGGGGGTCCGGCATTGCTCACTCCTCAGAGTGGCATCTGGTCCAGGCCTCTGGCTAACAAATGATCTCTTTCCCCAACACACCTCCATTCAACTGAATGTTTAGAGCAGAGTGCACCGACAGAGGTGGAGGTACGTGATCAATTACCTTTAGGATGGAAATTTGGGAAAAATCCTTCTCTTCAAAATAGGCGTGGGTAATGAGCTGAAGTTTTGCTTGGAGTAAACCATAGAGAGGCTTGCATGAGAAAAAAAAAAAACATTGTTAGGGAGGGATGGACAAAAGTGAAGCAAAAAGGAAAAGGGGCATGGTCCATTTCAAATGTGAGAACTATTTTTCCAGAGTCAGAAGCTGAAAGGGACCTCAGGAGTCATCCAATGTCCCCAGTCCTTCTTTCTGCAAAGCCTCAACTGTCCAAGGGAGATGTTCCTGACACAACCACTGAGTTATCAAGGTACAAGCTGCCTTGCCGAGCTGACTGACTGGAGTGATAGCCTCTCTTTTCAGGCAGGACATCTTCCTTGGATGTGGCCAACCTCCCTCTTGATATCACTCAAGATGATTTCCTATTTGGTTCATGGAAACTAAGGACTTCAAGCTGGTGTCCTCCACATGATAAATGCTCATGTATTTGAAGACAGTCAGCCAACTGATAATTATTTAGCACCTACTATGTCCCCCTATGCTGGGGGACAATGAAAAGCAAAAGACAGTTCCCTGCCCTCAAGGAGCTCCCAGGCCAATGGGGGAAGACAATGTGCATATAACCATGCACAAACAAGTCATTATCAGGGTCCATTGGAAGCAATCACCATTTAAGGGAGTCTGGGAAAAGTTTCAGATAGAGTAGGATTTTAGCTGGGTCATAAAGGAAGCCAAAAGGCAGAGATGAGGAGGAAGAGAATTCCAGACATGGGGATAGCCAGTGAAAAGTTAGAACGATGTAGTGTCATATGAGAGTTAAGTAAATTACTTCCTCATTCTCCCATTTTAAATCTTTAGCTTCTGAGTTTGTTTCTTTCCTTTGGCCCCCTCCTCATTTCTTCACTTTAGCACTTAAAAATCTGTGACAGATCCTTCTCTAAGACTGCAGAACCTAAGTCTTCAGCCATGGGGTGGAAAATGCTGTGTGCAGAACCCCTCAGGGGGGCTGGGGGACAACTAGCCAATGACTTGCTTTACCCAACTTGGCTAGACTGGCTCTCAGCTGACAGTCAGTCAGTCTGTCCCTGAGCCTGCCTTAGGAGCTGTAGCATGACGCGATGGGTCTCAACTTGCTCTCTGCTCTATGTTATTAAAACCTAGGCTCAACTCCAACCCCAAGAAGAGATAGGTTGCATGGAAGAGCAGTTTCAGAGAAACCTGGGAAGCCTACATGAACAGATGCAGAAGGGAGTGAGCAGAGTCAGGAGAACTATTTCTTCCAGACAAAAAACTTTGTTTTGTCTGGATCTCTGATCAATGCACTGATCCCTGATTTGAGAGGAGACCTGATGAAACATAAAACTCACTTCCTGGTAGAGAAAGAGGCAATAGACTCACTCTGGGTACAGACTAAGACATCTATTTTCTAGACACAGTCAATGAGAGAACTGGATTTGTTTGTTCTAAGGGTTTTGTTTTTGTTTAATACTATTTGTGTATGTTACAAAGAAAAGGGAAAGGATTTTTGGCTTTTCTATGCCACCTTTATTTAGTTCCACTTCAATTTTTTTTTAATACCTTCATAGTGCTGATTTATAGTCAACTATGGTTCATAATCTACATGCAGAACTTTTTTTTTTGCCCAGCCCACCTTATGCCTAGCTATTCCTTCCCATACTTTATTTGTAATCCTTTTAGTATAACAGGACATAAATGTAGTTCTGTGACAATCTGTCCTTGAGCTAGTATTACTTAATATTTTTGTTAGTGAAGGAATTCAGAGAACTATTTCAAATGTCTAATATTGAGTCATGAGGTTGATAAAGATAATAGAAGAACTCAAAGTTATCCAGAAAGAATAAGGGAATGTTCTAACAGAATCTGGCTTAAATCTACTAAAGATAACAAGCTGGTAACTGATGTGGAGAAGTCATGGAGAGGGCAAATATAACTTTTAGTTTCTAAGGTAGAGTAACAGCCAAGGAAGAATGAATGAAGAAGCAGGAAATTTCATCGGCGCGGGGGAGGCAGAATTAGCTATCCTGTAGGTCTGAAAAAAAACATTGGTGTTTAGTGGACTTTGGGCTCAATAATGAACTGTTAGGGTGCCATGGGAGCCGAAAAAACTACTCAACCCTTAGGCTGTGTTGGGAAGGTGGAATTCCAGGGATAAGCAGGAAACCACTTGACTCTGATATGCTCAAACCTCCCCTGCCATATCACATTTTAGGAAACATACTGATAATTGAGAGAACTTCCAGAGAAAAGGTAAAGGGTGGTAACAGGCTACCTGAAAGCCTCCAAAGGTCTTGAGGAGGCTTAGGCTTCTCTCAGGATGAGAAGACCCAGAGGAATATGAGAATGTCTTCAAGGGTCTGAAGGACTGTTGCAGACAAGAAGGCTGGTCTTGTTTGGCTTCAGAAGGAAGAATTCAGGCAGGGAAGGGAGGAAGAGAAGACCAAGATGACAGTGGAAAAGATATGCAGATTTAAACTTGGGGCACAGGGGGAACTTCCAATCAGTGCAATCCTAAGGGATGGGCTGGCCCAAGAGGCAACAGGCAACCCTTCACTGGAGATTTCCAAACAAAGGTTGGGCCACTACTTGTCAGATTTCTTCTGGGGATCTGAGCCAGATTAGATGGCCCCTGAGGGCTCCTAAAACTCAAGCTCCGGTGTCCTCGCCAGCCCTTGAATGATACCTCTCTTTAGAGCTCTCCTGTACCTTTCCTGAGGTGTGATCAGGACGTAGTTATGCTAGGGTATTTTATGTGGTCAAGCTATCTTGTCTATCCTCTCCCTGAAAATTGTTGGCTTCTGGCCCCAGCCCAGGTCAGGGATGCTATCACTAGCTCCTTGATTCATATATGGACCATTGGGCTAACCATGGGATACCTGAGAGGAAGTCCTATATTCTTTTCTAAGAACTGAGTCCATCAAGCTCTGCATAGTTTCCCCTAAATATGACTTCACTTTTGCTCATCATTCACTCTCTCACCCACCAAAAAATTCCCGATATGCATCTCTCTCTACAGGCTAAGGCACCTGATAGGCTTAGCAGAATAAGTAAACCTGGGGAGTTTCCCTGAGGACTTCCAGATCCTAATAAGTTATAAGGATGCCAAATAAGACCAATCCTGCTATGGATCTTGGGGGAGTCGTTTTACTTTCTAGTCTAAAGAAATGCCCATTAATCCATGCCTTTTGCTTCTAGTCTCCAAGGCAGTTTTCTAGACATTCCATTGTGAGTTTATTTGGGGGGAGGAGGGGGAGAGAAGAAGGAAGGAGCTCCTATGGTGACTCTCTCAAGTTTTTGAGAATATAAATAAATGCACCATCTGGTTCCACCTCACTGACCTGAGGAAGGAACACTCTGCAAGGAAAACAAGTATTTATCAAGTACTGACCTAGGTGTGGGATCTGGCCAAGTGCTGCCCTTTAACAAAGCCTTAGAGACTGTGCTCTTGAGGGAAAACAGCCTATAAGATTATCTAAAATCTCTAGAGAGCACCTGGGGGTTTTCGATGGGAGGGCATTTGTGGAGAAGGTGGCTCTCTTCTGTGCTTAGAGGGAGAAGAGATTCTCTGGGATAGGGAGGAAGGCTATTCTCTCATTCCCCCACTTCATAACCTATCAGACCCATTTTAAGCCTTGTTGATTCTACCTTCATCTCCAGAACGTGGTCTCTTCACTATTATCCCCCTGGTGCAGGTCTCTCATCAGCTCATGCCTAGCCCATTGTAACAGCTGTTTGGGTGGTCTGCCAGCCTCAAGTCCCACCTTATTCCAGTGCATCCTCCACTAAGCTGTCAAAATGATCTCCCCAAAGTGCAGGTCAGACCCTCCCCTCCCCCACCTTTCCCCCTACAGGACCAAGTAGAAACTCTTGTTTGGCCTTTCAAGATCTTCCCAGCTCCCTTCGGCCTTCCCAATATGTTCTCCCAGCTTGTTCCCCTCCACCTACTGCCAACCAGTATGTGAACCACTAAAACCTTCTTGCTGCTCTTCAGAGAGGATGCTCCTTGACCCACTCTACAATGGTTTTCCCCCATGCCTGGGACTCTTCCTTCCTTGTCTCTGCCAGTCTAGGCTAGATTCCACCTTCTACAATGAGGGTTTGCTCATTCTTCTTCATCTCGTAATCTTCGGGCCTTCCCTCTGTGTTGACCTCTCCTTTATGCTGGTTCAGAGTTGTTTACATGTTGTCTCTCTCTATTAGCCTGGGAGCTCCTTGAGAACAGGAACTCTTTTGTCTTCTCTTTGAAATCCCAGGGCTCAGTACAGTGTCTGGCACACAGTAAGCACTTAATAAATGCTTGTTGATTTGACTTGACCTGAGATGGAATGTCATATATGGGGTAACAGGAAGTCTATTGCTTTTGCTGGCATGTAAAAGGGGCAGCTAGATAGTATGGTGAATAGAGTGCCAGGCCTGGAGTCAGGAAGACTCCTCTTTCTGAATTCAAATCTGGCTTCAGACATTCCCTTGGTGAGTCACTTCACCCTGTTTGCCACAGTTTCCTCATTTGTAAAATGATCTGGAGAAGGAAAAGGAGAACCACTCCAGTATCTCTCCCAAGAAAATCCCAAATGGGGTCACATGAAGATTCAGACACAAGTGAAATAAATGATCAACAAAGTAAAGATAAGTCATCATGAGAAGGGAGTTTGTATTTCAGGTCAGTGGTATGGGAGCCACTGAGTTTTCCTGAGCAGCAAAGTGACTACTTATGTGTCTAAATCTAACTCTGGGGTCAGAGCTATTTGAGCTATGGGAAGGATGGCTTGCAGAAGGGAGAGAACATTGATCAGTCAATGGACAGGGAGACCTATGGAAAGGGAAAAGGGTTGAATCTGGAGTCCAAGGTTACCTAGAGCCATCTCTGGCTCTTCCACAGACTATGGGGATGCTATTGAGCAAGTCATGGGTGCTGACTCAAAACAAATGAAAATAAATGATGTAAATTCCAAAGAACAAGTTTGGCCTAAAGAAGAAATAGATGATGAGTAAGCACTTTCCTTTCTCTTGCAGATGCAAGGGAAGGATGGGCTTCTCCAAGTGGAGGTCACTGCTTAAGTGACAGATTTTTTTCCAATGTGTTGATCAGTTTTCCTGAATTTCTTCTTCTTATTTCTTTTTAAATTCTTTGTCAGAGGGGTGGCTCTCTGAGAGGAAGGGGAGAGCTAAAGGAAGAAATCCAGGTGATGCAAAAACAAAAGATACCAATGAAAATCTACTTGAAAAAAAAGAAGAGTGCTGAACTATAAGACAGCTGGAATCCCTTCCAGGCCTGTGTCTTTATGCAACAATGAGTCAGAAGTGATTTTCCCCTTAAAGAATTTTTGGTTCCTATACAAAATAGATTACATTCTAATTTTTGGTAATTCAATTCTTTATTAGAGATTCTATCATCTTATCCAAAATGGAAATGTAGGTTCTCTTTCATAGACCTTTTTATAAATGTGACCACATGTGTGTATGTTTGTGAGTACATGCATGTATACTTATGTGTACATGTAGTTCCTACTAGCCTACTGGTTTGGGCCAGATACACACTAAGGGAAGATAGCATATGTCTCAATTTCTCTTACTAGTTTGCCTTAGGATTTCTTTGGTATGTTTAGTTGGGGTGACTTGAGCCTTTAGTCTAGGGTTTTAGGAAATGGTAACAGAGAGGATATGTCTCCATGTTCCTTAATCTGATTACAGGTAAGTAAAGGGGTCTATAAGCCCCTGTGATTCATCTCCCCATTTCTTGCCTTTCTTTAACAGGAAAGTTATAGAACCCTGGTAGGCCTTGCCAAAGGAACAAGTAAAGATCAATGTCATTGGCTATGCCTAACATCTCAGTGTTAGATACCATGGATTCTATCTCCTGGATTAAAGATTCATTATTCAATAATAACTGCTAAAAAAACTGGAAAGCGGGCTTGCAGAAAGTAAGTTCCAAATGGATGTGAGACTAGATAGAAAAGATCCTATCATCACAAATTAGAGGAAGGAAGGAGATATCTTTTACAACAATGGATAAGGGAAATGTTTTTGACCAAATGGGCTAGAGAGGATCACAGGAGAAAAATATGGACAATTGTGATTATGTAAAATTGAAAATTTTTTTAATAAAGCAAAATTTATGCTGTGAGAACTACAAGGAAAACAGTTAACTGGGAAAATAATCTCTGCAATAAATTCCCTCATAAATGTCTGATAAGCAAGATATATATATATATATATAGGGAATTCATGCAAATATATAAATACAATATCAATTGCCTAAGAGGTAAATGGTCAAAATATATGAATTGTTTTCAGGAAGAAAGGCAAAATAGCAATGATCACCATATAAAGTATTCCAAGTAACAGAGATGTAAATTAAAACAATTTTCAGGGTGTTCCAAACATTCATCAGATTGGTAAAAATGACAGAAAGGTACAATGACAATTGTTGGGAAGGGCTATAAGAGGACAGACACATTAATGTGATATTTATTGAGGGAGCCATGGATGGATCCAACTATTGCTGGAAAGCAAAGTAGAATCAACTATAGTCCCAAATCATTAGATTGGGTATATCTTTTAACTCTGTAACACTAGGCGTTTACTCCAAAGAGATCAAATAAAGCGAGAAAGGAATCATATGGACAAAAATATTTGTAACAGCTTTTTTTTTTTCATGGCAAAGAACCAGAAACAAAGTGGCTTCCCATCAAATGGAGTAATGGCTGAAGAAATGATGGCATAGGAACATAATGCAATACCATTGTGCTATGAGAAATGATGAAAGGGGGCAGATTCAGAGAGACTTGGGCAACCTGATGGTGAGTGAGATGAGCAAAGGATGGACTGGCCATATAATGTCAAGGAAAACACTTGGGAAAGTCTTTAGGACTAATGAATACAATATTCAATCACAGTCTGTTCAGAGGACCAGTGATGGTGAATTGTGCCTCCCACCTATGGGCAAAAAAGTGATAGATGCTGGGATGCAGAGAGGGCCAATGTGTGGACTTGTTCTGCTTGACCCATTTGGGACAAGGGGAGCTTTGGGAAGAGTTATGGGGTGTGTGTGAGTGAGGGGATAGTGTTAAGATGCCAGAAAAGAAAGAAAAGGAGGAGAAGAGAATGCCAATGAATCATTTTTAAAAACCACACCCACATAAGAGAGAAGGAAATTCAGAGGGGGACAGAGGTAGGCAGGGCAGTGCTGGAATGATACTTTTAAATCTGAACTAGACTTAAAAAACCAGCTGGACCTAATATGGTTTCCAGTTTCACATGGCGTCCCTATCATTCTGGTATTTTGTACATGGGGAAATGAGCAAATTTGTTGAGAGCTGTCAGGTTCAAGATGTTAAAAAGGAAAATAAAAGAAACCAGGTACTGGGCTTTGATAAACAAAGAACACACTGGGAAAGACCAAGAATTTCCTCCTTTGAGAGAGAGAATAAAAATCTCACAGGCCAGACTGGTCATGGTGCAGTGACAAATAAAGCAAAACAGTTAACAAGAAAATATGTTTGAAGGCCTAGAAGCCTGGGACAGGACAGGACAGGGGTACTTGTGGGTAAATGCTGGAACAGACAATACCTGGAGGCACCATCCCCAGTCTGACTTTGCTACTTGTACCTCTGCCTCTAGCAAAGCAGGCAGCTTTGTACCTAATGGATGGCCCACCACTGCAGGTAAGGCAGTGACGAGAGACACCTCTTTCTGACTGTTTTTTTTCACAATGTTTTTCATGGCCCTCTCCAAATCTAGGTCCTAGCTATGGTTGCCTTGTGCACACGAGGATACCAGAGACCCTGGGCTGCCTGAGGAGTAATTGAAACAATGATCCACTCCAGAGCTGCAGTGGTCATCTAAAAGACAAAAGCTCTAGAGGTCTGAGAGAGGAAACTGTGGCATGCTCAGACTACATAGAACTCTGGCTAATGAGCTGGAGCTGCTGTATAGGACCTGAGGAAAGTGACCCTCCCCCAGATGAATCCCAAGCCAGGCTGTATCTAGTACCCAAGACTACTGGGAGATACATAGTATAGTAAATACTGGCAAGCTGCCCCAATGTGAACTATTCAATTATGTTATAAACCTGGCTAACTTCCAGTCAATGAGATCTACTTTTGGACCAGGCTGGAGACAATGGCCGAGGAGGAGATAAAGTGATTCATCTGGCTTTCCCTGCTCCTGTCACACTACCCTCAACAGCCTCCAGCTCTGCCTTGGGAATCCCTGGCTTTCTCCAAGGTTTGGCATAGATGCTGCCTCCTGCTCCCATTTGAAGGACTCTTTCCCCCATGAAATGACTTTGCTTGTGCTTTATTGCCCAGTTTCTGGCATCCTTTGGTGCCTTCCCCCTCCATTAGATTGCAAACTCCTTGAGGGTTGGACTGGGGACCTGCCCTTTCTCAGATAGTCATGAATTCATTCGTTTGTTTCCAGGAGAACAAGGACTCCTTTTCATAATCCTTAACTTTGTACCCTGCACAATTGACACAGCACCCTGAACAGGCCCTTGGAAAACACTGCTAAACTGGACTAACTCTATCCTTCTGTTCTAAGTGCCTAGCACAGTGCTTTGAATACTTAGAAATAAATGTGTGTTTGAAATGCAATCAGAATCAAGGATAAAGCCAAATATATCAAACCCCACATTTTAGCTAAATTTACCAGTAAGATTTTAACTCCTCCTCCTACACTTTTTACTAAATCTGTTAATTGCTAGGAAAACCAGTGGCAATTTTCACCCTTTGGTGAAAGGGTGGGAGAGGTATTAATTATAAGTGTGAAATTGCTGGATGACAGATGGGGGAAACATAATAATCAGACCCTGGCAAATATGGTGATTGACCAAAGTCTTGACTTATCTTAAGGATTCCCTTTTTCAGGAATTTTTCTCTTACCAGCTGGCTTAGAACACAGACACTTTTCTGGACAGTTTCTCTGGTTACATCTGCTTGCCTTACTTTGAGTGCCTATTAAGAAAAACAAAAGCAGAAGACTCTTACTAGAAATAATATGAAGGTGGATAAACATTAAAATACGACAGAGTACCGAGTACAATAAGATCTGTGAGACTTCTTGCATTTAACGGGCTTCCTACAAAAGCACCATGTTTATGGAACAAACCAGAAACTGGCCTTTCTCCTCAGCTGGCTAAATGAGAGAACTTCCTTATGTGGCTGGGATAATATTCAGCCAGGTATCCATTAGTGGCTTACCCTAATACCAATCTTTATAGTTATAAACAGCAGCGAAGTATAGCAGAAGGAGTGCTGACTGGGACGTCTAGAGACCTGGGTTCAAACCACTGCTCTAAGCTAAATAATGATGTAACTATGAGCAAGCCATTAACCTTACTGGCCTCAATTTTCTCAGCCATAAAATGGGTATAGAGATACCTGTTCTCCTCATATCACAAAGGTCCTGAAGAAAGCATTTTGTAAGGACCAAATAGAGAAATAAATGTGTTGTTAGTTGGTGTGGTAGATAGAGTGCTGGGTCTGGAGTCAGGAAAACTCTTCCCGAGTTCAAATCTGGCTCCAGATGCTTGTGACCCTGAGCAAACCACTTTACCCTGTTTGCCTCAGTTTCCTCATCTGTCAAATGATCTGGAGAAGCAAAAGGCAAACCACTCCAGTATCTCTGCCAAGAAAACTCCAAATGGGGTCATGAAGAGTAGGACACTGAACTATAGAACAACAACAGTCATGATCTCACTGAATCTTCCACAATCCCGTTAGATGGGTAATACAAAGATTTGTATTCCCCCTTGGCCAGTGAAGAAACTGAGGCTAAAAGGAGCCACAGTGTAAGTGGCAGAGCAGTGACAAAAAACTCAGGCCTTTCCAATCAGGTCTAGCACTGATTTCCATTATGCTACTGAAAGGTAGTACTACTTGGCCTCTCCTCTGCTCTGAGGTAATGAAATCCGATGTCAATCAATCAATAAACATTGATTAAGTGCCTACAATGTACCAGACACTGTGCTAAGTGTTTGGACTCACTGCCAAGTGGCTCCCTTTCATCCCTAGCACCAAGGGGTCCACATGTCCCTTTCTCACCAGGGATGGGAAATTACTTTTTTCACCTAATACCTATGTATTCTCTCATGATGAATCCCTCCTAAACTTCCATTGTCCTGGCTGCCCATATATTAACCATCAGAAGGACTCCTCCACAAATGTGTGGACTATGACCCATGAGGTTGGAATATCCTGAGGCCACCATGGAAGATCCTATTATTACAACTCACAGGCTCTTCTCTTTTGGAAATGGCTCCTCAAATTAAAACCCTCGATCATACCCCAAGTCCCTGCCCCAATAGGTAAGTCATGGGCTCCTGGATCTTGCAAATTAATCTGGGGAGGATCCTCTTCCTTATCAAGATTTATGGCCTGAAGGATCCCTAATCTTTGTTTCTCCAGCATCAAAGCACAGTGCCTGGCACGGAGTAAAAGCTTAATGAATACCTGCTGGCTTGACTTGATCTCCAATCTAATGAGATCATTCATTAATAGCAGACTGGCCAGATATTACTATTAACAGTGGCATCAGCAGCTGTAGGAGTAGTAATAGAAGTATCTTTACAAGTATATAGGGAAATGGGACAGTAAGGTGGCTCAGTGGATTCAGAGCCAGGTCTAGAGATGGGAGATCCTGGGTTCAAATCTGCCTTTAGCTGCTTCCTAGTTGTGTGACTCTTGTGAAGATGGGATTAACTCTCCCCTGCCCATTTTTAGATTTAATCACAAGAAGCATATACACCCCACTTATACTTAAGTGGGGGAGGTCTGTGACTCACTAGTGTGATGGTGGTGACGAATCAGAATTGACTACCCCCTGGGCAGTCCTAAGCAAAGCTTTAGCTGTAATTGGTCCACATAAAAGTGGAAGGAAGGCACAGGAAGTGATGAAAGGAAGGGTCTTTAAAAGTGGCAAGAACTTCCTATGAGGAGGTCTTTTGCCTTTAACTTGACCCTGGAGGAGCTCCTGCTGAGGACCTTGGACTGCTTTCTATTTCCCCTTATGGGTGAGTGAAAAAGGCTGACTCCTTTCCCTGGCTTGTTCTGGAGGTATTAGCCTCCAGAGAGGCCCCTCAGTCTTGGAGGAGGCCTCATGGCTAAAACCCTTGTTTAATTTACCTCTGGGCCCCCTTTGCTGGGGCCTCTTAAGCCCTGCTTGGTTCCACCCAGCCAGAGTAAATACTCTCTCTGATTTTCTTACTTTCACTCTTTCTCCTTTCGTAAATAAGCTACCATAAAAAGTAATTTGGAATTGAGTAATAATTCCTGACGACCACACTCTTAAAATTTTAGTCCAACCATTTTATTTTTACCCCTTACATTCTGGCCCTTACTTACACTCTGGTCAAGTCACTGTGTAAATGGAATTAGCTCACCCCCCATTCATAGTTAAAACTCCAGTCACCATAATGTCATCCCCACCTCCCTTAGTGGGGAGGGGAGATGAGTTACCCACATGTGACAATAAATAACAAATCAAGAACTGCCCTCTGGGCAGTCCAAAACAGTGTTGAGGCTGTCATTTGTCCACTTGAATTAGAGGAAGACCTCCAGGAAGTGACAAAAGTTGCTGTCCTTCATATATGATGGTAACTTCCTGTTGGGGGAGTTGGAACTTGGTGCTGAAGGATCTCTGCTGAGACCTCAGGCGGTTTCCCCTCTGAATTGTCACGTGGGTAAGTTAGGCTGGCTCCCTTTCACCTACCTTGACGTTTCTAGAGTCTTTACCTCAATAAGGCTTCTTTGCCTCTCTAATTGCTAAGGCCTTGTGACTAGTAGCCTAGTTTAATTAGCCTTTTAACCCTCTCTCGGTCCGGGCCAGCCTCTCCCTCTCTCTATTTCCCTACCTTCTACCTTCCCAATTGTAAATAAACTACCATAAAACCCAACCTGACTTGGGTCTATTTTAATTATGGAATCAATCTGAATTATTGATTCCTGGAGACCACACCTTAAAAAAATACACCCCCCCCCCAAGTTTTCCCTCTTACATCACTTAACTCCCATGCCTACCCCTTACTCTTTTGCCTTGGACCCAATATACAGTATTGAGTCTAAGACAGAAGGTGAGAGTTGTTTTTTTTTTTTAAACTCTCACCTTCTGTCCTGGAATCAATACTGTGTATTGGTTCCTAGGTGGAAGAGTGGAAGGGTGGGCAATGGGGGTCAAGTGACTTGCCCAGGGTCACACAGCTGGGAAGTGTCTGAGGCCAGATTTGAACCTAGGACCTCCCATCTCTAGGCCTGGCTCTCCATCCACTGAGCTACCCAGCTGCCCTCAAGGTGAGAGTTAAAAAAAAAAAAAGAATATATACAGTCAGGTCAAAGGACATGAATAGGCAGTTTCCAGAAGTAGAAATCCAAAGTAATAATAGCTTTGTAAAAAAAGGTCTAAATTGCAATTAGAGAAATGCAAACTAAAACAACTCTGAGGTACCACTCCATATTTATTAGGTTGGCAAAACTGACAAAAACGGAAAATGACATGTGGGTGAAACTTCAGAAAACAGCTACACTAATGCATCGCTGGTGGAGCTGTGAACTGGTTCTACTATTCTGGAAAGTAATTTGGAAATATGCTCCAAAGCTATTAAGCTGCATATTCTTTAATTCAGCAATACTGCCACTAGGTCTATATCCCCAAAGAAAAGAAAGAGGAAAAGGACCCACATGTACACAAATATTTATAGCAGATCTTTCTGTGTTGGCAAAGAATTGCAAACTGAGGGGTTGCCCATCAATTTGGGGAATGGTTAAACAAGTTCTGATATGTACTACTGTGCTATAAGAAATGATGAAGGGGAGGGTTTAGAGAAAACTGGCAAGACTTGTATAAACTTATGTAGTGTGAAATAAGTAGAACAATTTATATAATAACAGCAATATTGTAAAGATGAACAGCTTTGAAAGACCTGGGAACTCTGATCAACTAAGAGCTAATCACAATTTGAGAGGGTTCAAGATGAAACATGTTACCACTTCCTAAAAGAAAGGTGATGGTGATGCTCTCAGAACAGAGGCTGAGACATAATTTTCTGGACATGACCAGTGTGGGAATTTGTTTTGCTTGACTTTCAGTATATGTCTCTGGCTTTCTCAACTGGAGGCAGAAGGGGAGGGAGAGAAGGTGAGAAGAAGTGGGAGAAAGAAAAATGTAGATCTGAAAGTTTAATTTAAAAAATAAATCATATAAGACTAAACCCATTTCCTTTCATAGGTCTGCAAACAGTTTTGTACTGTTTAGAATAACAGTAGACCAGGGCTATCTCATAGACACAGTAAGTGTGGATTTCAGCAAAGCCTTTGAAATTTCACATTCTCAAGCTAACATTCTGGAGGAGAGGGAGAGATCTGGGCTCACAGACAGCAGAATTAGGTGCTTTCAGGAACTGGCTAAATGACTGAACCTAGAGAGTGGCAATTCATGGGCCAATGGGAAACTGTGGGAAAAGTCTATGAAGAGAAAGCCAAAGGGATCCGTCCTTGGGGTTGGGACCTTGAACATTCTGGGTAGGACTCAGATGAAGGCAGAACTGGTATGCTTATCAACCCTACAATTTGTCACAGAACCACCTAATATGATGGATGACAGTGTTAGATCTACAAAGCCCTAAGAGGTTAAAACACTGGAATGACTCTTAGAAAAACAAAACATTAAAAGGGTTATATCCCTTTCATGTAAATTCATACCCCTGGTTTCAAAGAACAACGATGTAATTAGAGATGAGAGAGGCGTGACCAGATAACAGTTTGTTGAAAATATCAAGGTGCTTTTGTGGACTGCAAGCTCAACATGGAGGGCGAGAACTACTAATGGACATTTGCCATGCTAGGTGTTAGGGGGGATGGTTAAACAAGTTCTGATACAGAAGGGAGTTAAAAACGTAAGAATGATAATAAGCAGGAGGGAGTGGGGATGCCCCCACATTCACAGAATCCAAGAAAGGAGACATCAATAAAACCCAAAGCCTCAGATGTCTATCTGCAACTGCACAATATATGGGCAACAAATAGGAGGACCTGGAAATCCTAACACAAGGAGGCAAGTTTGACCTCACAAGATGTGGCACGATGGAACTTATGACTAGAATATGGCCCTGGTCAGGTATTCTTCATTGGAAAGGATAAAGATTGGTAAAAAGGTAGGGGAAGGTTGCCACATTGCACTGTATATTAAGAAGATAAAGTCATGTGAGGAAATCCAAGGCCTAGAAAGGGGAGGTACAGGAAGGAACATGCGGGAGAATAGCAACAGTGGCAGAAACAATACTCATCAGAGTAGCTCACAAGCCATCTGGGCAGAAGAAGGAGATGGATGCATACAATGAAAAACAGACTGAAAGCCTGGTATGAAGGTGCACTAGAGTAGTAATGGGGGACTTGACCCAGATATCAGCTGGAGCACCAGTGCTGACTGACTCTGGCCTTGTCTTGAAGAAGCTGTGGGGGGAAACCACTACTCAGTAATCAATTCTCACTCACATGGATGAACTGGTGGTTCAGGTGGAAAGGGCAGGAACTTGAAGTGATCTGTCCCGAAACCCTAGAATTTTGGAGTGGAAACCACAGACTTTTAGATCTCAAGGGAAGCAGGCTAAGGACATGTGGCATATGGTGAACTAGAATTCCCTAGGCAAAACTATCTTTGGAGGATAAGAAGTTCTTAAGAATGAAATTCTAAAATATAGAGAGAAACCAATCCAGTGAGAAGAAAGAGGAAGAAGTGTTTCAGAGCATCACCAGCTTTGATCTTTGAAATAAAAGATGGAAAAGATGGAGCTCGAGCACACATGGAAATTGTGAAGCTATACTAAACAAAAGGACAGAAGAGATTGGTCCAGGGTAAGGAACAACAGACTGAAGGCCGGGCTTTTTTCTCTTTCTCCATTGTCTATTCCAAGAAAAAGCAATTTTTGGACAGGAAAAGTGAAAGCAGAAATGGTCATGGAGGCTGAAACTTAAGGGAAGCAGGGGGAGGAGGTATCCCAGCTGCTCAGGTCAGATACCTTGAGGGCACAGTGCCCAGATACACCTCCTCAGAGAACTGGCAGAGATACTGTCAATGATCTTTTTTTTTTTTTTAATTGTTTGAGAACATCTGGGGAAGGAAGCTGCCATCCCAAGGAACCAGCTTGGCTTCCTCAAGAGTAGGTCATGACAGACTTCTCACATTGCCTTTTTTCAGACAAAGTTACCAGCCCAGCAGAATAGGGGAATAGAGGAACATGGGTAGAGAGAGTTTGCCTTGATTTTACTTAAGCATTTTACAAAGTCTCTCACACTATTCTTATGGAAAAGTGGAGAGAAAAGAAGATTTGGGAGGATTCAGAAGAGGTTGCTAGGCTGGACTCACTAAGGAGTCAGAATGGTTCCATGCCAACATGAAAGGACATCTACAGTGGAATGCCCCAGGAATCCATGCTGGGTCCTGTGATGTCTAATATTTTTATCAAAGACTTGAACGAAGGCATAAATGGCTTGTTTATTAAATTAGCAAATGGCACAAAGCTGGGAAGGAGAGCTAACATTAGATAATAGACTCAGAATTAAGATGGATTTTGACAGACTGGAACATTGGGCTCAATCTAATAACATGAAATTAACTAGGGAGAAATGGTAGGTCTCACATTTGGGTCACAAAAAAATCAAATTCACAAGTACAAGATAGGGGTGAAGTGGCTGGATAGCAGCTTCCCCAAAAGGCCCTGGGGGCCTTTGTGAATTGCAGGCTCGATATGAAAGGACAGCGTAAAAAAAAAAAAAAGCTAATTCAATCTTGGGCTACATCAGGAGAGGCATGGTTTCCAGGACTAGGGTGGTGATGGTCTCACTCTTCTCTGCCTGGGTCAGACTGAATCTAAAATGGCAAAACTGACAGAAGATGACAGGAAAAGTGAGAGAGGTGTACACTTACCACACTGGAAAGACATTGGGCTAAACAGTGTCTAGAGAAGGAAGACTAGGGTGGCAGAAGGCCTCAAGGTCCTGTTGGACCAGAATCAGATGAACGAAGTGGACATGTTGAATCTGCAAAAGAGGGTCTTGAGAGTTGTTTGAAAACCTGCCATTAGGCTTATTCTATCTACCCCCAGAAGGCAGAACTAGAATGTGAAGTGAGGCCAGAAGGTGGGCTGGAGCCCCATTCTGGAAGGACTTAAATGCCAAAGCACTGTAGGTTTGGGAGCAAGAAGAAAGGGGCATAGTCAGACCTAATCCTCTAGGAGATTATGTGGTAGCTGGGTCCAGTGGGAAAACTGGAAGAAACTGAGACACAGGCAACGAGGGCTCCAACAGGGTTGGCAGTTCTGTAAATGGAGAAATGGGATGGATAGGAGGGATGGTGTGGAGGAAGAATCAGCAGGAAACCTGGAAACCTATTGGGTGTGTGGGATGTGAAAGAGAGGGAACAGTTAAGGATGGATGACAGTCGTGTGTTCAATTCAAAGGAGTCATGCTGGCAGGTAAACTAACAAACAGTCAAACCTTGGCTGTAGGAAATGAGTGAGAAGATTTTGAAACTTTAAAAAAAAAATTACTTCCACTCCATCTTCTCAGTCACAAACCGAATCCCAGAAATGGAAAAATCCAAAAAATGATAAATCACACAACTTAGCAAGAAGTCACTTTGGATATATTTTGGGTGAATATTAAATATCCCCCCCCCAAAAAAAAACCACCTTACCTTCTGTCTAAGAACCAAGGCAGAAGAGCAGTAAGGACTGGGCAATGGGGGTTGAGTGACTTACCCAGGCTCACACAGCTAGGAAAAAGTATTTGTAAACAATATAAATTAGAATGGGAAGCTATTGGGGGTGTCTCCAAAGTCTCAGTGACTTAGGATACCAAAGCCTGGACTGCACTCAGACTTTTGGGACCCTGGTATACTCCACAGCCATCAATAGAATCAGTGCTCCAGCTCAGAAACTTATAGACATGACTCAAATGGCCTGCATGAGCAGGCAGCCTTCTTTCTGTATAGGTTTCTTTTCTCCATCAGTATACATACCTTGGCTTCAATCTGTCTGTAACAAGAGACACCATAAACTGTCATTCCATTTCCATTTCTGGGAGGCAGGTGGAAAAACACGGTATCTGAGAGACACGCAGATAAATTCACTTTTAGATAAACTGTCTTCGAATCAGAAGGACTTGTGATGAAAAATGCCCCCCACCGCCAAAGAATGAATTTATGGAGTGTGAATGCATGAAACAGACTCTTTAAACTTTCTTTCTTCTTCTTTTTGGAGATTACATTTTCTTTTGCAACATGGCTGATATGAAAATGTTTTGCATGGTTGTACATATATAATCTATATCAAATTGGCTGCCTTCTTTTGGTGGGGTGAAGAGTTAAACTGGAACCTAAGCATTTTTCAAAAAGAATGTTAACATTTTTTTCTTTATCTGTAATTGAGAAAAAATAAAATAAAACTTAAATATAGATAAACTGTCTTAAAAAGCATGAGATGATGTTCTATGTCATTATCATTCTTATGATCCTAAACACCCAACGTTGTTGGGACTCTTTATTAAAACTGCATTTCTAGTATCATTTATGATAACTGAATTTCTCACTTCAGTCTAAGTGAATACACCCCATCACAAAGCCCTCTAAGGGCTGGATTACCACAGGTTAGAGATTTGGCACAATTTGGAAATAATTTTCCATATTTAATAATGTTATTTGGAAGTAAAGCAAAGAGATTGAAATTCAGTCTTTTGAAACTGGAATCCGCTGTGAAAAATGCTCATTAAGTTGGGAAAGTGCTTGGAGCTGGGGCGCTGTGATTATTGTCAGCATCACGTTCATGGCCTTTCTCATTTCTCAGTACAATGACAGCCCTTGGCGTGAGCCACTCAACAAGGCTGTGATTACAGCCCTCCCCACCGTGACCTCAGGCTTCAAAGAAAGGAAAAATAGCTTTTCCTCACAAAAAGGTTGGGGCCCCTGACAGGAGAAGGTGGGAGGCGGGAGGCAGAGGGGGAGGGGAAGAAAGCAAACCAGCATGTGCGTCCACTTATGGCCTTTGAGCTGTGAGCAAAGGGAGCAGAGGTGGGGGGGATGGAGGAACAGTGGTGGTGGTGATGGTGGTGGGGGGGTTAAGCCAGAATATAGGCTTCCTCAACTCCTCTTCCCCCCTCTCCCTGCTGGCTCCATTGAAGGGCTATATAGAAGTATATGGCAAAAGTGACTAGGGAGCATCAGACGTGTGAGCACGGAAATGTCACAATTCAGGACCAACCTACTCTTGAAAAGAGGGAGATTCTCAACTTTGAGGTTATGTTTTTACCTCAGACCAATTAAGAGAAAATAGATACATCCAAGAAAATGGCTGCTTTTTAGTTTTAGTTAAAAACCACCACCAACTACCACCCCCAAACGCAAAAGAGCCCAAAGTCTCTCAGGATGAGGAAAAGTTCACTGACCAAACTGGAGGACTCCAAAAGGTCCGGGATTTCCCTATGAGGAGTGGACACCAGAGGCCCTCCAGATCCCAGCAGAGCCCTTCACTGATCCTTGGGGCCAAAAGACCAGGGCCTTGTGTCCTGCTGCTGGGGAGAAGCCCTTATGCACCTGTCTTGGGCCACAGACACCAACTGTGCCTGGTCTCAAGCCTGCTCCAAGCCTTTCCCACCTGGTCAGCAAGCCCTGCCACAGTCCTAATGGGAAGCCTGTAGTGACAGCTTTAACTAACATACTCTTCCAAGTTCTCCTACTGACACCCTTTCCTCCACCCCATGAAGTGGCCAGAAAATGAAAACTAGAACGAGTTAGAGGTGTCGCCCCGCACCCATGAGAGAGAAAGCCTCAGGGGAAGGGAGCCTAGTATCTAGAGAGGGGGCTCCTTTGTCCCCATATCTCATCCCTCCCTTGCAGTCCACTCTCCCCAGCCCAGCTGAAAACCAGCTGTGCCAGGAAGGGGTCAGGAGAAATGTGTTATCTGTTCTTTGTACTCTCAGCACCTGACACAGCACCTTACCCACAGCAGAAAGTGAAGAAATATTTGGTGAACTGAATCAAATACATTTGGGAGCTGTGGTAAGGACTAGCAGAGGGTGGAGGAGGGGCCGTAAGGATTGTCTGAAAATTTTATAATACAGTTCAAGAATAATTACAAAAAGCCGGGGCTAAAACATAAATATCTTTCTTAGGTAGGGATAGGAATTTTGCCCAGCATGTTCCCTAGATTCCATGTGCAGCAAAAGCTTAAAAGGAAGGAGAGGAGGCTGGAGAAAATAATGACTAGGGAAATGGCTCAGCCACCCTGTGGCTGCCTCCCCGCCCCCCACATTCACAGCAGCCGCAGGGCCCAGGGACGTAGGAGTGGTTCCAAAGCAGCCTTTGTTCCTTCCAGGCCTCAGAAGCACAAATCAAGGAATTGCTACTCCCTGGTTAGGTGGATTAACACTTGGCACAGTCTGGGCTCAGATCCTGGAGGAGTTCACAGGCCTCCTCCCACAGCCAGGGAACTTCTTAGGAAACATTTTGGCCTTGTGGTCCTCTTGGGCAGCTTCTCCAGCACTGAAACAATCTCCCACTGCTCTAATGCGGGCCGTTCCTTTTTCTTACCTTCCTGATAGTTGTGGGCTCCATCTGGCAAAGCAAGGAAAGGTAAATACTTCCACTCTTCAGGTAAAGTGTTGCTGTCATGTCCTTCTCCTGCAATCAGGGGAGGATACGAGAATTCAACCTAAAAGATGAAAGATCATGTTAGCCAGAAAGTTGGTGAACCAAAGGATACCCAGGCAGATTTAGAGAGCATTAATTAATTGTTAGCTATGTGCTAGGAGGCTCAGCATATAGAGTGCCAGCCCTGCAGTCTGGAGGACTTGAGCTTGGGCCTCAAGACACTCTACTAGCTGTATGACCCTGGGCAAGTCACTTAATCCTGTTGGCCTCAGTTTCCTCATCTGTAAAATGAGCTGGAGTACCTTTGCCAAGAAAGCCCCAAAAGGGGTCATGAAGACTAATTGATTAAACAAAAATACAAAATGTGCCAGGTTCTGTGGAAGGGAAAGAGCACAACCAGGAAAGGAAGGGAAGCAAGAAAAAAAACAAAGAAGAACATAACAGATGTGACTGGAGAGTGGCAGATCACCTGTCATCCAGGGATGCCTAGAAGTTAGGGCACCACAGTCCCCTCTCCTGTTGGGTAGTGCACTCACAAACCTTTGTGGCTGAATGCTAACTCCTCTCTAGGCATCAGCAGTGGTCTTTGCCCAAAAGAAGCTCATCATCTAATGGGGAGAGATTGTGCCACCAAGGCGCTTCAGTTCCCCAAGTTAGGGAGGTGGCAATCAGTGAGCCGTTAGCAGCAACAGAGGAGGGGACCACCATCAGTTTCCTGGGACTGTCAAGAGACAGGTATAGGGGGCAGCTGGGTAGCTCAGTGGATTGAGAGTCAGGCCTAGAGACAAGGAGGTCCTAGGTTCAAATAAGGCCTCAGACACTTCCCAGCTGTGTGACCCTGGGCAAGTCACTTGACCCCCATTGCCTATCCTTACCAATCTTCCACCTATAAGTCAATACACAGAAGTTAAGGGTTTAAAATTAAAAAAAAAAAAAAAAAAGAAGAGACAGGTATAGGGGGAGAAGATGGGGGAAGGGAGAAAAGTACACCCTTGGTGCTGCCACCTGAACAGGCATATTTCCCCCTCTTGGCTGGAGGGTCGGTCAGCCACTGGGATGTCAGGATGTAGAAACAGGCAGGGGGAGGGGATGCTAGCTAGCCTGGGCACAAAGGAACAGCAGTGAGGGGGCACTCAGTCAGAGAGACAGAGAAAGACAGTCAGACCAGTGGGGATGAATTCTGCAGACAAATTTTGATGTTAGAGCAGAAAAACAAAGCAGGTCCATACTCAGGCTGGGAGCCTGGAGCACTGCAGGCCCTTGCCCTAGGGGTACCTGGGCACATGCAGTGGGAGGTTGGAAGTACAGGTGCCTGTTTCAGCCCGAGGTCATGAGGTGGAGGCATGTACCCTGGAAGGGTACACAGAGATAGGAGCGCTACCATCAGACTGTCTGGCACAACTTAACTGAATTAGAAGCAGGGCTGAGCTTGCCTCCAGGCTCCTGTAGCCAAGAGTGCCAGAAAGCAGAGCACCTTCTGGGTTCAAATGAACTGAGGGAACAAGAGTCACAAAAACAATCATGTTATGTGCTCCATCAACCCTGGGGTTGCTCTGTATTTTCATTCTCCAATGTGGGCATTTCCTCATTCACTGAGGTTCTGTGGCTGCTCTCAGTCTGGGAGCCATGGGCACTGAGCTATCGTGGGACAGAGGTGGGTCCCCAGCCAACCCTCAGGAGCTCCTGCAAAAACAGGAGAATGAACAGGAGCAGGACACATTTTAACTTTCATTAAAACTGATCACCTTCTGGGGAACAGAGTTAAAAATAAAATTCAGAAAGGGCCTGACTTGAACTACCAGATGAAGAAAGGGTGAAACGCTCCAGGCTTGCTAAAAAACAACTCCTAGTAGAACAATTCAGAGAAATGATAGTGAGAGGCAGAGGATGGAGGCCTTCACATTTTTGGTATTTCACTAGTGGAGAGAGTTTTTGGTGACTAAGCTCCTTTTACCAATGGTATTTCTCCCCTTAGACCTCTGTAAAAGCTGTGCCTCACTTCCTCACCTCTGCTTTAAAGAATACCTAATTTACCTGAAAGCTCAGTCCAAGTGTTACCTGCTTTGGTCACCCCAGCCTTCTTCCTCACCTTCCACATGTTTTCTCCCAGTAGAATATAAAGTTTCTGGAGGGTGGGGACTGCTTTCTATCCCCAGAACCTGGCACAAAGCCTGGCATAAGGCAGCAACCTAAATAAATGCTTCTTCACTTGAATTCTGCCCCTTCTATTTCTAGAGTGCTGCATAAAAGATTAGTTAATAAACCCTGATTAAGCCCCTAACTGTTTGCTAGGCTTGGGTTTCTAGCAACTAAGTGCTGGGAATACAAATCCAGATGCTGTCCTCAAGGAGCTGCCAGTCTAATGAGGGAGCTGCCACAAACAACTCTATATACGAAAGAGCCAGTCTAAATGGCAGGTATAGGAAGTAAAAGGGCTCAGGAAAGGCTTCCTGTGTCATGGAAAGATCAAACATGCACGTGGCCTGCAACACTCCCCAGAATCACATTAAAATGTCACTGGGAAATACGAAACAAAATAAATAAAAGGATGATAAAACAAGGTAACATTACATTTTAAAATTATGGCACTGTGCAGCCCACAGATGTCTTTCAGTATGTAGTGGTACCCTGACCCCTTCTTTCTAGGTTAAGACATCACTGAAGTAGAAGGTGGGATAGGAGCTGAGATCTGAAGGAAACTGAAGAGGAGGAACAGTGTGCCAGCCTCAGCCCTGGGGACAGCCAGGGAAAATGTCCAGTGGCCAAGGAGTAGCCGAGAAGATCCAAGAGTACATGGGAGGGGAGGGATGGAAGGGAAGAGATGGGGATCTTCAGCCTCCTGCATCTGTATTCACTGTATCTCCCTATAGAAATTCAGTAGACCCAAACTCATGGAATGAAGGCAAAGCAGCACCCAAAGGCACTCTGGATCATTAATCCCTTGTATTAATAAGGACAGTGGAAAAAAAGAAAATCAGTGAGGTGAGTTGCCAGTTAAGGATGTTGGGAAATGAACAAATTTAAGAACCAAAAGCAAATGAGAGATTGGCAGAATTAAAGGAGAAATGAAAAAGATGGGAACTAAACTAAAAGAGCTAGGTAATTAAAAAAAAAGATCAATAAAATGAATAACACCTAAGCAAATTTAATCAAAAAGGAAAGAAAACCACATGACCAAAATCCAAAACAAGACAGGGCAGATCACAACAAATGAAGATTTTCCTTCAAACTAATAAAATATATCTTTGTAAAACCAAGAGCATTGTCAGTTGTGGAAGAACATGAGAGGCTGTCCTGCTAAGGAAGTGGGGCTGTTCATGTTCAACATTTACTATTTAAACAGAATTTTTAAAAATGCTGACTATAGCAATTAGGGGAAAAGAAGAAATTTCAGAAATAACCAAGGCCAATGAAGAGGCTTAAAAAAACCCCAAACAACTGGCTGTAATTGGTTGGCTGGTTTATTTAACCTCAGTAAATAACAGCAATGCAGGTATTAAGTTGGACAGTCAGATTTTGAACCAAATTCTTCTGACTCTAAATCTGCTTTTTCCATTTCACAGTTCTGATAAATGGCTTCAGCAAAATATTTTGATAGATAATCCACAAAATCATCTGTATTTCTAAGTATCCCTCACAAGATGCTTATAAAAGGAGAAACACCATTAACAGTAACGACAAGGTGAATCAAAGTCTTAGATGCTGTCCTATCTTCGTAGACCTACACAGAGACAACTCTCAGACAAGTCAAATATAAAGGAAAAACTAGATAATTTGAAAGAGAGTGAATGTTTGAAAGAGAGTGAATGTGCTTGACTAAGGAAAGCCAACACTACACATGGCAAGCAATCCCAATCCAATTACCAACTGGAGGATTCATAGCAGTAGAATGAGTAAGAAGAAAGCACCACCATCCATTCTCCTCCCAGCACCTAGCTTTACCATCTTGGCATCATCCTCATTTTCTGTCTTCACACATCTAACTCCTTGCCATGCTTTCATGTTTCTCCTTCCACACAACCTCTGGCCTCTGTCCATCTATCCCTTCTCTCTTCTCACACAGATACCACCTTCGCTCATTTTGCCCTCATCATCTCACATCTGGAATATTCCAAGAGACTCTAAGCCTCCTTCTCTACACAGGTGCTAAAGTGATTTCCCTAAAGCTAAGAACTGACCTAGTCAGATCCATACTCATTAAACCCCAGGGGCTTCCTATTGTCTCTAGGGTCAGAAAATCTTCTCAATAGATTTAGCAAAATGAAGCCACAAAAATCAGCAGTATTTTGATATAATAAAACCCAAGAGATAATAATAGAAAGGGTAAGCCCATTCCAAACAACTACAAAATGCATAAAACATTTAGGAGTCAATCTACCAAAGGATATTCAATATTTGAATAGATTCGATTACAAACTATCCCTTAAAGAAATGAAGAAAGATGTAAACAAATGAAGGAATAGTCATTGTTCATGGCTAGGCATACCAATGAAGACAAATTAAAATACTACTAAAGCTAATTTATACATTTAATGCTATATCTAACTACCAGAGGGACAGTGTTCAGTATTAAATAAAATAATAACTGATTCATTTGGAAGAACAAAAGTCCTAGAATATCAAGGGAAATACTGAAAAAAAAGTAGAGATGCAGGGGAAAATAGGGTTAGCTCTTAAACTATATTAAAAAGCATCAATCATCAAAATCATTTAATTCTGGTTAAAAAAAAAAGGAGATGGAACAACCTAGATAAGGAAGAATCAGAAATCATGGAACTCAATAACTCAGTTTTTGATAAAGCTGAAAACATAAATAACCTAGGAAAGAAATCACTATATGATAAGAACTGCTAAGGAAACTGGAAAGCAGTATGGCATAAATGGAGAATTAAGAGAAATCGATAAAACCCAAAGTAATTCATCAATAGATAAGTGATAATTGTATGAACAAATAATTTTCAAAAGGCAAACTGTCTTCTATTAATAACCATATAAAAGAATACTCTAAATAACTAAAAATAAGAAATCAAAATCAAAATAATGCTAATGTTTTACTTCAGACTGAGCAAATTCACAAAGATAGTCAAAAGAGGGGAAGTCAATGCAAGAGGCTTGTGAAGAAAAGGTCCCACTATTGAATTGTTGGTGAAGTTGTGAATTGTTAGAATCATTCTGGACAGCAACCTAGAATTATGCAAATAAGGTGCCTAAACCAAACCCTTTGATCCCAAGGAAGCCATTGACAAAGGGGGGAAAAAAAAAGGAAAGTTCTGAGGGCACCTACATAGTTATGCTGTGCTTTTTGTGGCAGCAAAGAGCTGGAAACAAAGCTGATGCCCATCAACTGGGGGGTAATAAATCATGGTACATAAATGCCATGGAATTGACTGTGCTACAAAGACAACAGAGACAATGACCAAAGAAAAGCAATGAGAAGATTTTCATGACCTGATACAAAGTAAACAAACCTGGAAAACAGTATGTACAATGATGGTAACAACATAGATAGTAAAAAAACAAACTCTGAAAATCGAATGTGTCCAAACCACTGAGCAACAGTATCCGAGGGGTCTTCTCGGCAGCAGTGGGGCAGGGGCTGCATGAATACTTCACATCACCTCTACCATGTTTGCTCAGTGTGTTGACTGGTTTTATAGAATTCTTTTCTCATTTCTATGTTCTTAAGTGATTACAAATTAATGTTCTTTCCAGGCAATTGTAGGCAGCTCCAGGGCCAGTGGTAAAACGCTGGAAACTGAGCAGTTATTAAACTTGGCTTCTCAAGGAAATTTTGAGATCTGTGCAGGAAGTTGTCATCTGTGAGTTTATGAAAATTAGGGAGCTTCTGATGTTTCCTTCTCTCTTGCTAGGAATGAAGAATGATAGCTGGCACTTCTATGGTATGCTTTGCAAAGATTAGTGTATGTTATTTTCACAACAGCCCTGGGAGGTGGGTGCTATTATGATGTCCATTTTACAGACGGGGAAACTGAAGCAGAAACACACATAAGCCCTTAAGTGTGAGAATCAGGATCTGAATCTTGCTCTTCCTGACTCCAGGTGCTGGGCACTATTCTGTGAGTGTTCTATTTCTACAGCCTACTGTGATGTGGCACACAATGCCTACCATTTCCTTGATTAATCAACCCTCACTAAATCTGGGCCCCTTAAAGGCAATCCTTCTGTAAGTCCCAAACTGCCATTATAACCTGTCATACAGAGGAGAAATTCAATGTGTTCTGTTCAGCTCTGGAGAGGAGACAGAGAAGCAACAAGTGGAAGCTGCAAAGAGACAAATCTCAGCTGAATAACTTGAGGAAAAACTTCCTGAAATGGAGAATGGAATGCCTTGGGAGGTGGAGGTTTCTCCCTTCTTAGAAGTCTTCAAGCAAGGGCATGGATTGGATAAACTGAACTTCCAAATAGACTAGTATTTCAGAAATCCAAGATCACAGAACCTTAGGGAAGGAATTTCTCAATAAAAAAAGGTTGGTCTCGTTGGCTCAGTAATAAGTCTACTAGGCCTAATTCTCCAAAAAGATGAAAGAAAGATGAAAAGGGCCAACATAGAAAACTATTTCTAGTAATTCTTTGTAGTGGCAACAAACTAGAAAACTAAGGGGTTGTCTATTGCTTGGGGAGTGGTTGAAAAAGTTATGGTATATAAATGGAATGGAATAAATATTATTGTACTATAAGAAATGATGAAGGAATGATTTCAGAAAAAACTGGAGAGACTTCTATGAAGTAATGCAAAGTAAAGTGAATAGAACAGAACAACGTATACAATAATAATAATACAACTGTAAAGAGTGGGAAAACTGGATAGTAGTATAAGCAAAAAAGGGCAGATTAGATTCATTTCTCACTAAAAACTACAATAAATTCCAAATGGACCAATAGTTTAAAAAGCCTGGTGGTGGTGTTAGAAATCTTACAAATTAAAATTGCCTATGGACAAATAAGAAAGATTTAGACATAAATTATTATCCCCGTGATTATAAGACAGTAGAGGAAGCTTTCCTGACATTGGTTTAGGCCAAATTTGGAACAAAGATCCCAGATGGGGCCAAGTCCATCCCCCAAATGAACAGACATATGAAATGTTCTTCCCACTTCAATGTGATAGAGTAGGAGAGTTTATTTTAAATTGAGAAACTTGGAGAAATGTTTTGCCCAGACCTAGGCATACTCTAGGAATAGTGATTTTCAAGAATGGTGTCATGGCCAAAAAAAGGATAACCTGGGATCTCCATTGTGATGAGGTAGGTGATGTTGGCTACTGGGAATCATTATTTTCCTTTTCTAGATGTTTATACTATCCCTGAATTTTTTTCTGGAAATTGAAGTTGAGTTCACTGGCCTCTGCCTACAGATAACTCTTATCTTTATTTTCTGAAAACCCAAGGAGATGCCTTTCTTCTCTCATCTCTTCCATTTTCCTTGACCTTTGGAAGAACATCCCAGAGGGTTAGCAGTCAGATTGGCCAGTACTTTGAGTCTTTAGGATGTGGTGTTCTGGGACTGGGGACTTGGACTCATCAAGGACAGATCGATGCTCTCTAATTATGTCCTTACTTAACTTGACTTTAAGCAACCAATTAGCCATTTTTATTCTGTCCTTGACAACCTAAATGCCGTTGTCCTTGGCAGAGAAAACAAGCAAAATCGAGTTTTCTTTGGCATCCATCTCACCATCATCCCATCATCCTTTTTTGATCTTCCTTTTTCCTTTTCTATTTTGTTCAAGTTAAGATATACGTTTCTAAGGAAAAAAATAACAATAATTTTCATCTCTAAAGGGCCTTAAGGGCAAGACTTCTTGCTGTCTTGCTCTTTCCACTGAGACTTCACTGTCTATCATGTGTCTCATTAGCTCGGATTCTTTCAAGATGATAGCAAATCTGATCAATAAGCTGTACATATGGGAAGAGTCCCAAAGAGGAGTTCTCCTTCTATCCCTGGAAATATACATTTGAAAGGGTATCCTCTGAAGATAACCTTAGATCCTGCCTTTTGTTGCCTACTGGTAGGAATTTCAGTTCAGGTGGGGGAGAAAAGCAAAGCCCTGAATATTCTGGACAAGTGAGGTTTTACAAGACCCAGCCCTTAGACCAGATGGTGTAGGTGGCAGTCCACAATGCCTGTGAGAGGTTGGCCTGGTCTAAAAACATCTGTTTTAAAGAAAAAAACTGACTACATCTTTAAAAAAGAGCTAGTATTCAGCATAGCCACATGGTCTAGGACTTTGGGCAACTTTAAGGGAAGAAACAAAAAAATGCAAATTGAAAAGCAATAACTGAAAGATGTCAGAAGTCTCAGAAATAGTATCTCAGATTTTATATACTAAGAAGAATTTCAAAATATAAGCTCCAAATAATATTTTAAATAGTAATGGAGGTGAAAACAGGATCTTTTATAATTATTAAGCACTGTTGGAGAGGTGAGTCTTTAGCCTGGAAAACTCTTCTCTAGCCTTTATGAAAGGCTACACTGGGGCTGTGTGTGTGTTTAGACAGGCTAAAAGCTAGACATAAAAAGAAAAGCAAATTATACATAACGGAGATCTGCAGTTGCAGGTACAATCTTTCAAAGTTCTATGCCCATTTTATTTAGTGTTTAAGTTTAGAAAAAGAAACTTTAAAAATGCTACAAAAAATCAGTGATTATAAATTTATTCACACTATAGAATAAATCACTGAGAAGGCTTGAAATCTTTCTCTTCTTTATAGTATTTGAGATTAAAGTTTTGAGACAAAAGGCAAGATGCTCTAGTCTAGGGGTTCTTACCTTTTTTTACCTCTGGGATTTTGAGGAAACCCATGGATACCTTTTCATAATCACTTTTTTAAACACATAAAATATATACTTATGTACTCTGGAAACCAACAGTATTGAAATATAGTTACCAAAATGTATATTTTAAATAAATAAACCCTTGCCTTCGATCTTAGAATCAATACTGCATGTTGGTTCCAAGGCAGAAGAGCAGTAAGGGCTACTAAACAATGGGGGCTAATTGACTTGCCCATGCTCACACAGCTAGAAAGTGTCTGAGGCCAGATTTTAATCCTAGGACCTGCCCTCTCTAGGCCTGGCTCTTAATTTTCGTGGCTGCCTCCAGTCAACAAAATATTAAAAAAAACAACTCAAAACAACTCAAAGTTCAGAGACCCCAGTTTAAGAATCACTGCTCGAAATGCAATGATCCAGGACAATTCTGAGGGATTTATGAAAGAAAGCTATCCACATCAAGAACTGTGGGAGTAGAAACACAGTAGAAAAACATTTGCTTGATCACATGGTTCAATGGGGATATGATTGGGAATGTAGACTCTAAATAATCACTCTATTACAAATATTAATAATATGGAAATAGGTTTTGATCAATGATACATGTAAAACTCAGTGGAATTACTGGTTGGCTATGGGAGGAGGGGAGGGAAAAAGGGAGGGAAAGAACATTAATCATGTAACCATGGGGAAATACCCTAAATTAATTAATTAAATAATTTTAATTAAAAAAAAAAAAAAAAGAATCCCCTGCTCCAAGGGGAGAATTTGAGGAACAGATTTTGACCAACAGGAAGTTGGTCCCTGGGGGCAGTATTTGAAGGAATAGTAGGGTCTTTTCCAGTTAAGCATTATGTTCCTGTAATGAATGATAGGTAGCAGTGTTAGTATTCTTTCTAGCAGTACCCGAAAATGGTAAATTAGGCATACCTTTCCTAGCCTTGGGCCTCATGCTTCTCTCTCCATAACTCTTCCATGGAGGTGCTACTACACATCCAGAAGGCCTTACTCTAGGCCTGGCCTACTCAATCTCTTTTGTCACAGACCCCTTGGGCAAAGGGGTCTAACTATGGATTTCTTTTCAGAATAAAGTTTTTAAGTGCAAAAATTAAAATACATGGGATTACAAAGGAGACCAATTATACTGAAAGATGATTTCCCAAATATTTTATAAGACAAGTTGCCAGACCCCAAGCTGAGAAGCCCCTAGGGGCTTTTGTTAACCATAACATATTTTCCCAGTACCCACATCTTTTAAAATCCTCTGAATGTGGGGATCTGGGTTGTCCATGTGTGCCTCTTGTTCTGACTTCATGACCCATTTTTTTTTTAACCCTTACTTTCCATGGCAGAAGGTAAGGGTAGGCAATGGGGGTCAAGTGACTTGCCCAGGGTCACACAGCTGGGAAGTGTCTGAGGCCAGATTTGAACCTAGGACCTCCCATCTCTAGGGCTGGCTCTCAATCCACTGAGCTACCCAGCTGCCCCCTTCATGACCCATTCTTTTTCTAGTTCTACATTTAAAAATTTTCCCCATACTTCTTGTATGAGAATCACCCTGGGTAATAGGTTACAGGATATAGACACCTGCTATGTGTCTCTTCTTTGCCCTCTGAGTCATCCATGACTGTGCTTCTTTGGAAATTATGGTTTTCATGATTCCAAGTCATACAACGCAACCAGAATATTGTCTAAGTATCACTGACTCTTATAACATTAAAGCTGGATTGACCTTGGTGATCAAAGGATCATAGATTTATTATCAATTATGCTTTTCCTGTAGAGAATGCTGGAGCCAGGGAGCTTTATCAATTTGAAGGCAGTCTACAAACATGACAAATCTTTGTCTTCCTAGTTATCAAACCAAAAAGTTTACAAAGTCATGTACTAGCTAGAAGTGGTTTTGAGTCCCCAAAACAAATAGCCTTGCTTTGGTCCACCACCCTCCTAAAAGCAGCCAATAAGAACCCATCAATTATCTGTCAATCCCCTAGCCACGCATATCTATGAATATATACACATCTCCTTGTACTGACTGCATTCTTCCTATTGCAGGGGGAATGAATAGCCTTGTCTCTTCTATATGGTAGGAAAAACAGGCCAGCCAGTCAATAAATATTTGTTAGGTGCCTACTAAGTTCCAGGTATTAAGTGCTGGGTTAAGCACTCTTTGAATATTGTAGTATTGTTCCAGAATGACTCCTTTGGTAGTGGGTGCAGGAATGAACTGGTAATAAAGGCAATTCATGAGCCTGGTTAGGGGTAGACCCTTTAGGGTTGGTTCCTTTGACAGTGGGTACCAGAATAGTTTGATAAGAAGGGGCACTGAGTAGCCCAGTGAGGTGTAGCCTCATCAGAGTGAGTTCAGTGAAGCACACAGAACATTAGAGCCTTCAGAAGGCTGCCCCAAAAGCTTGCAAAGAGGGGTCGAGCACAAGGCTGGAGACATACTGCCATATATGCCCACCTCATTTCAAAGGACATGTCTAAGCAGGTGTAAAAGATTAAAGAAGGGGGAGGGAAATCTAATGAAAGGTTACATTAAAAAAATTATTGCCAGAGGAAAAAAGGGTTAGGTTAAATTTGAATCACTGGATTCAAAACCAAGAGCAAAATCACTTCAGTCATTGTTAAATTCATGTGTGAACTAGTTAAGTTATTTGAAACCTAATCCATTAACATTTCTGCAACACTGTTACTAGTACTGAAAAGATGGATGTCACCTTCACTAGCAGATCCAAATAAAAATGGAAAAAAAATCATCAGAGATGTTTGATTACTGTGATTCCCCATTACTTCCTCTTTTACAACACACCAAAATAATTTGAAGCTAAAAAAAAAATTGCCACAGTTTTATACTGACAAAACTGTGGACCAAAAGACCTAATATCCTTCCTCTAGGTTAAGGCCTGGGAAAATGTATTCATAATATAGAAATTCTATGATGGTCCTTCTTGTAAGCCCATAGAAAGGTGTCATGCTAACTTATACAAATTAATGAAAGAAAAGATTTACCAAGAAAAGGTGAAAGGCTTCACCTACATTTTGTATATAAAAGTAGGAAGGAATGAAGGAATAGAGGAAGGAAGGATTTATAAGTACTTACTATGTGACCAAACTGGACTAAGCGCTTTACAATGATTATCTAACTCACTGGATTCTCCTCACAACAACCTTGGGAGGAAGGTGCTCTTATTATCTTCAGTTTACAAATGAAGTAACTAAGGCAAAAAGATTAACAGAAGAGGAAAAAGAACACGTAAATAACCCCATCTTAGAAAGAAAAAGAAACTGAACAAGCTACAAATGAGCTCCCTAAGGAAAAATCTCCAGGGCTATATGGATTTATAAGTGAATTCCATCAAATATTTAAGGCACAATTAATTCCAACTACTAAATAAACTACTGGAAAAAATAGGTAATGAAGGAGACCTACCAAATTCCTGATGGGACACAACTATGGTTTTAATACCCAAATCAGAAAGAGAGAAAACAGAGAAAGAAAACTATAGACCACTTTCTTAATGAATATTGATGCAAAATTTTTAAATACAATACTAACAAGGAGATTATCCAAGTGGGATTTAAACCACGAATTCAAGGTTAGGAAAATTACCAGCATAACTGACCATATCAATAACAAAAACAACAAAAGTCACAATTACATCAATAAATGCAGAAAAAGTCTTTGACACCTATTCCTATAAAAAACACTAGAAAGCATAGGGATAAATTGGACCCTTTCTTAAAATCCTAAGTAGTATCTCTCTAAAACCAAGATTAAGTATTATTTGTAGTGGAGGTAAACTTGAAACCTTCCCAAGAAGAAGAGGTGTGAAGAATCAAGGATATCTATTAATTGTATTAAAAATGCTAGTGGCAGCATTAAGACAAGATAAAGGAAGTGAAGGAATAAAAATAGGTGATGAGGAAACAAAATTATCACTCTTTGTGGATGATATAATGGTATTCTTAGAGAACCCTAGAGAATCAACTAAAAAATTAGTTGAGAGGCAGCTAGGTGATCCAATGGATAGAGAGCCAGGCCTGGAGATCAGATGTCCTGGGTTCAAATTTGACTTTAGGTACTTCCTAGCTATGTGCCCTTGGACAAGTCACTTAACTCCCACTGCCTAGCCCTTACTGCTGTTCTGCCTTAGAACTGCTACCTAGTATGCATTATAAGATAGAAGATTAGTATAAAAAACCCCAAACTATTTGAAACAATTAACCAGCAAAATTTCAGGATATAAAATAAGCTCGCATAAATCATCAGCATTTTATATACTACCAACAAAACCCAGCAGTAAAAGATAGATAGAAAAATTCCATTTAAAATAACTGCATTCAATATAAAATATAGGAAGTCTACCTGCCAAGATTACTCTAGGGACTATATGAACATAATTACAAAATACTTTTCACACAAATACAGATCAAAACAACCAGAGAAACATTAATTGCTCATGGGTAGGTTGAGCCAATATAATAAAAATGACATTTTCCCCCAAGTTAATTTACTTATCCAGTGCCATGCTAATCAAACTAACAAAGAATTATTTTACAGAGCCAGAAAAAATAATAACAAAATCCATCTGGAAGAACAAAAGGTCAAGGGAATCGATGAGAAAAATGTGAAGGAAAACAGCCTAACAGTTCCAGATTTCAAACTGTATTGTACAGTGTTAATCATCAAAACAATCTGGTACTGGCTAAGAAAGAGAGTGCTGGATGAATGGAATAGATTAGGGATAAAGTACATAGGAGCAAATGACCATTGTAATCTTTGTTGTTGTTCATTTGTTTTCAGTTGTGCTCAATTTTTCAAAACCCCATTTGGGGTTTTCTTGGCAAAGATACTAGAGTGGTTTGCCATTTCCTTTTCTAGCTCATTTTACAGGTGAGGAACCGAGGCCCAAAAGGGTTAAGTGAATTGCCCAGGGACACACAGCTAGTGTCTGAGGCCATTTTTGAATTCAGGAAGATGAGTCTTCCTAACTCCAGGTGTGTGGCTCTAACCAAAGCACTCACTGCACAGTTGCCTTAATCTAGTAAGCTTAGTGTTTGAGAAACCCAAAGATCCAAGCTTTTGTGTTAAGAACTCATCATTTGAAAAAATTGCTGGGAAAACTAGAAAGCAGTTTGGCAGAAACTAGGCATTATAACATTACAATTAACCGAGATAAGGTTAAAATGGACAAATGATTTAGAGATAAAGAATGATATCATAAGTAAACTAGGGAAGCTTGATAGAATTTATAACCAAAAAGAGCTAGAGAGAATCAGGGGAAGTAAAATAGATAATTTTGATCACATGAACTTAAAAAGTTTACACACAAAACTAATGTAGCCAAAATTAGAAGGAAAATAGGAACTGTGACTTTTTTTTTTTTTTTTTTTTTTACAATTTCTCTAATAAAGGTCTCCTTTTTCAAATATACAGAGAACTGGGCCAAATTCATAAAAATAAGAGTCATTACCCAGTTGACCATCAAAGGATATAAACAGGTAGTTTTCAGAAGAAATCGAAGTCACATGAAAAAATGCTCTAAATTACTATGGATTAGAAATGCAAATTAAAACAACCCTGAGGTATTCTTTCACACCTGTCAGATTGGCTAACAACAGAAAAGGAAAATGACAAGTGCTGGATGGATGTAGGATTGGGACACTAATGCACTGTTGGTGCAGTTATGAACTAGGCCAACCATTCTGGAGAACAACTGTTGACCTATCAATACCACTACTATGTGTGTATGTCAAAGAAGTCAAAGAAAAGGGAAAAGCATCTATTTGTATAAAAATATTTATAGCAACTTTTTTTTGTGGTGGCAAACAAAGAATTGGAAATTGAAGGGATGTCCATCAACTAGAGAATGGCTGAATAAGTTGTGGCATATTACTGTGATGGAATACCACTGAGCAATAAGAAATGACCAGGGGAATGGTTTCAGAAAAACCTGGAAGACTTATATGAACATCAGTTCTAAGTGAAGTGAGCAGAACCCGAAGAACACAATACACAGAAATAGCAATATTGCAAGGATGATCAAATGTGAAAGATTTACTTTGATCAATACAATGATTAATCTAGGACAATTCCAAAGAGTCCATAATAAAAAATATTATTCACCTCTGGGGACAGAATTGATGAATACCAAATGACAATTAAAGCAAACTTTTAAAAAGCTTTATTTTTCTTGTTTATTTTTTGTCTGTGTTCTTTTCTGCAAAGGTGACTAATATGAAAATGTTTTGCATGACTTCATATATATAACTGATAAAAAAATCGCTTGCCTTCTCAAGGAGTGGGGAGGGGCAGGAGGGAAGAATTTGGAACTCAAAAATGTTAAAAAATGTTAAAAAAAATGTTAAATTGTAAATGGAAAATATTTAACAAAATAAATAAAACTATATTTTAAAAAGTGAACAATAATTAAAATAACCAGGAGAGGCTAGCAAAGCTATGGATGGTTTGGCCATTCCAGAACTCCTTTGGAATTAAAAAAAGGAAAAGTGACCCAATGGTTCTACTACTGGCCTAGAACCCAGGAGCTGCTCCAGAAAAATAAACAAAGACTTGTTCACAATGCCCAGGGGAACAATGCTCTTGAGAACCAACAGCAGGAAGTGTGTGTCTAGTGACTGGAGAACTTCAGAATAAATTGGTGTGTGTCTGAGAGGCCGCTATGGGTTAAAAAGGCGGGCTGGATGTCCAATGGCCAAGGTAAGGCAGGAGTTGTAGCACACCAGTTTTCACGCCAAACTATCATAGGAAAAAGGCACATCTCTTTTTGGTAACAATAATGAAAAGCAGAGAGTGCTGGGCCTGGAGTCAGGAAGACCAGGGTTCTAATCCTACCTTAGGCACTTACTAGCTGTGGGATCCTGAGAAAGTCACTTCATCTGGAGATTCTCAAGTCAAGTTAAGCCAATATATTCTACCATGCTCTAAGCACTGTGCTTTTAAACACTGATGACTCAAAAAAGACAAAAGCAGTCCCTGCCTTCAGTCAACGGGGGTGACCCGTTGCCAACATAATGCATAAACAAGATACATATGGGATAAATAGGAGCTAATCTTAGGAGGCACTAACGCTGGAGTGAGGGGTAGGGGAAGGATGGTAGTTAGAAGAAGCTTCTTACAGAAGATGAAATTTGAGCTGGGACTTGAGGAAAGCCAGGGAAGTCAGGAGGTAGGGAGGAAAAGAGAGCCTTCCAAGCTTCTAAGGGGAAAGCCAAAGAAAATGTCTAGAACCGGGAGAAGGAATGAAGGAACACTGAGGAGATCTTTATCAACGGATTGAAGAGAATAGGGGAAGAGTATGATGTAAGAAGACTGGGAAGGTAGGAAGGGGCCAGAATAGGGAAGGGCTTTAAGGGCTAAGCACGGAGTTTTCTATTTGATCCTAGAGGTAATAGGGAGCTGCTAATAGTTTCCTAAATAGGGAGGTAACATCATCAGACTTTTGCTTTCAGAAGAGCAATTTGACAGCTGAGTGGGGGCAGGACAACACAGGGCTTATATAAGGGAGATGCTGAAAAAGAAGAAACAACAATAACTAGCAACCAATTGATTAGATATGGGGAGTGAGAGAGGGAACAGTTAAGGGCGACCAGTACCTAGATTTCAAGTCTAGGTGCCTAGCAGGATAGTGGTACCTTCACAGCAATAGGGAAATAAGGCAGAGTGGAGGGTTTAGGGGGAAAGATGATGAGTTCAGTTTGGATATGTTGAGTTTAAGATGTTGATGAGCTATTCAGCTCTAAAGACCCTTCTCTAATTCTCTCCACATCTGTTCTAACCATGATTTTATATTTTTTTGTCAATAATACTTTGTTGAAGGATTTGCTTGTTTGGGTACTTGTTGAATAATAATAAATTCAAAGTAAATGGGGCAGGGAGTTAAGGCATAAGGAGTGTAGATCATAGGCCTTTTCCTAACACTTGTTTTGAACAACTTCTTTTATCTCCCCATTAAGCAGATATGCAAATCCTTCAGAGATCTGAATCTTGGTATTTTAAGTTAAGAAACTGTAGGTCAGTCAGATAATTTACAACATCCTTGATATCTGTAAGCCATAAATTTTGAGTGTGTTGGCTGGGGGTGAGGTCAAATTGTCAATATAACTGGCTAAATCAAGATGATTATATTCCAGAGGCAGCATGGGATAGTGGAAAGACTGATGGATTGGGAGTCAAGAGTTCTGTTCTCCCTAATAACACTTGTGTGATCAGGGGTCAGTCTAGTTACTGAAACCTCTCAGTTTCAGATCATCATCTGTACAAACTTGGTAACAATATCTGTTATCTCAAGGGGTGATTGTGGGGTTCAAACAAGATAATCTATAAAGTGTTTCGCAAGATTTGAAAGCTCTTCTACTTGAGTCAGTTATAATTTAGAGTAGAACAGGAAATGGTCTTCCAGTTTATGCCCAAGAAGCAAAAGCATAGCTGGTGGCCTACCATCATGCCCAATGAAGAATCATATGTTGAGGTCATGTCCAAGGTTCCCCCCTCCCCCTTATCATTCTTTCCATTGATCATCCTATACCTCTCTTCGTTTTCTCAGACAAACTCTTGGAAAAAGGCTGCCTATACTCCCTCCTTCCACTTCATCTCCATTTGCTCACATCTCAAATCTCTGAAACCAGGCTTCAGAACTTATCTCTAAACTGAAAAACTCTTCTATCCAAGGCCACCAATGACTTCTTGATCACCACATTCAAAAGGTCTTTCCTTGGTGCTCTTCTTTCCTGACCTCTGCAGCATCAGATGCTCTTGATTACTTTCTCTTCCCTCGTTTTGGGGGATAATGCTTTTGGGGGTTGGCCTCTTATTCTGCCTTCTCAGGCTTCTTTGTTAAGACCATTGTCAGTTTCTAGCCCCAACACCAAGTGCTTCCTCAAGTTCTACCCTGAGTTCTTTTCTCATTCTCCTCTTTCTCTTGTTGATATCTTCAGCTCCCATGAGGATTTCATCCTTATTTCTATTCGAATGACTCCCAGAGCTACAAATCCACCTTTCTCTTTCCTGATTTCCAATCCCATGTTAATTGCCCTTCGATATTCTGTACCTCAGAACTCCTCAACTCTGGAGATCCTCCAGCCTTGGGCTCCATTCAGTTAAATAATGTCACGGGATGACAAAACTACAGGTTTTCCAAGGACACTTTTAGGTTGCTGCCTGACCTAACTCCAGCCCTCAATTTTAGTTTTGAAAAGCCAGGTGTGAGATACACAGAATTTCCCACAAAGAATACACTCCCAACTTAACAGTATCCTATCTGGCACTTATGAAAATTGTTTGGAGAACTGGTAAGGTCTTGGTTAATAATTAAACTATGATTATGGAAGTAGTTATGGAATAAGTTATTTCCTCTGCCAACCACAGCTGTGTGAAACATTTTTTGGTTCCTTGGAAAGCCAACAAAAGGCACTGATAATGAAATTTCTATAACTTTCCAAGTCAACAGCCACACTTCAACCTAGTTCAATGGATCCTGACTAGCCACTTATACCACACACTCTCAGGTTGATTTGCAAACTCACGCAACTGATTCTTCCTTCTTTTTCCTGCCACAATAAGGCCAAATGTAGTTAAGATACTGTTCCCCAGCAGCCCTGGAGGTGAGCCACTGCATCTATCTGAGGCCACACAAGCTGTTCCACATGGTCTCCCTATCACCATCTAAAACAATCCTCCTTGGGCATTCTGACCAGTGGCATCATGGACAACAAAACTCTGATGGCTATAACTGTATTCATTTGACAAATATTAGCCAAATGCTTGCTGGAAGAACTGGAAGTGGCCCCTGAGGCTGTTTGAATTCCATCAGGGGCCAAATCTTTTCTGCTTGTTTCTTTTTCTGGTATGAGGCATTAAGTGTACATATTATTATCTTCAGTCTACAGATGAGGAGAGTGCTTACACAAAGTACTGTATGAATTTTACAGTCTATGCATTGACCAGGTACTGAGGCAGGTAAGAAAGGCAACACACACTGGGGACTGGGAACCAAGATACCTGGCTTCTAGTCCCAATTTTGCTACAGGTTTCCTCTAAAATTGCCAGTAATCCCAGCTCTGACTTTACCCTTTCCAGGTCTCAGTTTCCTCATCTGTAACATGAAAGGGTTGGATGCAGTTCTCTTTCTAGCTCTAATATTCTTTGGATACAAATATTATTGAACAAACAGAGTTTTGACTTCAAGTAGTTCTACTGGAGGAAACCTTCCAGGTTATATCTAAGCCTTGCCTGGGAGAAAAGCCAGCACCAGAACCAGTTCTCCTCCTCCTCCAAATGATCCTTATCTTGGTACCCCAACCCTAGATCTGTCTAATTCAGAGAGACTGAATAGTACTCAAGGGTGTTATGACATGATAACATCCAGTGATGTCCCTGTCCAGTGATTTGGCCAGCTGTTGGCCAGAGAAGAAGGTTCCAGAGATGGTCTAGGGACATATTTTACATCTGTTGGCCAAAGACCTGCTTGCCATGTTTGATAAAATTCATCACCGTGTTGGCCACAGAATGATGGTTTTTTTCAGCTTTACCAACTCATGAAGACCATCTACTAATTTGCACCATAGATTCTCCAGCACTTTGCACTGTTCTAGTTCAATCTATGGGATTTGCAACTGGCAGCATGGGAAGGAAATTACCTTTTCGGAGTATTTAGGTATTGTGTGCATGGCTGTAGAAGCCACACAGAATAATAACAAGAGACATTTGAAGTCAGGAAGAATATGTGAGTTCAAATCTTGCTTCTGATATTTCTTAGATGTGTAACTCTGGATAATTCACTTAACCTCATGTACCTCAAGAGAACTCTCTAGGACTTACCTACTAAATGATCTATGCACTGTGATCTTTTTTGGTTGACGGGAGATCCCATACTAAGAGCTTCCCACATGAACTAAAGCATCATTTTCCTTTTAGATGGGCAGAATGTATAACTAGCAATTTTTGTGCATGGGGAAGAAGAGAAAACAAACTCCCTCAAATGCTGCTCATAAGGCTACAGGACAGTCTAGGGGAGAGCTTGGGTGAAGTGGCTTTCTATTTAAATTCCTTTTTGCTAACTATGTGCTAAATCCAGTGGTTTTCCACCACAGAAGGACTGTAGGTGTTAGCAATAACTGATAGTCATAGCCCTCTGGCAAAGGCCAGATCACCCCTCTTATCATGAGATGGGAATTTCTTCTCTAAAGTCCTCTCCGAAAGGTGAGTTCAATTCAACTTGTACCAATGGAGCAGGTTCAAAACTCATCTCATCAAAACACAGTAGAGGAGCACAGAAGTAGTCTGATGCTTCTTCCTCCAGGAGCTAACTCCCAACAGAGTCTGTTCTATTTACTTCTGTCAAATGAGGGGGATGGTCTGAAAGGCCTTAAAGTCCTTACCAGGTCTAGATCTAAGATCCTATAATCTAAGCCTCAGTTTCCTCTTCTGTAAAATGAGAGGGCTGGGTTATAGATGGCCACAAAAACAGCAATGGGGAAGGTAGAGCCTACAATGAGAGTTCTTTTCTTGTTGAAAAGAGATTAGCAGAATCAGAGCAGATAACATCCCCATCCCAACCTAGATCACATACATACTCCACTCCCTCTCTCCTGTACGTACACCATAAGCACATATATACACAGCACCACTACCACCACAACACACACACACACACACACACACACACACACACAGCCAAAGGTAATGGAACTTCCAGTTTCAGACAGATTTAGAAGGAGATGCAGCAAAGGTATTCTTTGTTGTTTAATTCTAACTTTGCTAAAATGTTAGTGAGTGGTTGTTACTTTGAAAGATTCCAGTCTGTGTACTGATGGGATTACTGGTCCCTGTTGATAGTTATTAAGTTTATAAAAAAGATATTATTATAAATTATATTATTAGAAAGCTCAAGGTCTGAAAAGCTAGTCTCCAAGGTAACTCCCCAGCCCTTTTCTATAAGCTCTCTGGCTATTATTGCCTGGAAGTTACCTTTGAGGCCATGTGGTTCACCTTCTTTGGGTATGGGATCCTCCAGAGAGGAAAGTGACCTGCCCCAGAGTGTGAGGAGCCAGGCAGAGTAAGATTCAAACTTAGGTCTTCTAACACAAAAGCCATGGCTTCTCCTATTGGCTGGTTTGCTTTGCTCTCTATCTACCAAGCTGCCTTCCGGACTCTCTTCCCTCCAAATCTTAGTCTCTATTTGGGCCCTTGGTGCTTTTCTCAAAAAACATCAATAAATGTTGCCACTTCCTCCATAAGAGCTCATATGCTTTTTATTCAAAGGACCCAGATGAGATGTCAACTAGGTATTTGTACTTAAGTATTTGTTAGCTCCTCTACTTAATACCCAAGGTGGAGTAGAGAACAAGCTGAACTTGCAGCTAGGAGAGGCTTGGGTTCAAATCATGCTTCTGACTTGGTGTACTGATGAACCTTCAATTTCCTTATCAGTGAAATGGGGAGAAAAGTACCAGTGAGGTTCAAACAAGAATGAGTTTGTAAAGGTTTTTGCAAGCTTAAAGAGCAGTGTCAGTTATTATTACCCTGTGACCTTGCATAGGAGCTAAAATAAGTCATCTCTATATCCAGGCCTCAATCTAGTAACACTGAGGATTTTTGGTAACAAAAATTGTTCCAACATGTGCTTCACTATCTCTCTAGAATTGTAAGTTTCTTGAGAACAGAGACTTTCATTTTTGCCCTGTGCCTAGCACAATGTAGGGAACATAGCAGATAGTTAATAAATGTTAGCTGAGTGATAAAGAAATTTCTTTTCATGGAGGTAACTGGTGAGACTGGCTAGAGTGCCTCGCTTCTTCTCAATTTATTGTACATTATGACTCTTTAGCTTTCTATCTCTCTTGATAAAGAATCCAATTTCTGATTATTCCTCTACTGGTTTCCCAACACAAACACTACTGAGATAAAGAATTGCTAATTAAGTTAAAAAATGTTTTCCTATTTGAAAATGATAGACTTCAATGCCTCAATTACCTGTGATTGTCTTGGACAGACTTTTCCCCCTCGAGGAAGACTCTGAAGTGAAGATTATTTTAGTAGATATCTGTTGGAATTTACTGTGGCCAAAAAATTCACTCGCCTGGAATCAGCCTGGTGATGAGCTTCTCCAAACTCTAGTGAATCTTGGCTTTAGAAACAGAGCCTTCAGGACATCAAAGTGCCCCTACTCAAAAGCCTTTCCAACTGAACTAGAACAGTGCAAAGTGGGGGAGAATCTATGGTGCCTATCACACCCCAAAGAATAGAAATGAGAACGAATAGAAAAGAAAAATTCTTCTATTATGCCTCATCATTGTGAAGGAAACACACCCTTAATGTCAACATACATTCAACAGGACCGAAGAAGCCAACAATGTTAAGCAAAAGCAGCAACAACTTAAGTCCCAAATAGCTGTTCAGCCACAGTGAGAGGCTCCAGATAGAGCATAAAACCATCGAAATTTAGGGACCCTACCTCCAAGGCCCTAGAGAATGTCTCATTAAGAAATTTGATTTGGTCAAATCTGGCCTCAGACACTTCCCAGCTGGGTGACCCTGGGCAAGTCACTTAACCCCCATTGCCTAGCCCTTACCACTCTTCGACCTTGGAGCCAATACACAGTATTGATTCTAAGATGGAAGATGAGGGTTTAAAAAAAGGTGGGGGGCAGTTGGGTGGCTCAGTGGATTGAGAAGCAGGCTTAGAGGCTGGAGGCATAGGGTTTAAAAAAAAAGGGGGGGGCAGCTAGTGGATTGAACCAGGCTTAGAGGAGGGAGGTCTTCGGTTCAAATCCAAAGACACTTTCTAGCTGGGGGTTTAAGTCACCTAACCCCGTGACCTGGCCCTTACAACTCTTCTGCCTTAAGCCGGAAAGCTGGCACTGCCTACCTGACACAGTTCTAGAAGCTTTCCAGCCTGCCCTCTCAGCTGGCTTTATCCTTAGATGAGGCCTCGGAGACCAAGCCTCGCATCTAATGGGGGCCACTGGGCCCAAACTCAAAGTCATCTAACTGCAGAAGTGAAATCGAGGGCTGTGAAGTGAGAGAGCTGCAAAGCTCAGGGGGGGCCCCAGATCGTGAGCTCAGGCCCCGAGGAGCCCCATTGGATGAGGGGTCACGGTGCGCTCTCCGTCTAACCAGCTTCCTGGGAGGCCTGTGGTCTCTGTTTTGTGCAAGGGACACGCTGGGGCTGCGGAGGGCCCAGCTCACCAGCCTCCTCGGCCCATTCGGGGGACACCCTCCTCCCGGCCCCCCCACCGGGTCTGCCGCAAGGAGTCTGCGCCGGTGTACACAGAAGGCGCTTAATAGATGCGGAGGAGGAAGTGAGCGGGAGCCGGGGGGCTGAGGGGAGACTCGGGGGCCAGAGGGGACGGACGAGAGGAGGGACGGGGAGACACGTGGGGCCGCCCACGTGGGGGGCTGCGCCCCTTCCCCACGCCCCTCCCCCGCTCACCTGGCAGCCCTTCTTGTGGTGGAAGCCCACCACCACGATGTGCAGCACGGGCCCCCGCGGGCCGCCGCCGCGCCCCCCGGCCTTCTCCATGGCTCACGGACCACCGGGGACGCCGAGGCAGCCCCCGTTAGGCCCACCCGCCGCTGCCGCCGCTGCCGCCGCCGCCTCTCCGCTTCCGCCTCCGCGTCACCTGATCCCGCCCCGCCCGGCCCCGCCCCGCCCCGCCCGGCCCAGCCCCCGCCGCCGGGGCGGCCTAGGGGCGTGGCCTTAGGAAAGGGGCATG